>NC_054475.1:86508361-86825861 GCF_017639515.1 Carcharodon carcharias | reverse complement strand
GGAGCCTTCTCCTTCAGCTAGTTCTTAATTGTCCACCGCCATTCACAAGTGGATGTGACAAGACTGCAGAGCTTTAATCTGATCCATTGGCTGTGGGATCATTTAGCTCTGTCTTTCACATGCTTCTTCCACAGTTTGGCAAGCAGGTAGCCTTGTAGCTTCACAAGAATGATATCTCATCTTTAGGTACGCTTGGTGCTGCTCCTGGCAAGCCTTCCTGTACTCTTCATTGAACCATTGTTGATCCCCAGCTTGTTGGTTATGTTATGGAGGGATATGCTGGGTCATGAGGTTACAGGTTGTGGTTGAATGCTGCTGCTGATGGCCCACAATGCCTCATGTATACCCAATCTTGAGTTGCTACATCTGTTCTTAATCTGCCCCACTCAGCACAGGTGGTAGTGCCATAGAACACGATGGCGGGTGTTTGTTTTTAAGAATGATATAGGTATCAGTCACTCATAAGGGATTGGGGAAACACATTGTGGGTTCATTTATTTAAACTATGCACATGAGCTCAGATATAGATGGCTTGAAGACATCAAAACTGTGCTGTGTACTGCTCATAGGCAAAAGTGAAACTGAGACTCGATCACCATGATACTTCCCTTCTGGTGATGGATAGCATGCTGCTATCCCTTAAAGGCATGTTACAAATCTCCCTTTTTAAACATAATTTTCCCCCCTTCCAAAGAAGTATAACTATTTACAATACATATTCATGCTTAGTTACCATTACATTAGTGTATTGAACTGGTGCATCTGTGAGTTTCTAAAGCGTAGAGGTAACCTGCTGTTACGTTCAGATCTTGTAATGGTAACCTTGTCTGGAGGTTTCTTTGATTGCTCACAGTGACCTATGGGATTGTCATTCTTGGATGCTGTTCCTGGTTGCATTTGGGATCTAGTCCTCGATGCAATAGGACTGCACGGTGGTTAAGGAATTGAAATGGATCTGATTTGCCCTTCTTTGTGACACACACAACTGAGCTGCTCCAATCTGTGTGCTCTGGTGCTATTTTAATGATTCTGTCTTTTTCCATTTTGCCTAGTTTGACCTTCAATTTGTCTTGTAAGTGGATGCTGCACTTATGTGGTGGATCAATTGACGGACTTGTATTCTCCCACAACTATAATGTTTCAGCCCCTTGAAAGCACCAATTTTGCCGAAACATTTTGAGTATTTCTTTGTTAGGCCATGAACTGAGGTGATAGGAGTATTTCTGAGGTTGATCTGTATGAGATCTGACTGATTTCCATGGTCACTAGTGTGAGGTCACGGCAAGCTGGTAGACCTGCGATTACTGGGCCGTTAGTCTCCATGACATAGAATATCTTTGACACCCAGGAGGATTTATTATACTTGCACTCCAGGACTATGGAACCTGCACATGGAATTAGTGAACCATTGTACGTTGAAAGTTTCACAGTAGTTGATTTCGTCATGGCCTTCCACGTTAATGGATACATGCCTTTTAGAATCTGCAGAGTTAATATATTTGCACTTGCTGCTGTGTCAACCTCGGCCAATAACGAGTAGATACCAACTTTCATGGGGCAAATAATTTGAGTCTTGGCAAATGCTTCAGATGGTGAGATGGTATTTATGTTTTCCACGAGATTAATGGTATGAAACCTGTGTTCACTGCTCTTCATCTTATCGTGCACATCGTCATCATTTTCTGGTATGTCAATCATCTCATATATGTTCTTACAGGATATCGGATGGTCAGTCTTATTGCTTGATGGTAACCGTTGTGTACCATCTGTTTTGATCAATGAACAGCTCTTTGTAGCTACATCAGCCTTTGCTCTAGTGAACTACCTCTGCCAATGGCCTTTACTGCCAACTGCCTAACAGAATTGTTGGAAAGCAAGGTATCGGCACATGTAGAAGGCCACACCTTCCACATGTCTTGCTAGGTTTAGGTGTTCTTCTGAGTGTGTCATCAGTTTGGATTGTACTTAGGACTTGTAAGCTCCACTGATGAGTGACAATTGCTGCTGTATATTTTGGGCTTGTTTAGCAGATCTTGCTGGAATGCTGTCTGCTAGTTCTGCATTTGAAAAATCACAGTATGTACCCTTTTCTCTGTATCTGCTGACAAAGTAGTCTATAGATTCTGCAGGCTGTTGTCGAAATGACATGAACTCCAGCCGATGAATATGTAAGTTCAGCCTGATTCTGAACCAGTCTTTCCAATGTATTCCATATCTTTTGGGGATCTGTTAGCTCTTCTGCTATTAATCTTGACATGTTTGGCCTGTGTAGACCCTCATTTCCAATTGCTAGTTGAATTTCTATGGTTTGCTTGTCTAGTTCAAACACACCTGAATCAAGAAACCATAGCTCTGTATGCTGTTTAAGCATTTTGAATTCAGATAATAGGTCAGTTGCATCTCAATTCAAACTGGAGAATTATGTTGACATTCTGACAATATCCCTCTGACCTTCTTCATTTTATTTAAATTATTGTTCAGCAACTCATGCCACCCGTTAGAATTGTAATTTCCTCTGGCTCAATTTTTATGATGGCTTTATTTTGTTTTTTTTTTGTTTAGCTCCCCCTTGCTCTCTATCAATCTGGCCCACACCCTGGTCACTCACCTTTTCTGACTGAGCTAACCCGGTGTTGGTCCTCTCGATGCACTCTCTCACTCACGGAACTGACAGGCTACGTGTTGTAATCTTACCATGAGGGATCCATCTGCTTGCCAGTTTTTTATTTGAGCACTGTCTTCAAAACTTTTCTCTGCAGTCACCACATTTCGACTTCAACATTCTCCAACACTGTAAACTCGTTGTGGTCTAACCAAAAAGCCAAGGGTCGTCCCATGCCTCGTAATACGATTTAAGGCTGTTCACCACGTAATCTTGCTGCTATGCAGTATGACCGCCATTGAATACTATTGTCATATTTTTATAATGATATAAAGGCACCAATTGCTATTAAGGGATTGAGTAAACACGTGGGTCTATTTATTTAAACTAGGGGGCACATGAGAATAGATATACATGGATAGAAAACTTGAAGAAATCAGAGCTGTGCTGTGTTCTGCTCACAGGCAAAAGTGAAACTGAGACTGGATAACATGACACACTTCCCTTTTAGTGATGGCATGTTGCCATCCTTAAAGGCATATTACAACAGAGGCTTTCCTCAGTGTGAAGACAGGACTTCATGTCGACAAGGACTTTATGGTGGTCACTTCTATCAATACTCTCATGGGCAGATACACCTGCGACAGGTAGGATGATGAGGACAAGGTCAAGTAGATTTATCCCTCTTGTTGATTCCCTCACCAACTGCTGCAGGGCTAGTCTGGCAGCTGTGTCTTTCTGAACATGGCCAGCTCAGTCAGTAGTGCCACTGCCGAGCAATTCTTGGTGATAGACATTGAAGCCCTCCACCCAGAGTACATTCTGTGCCCTTGCTACCCTCAGTGCTTCCTCCAAGTGGTGTTCAACATGGAGGAGTACTAATCAGCTGAGGGTGTGTGGAAGGTAGTAATCAGCAGGAGGTTTCCTTGCCTGTGACTTCATGGGGCCTAGAGTCAATGTTGAGAACTCAGAGTAATTTCCTCCTGACTGTGTACCGCTGTGCTGCCGTCTCTGATGAATCTGCCCTGCTGGCCGGACAGGACATAAGCAGGGACGGTGATGGTGGTGTCTGAGACATTATCTGTGCAGTATGATTTGCTGGAGGCTAACTCAGTGCTTAAATGCATTGTCATTGTAGAACTGAATCTTACAAACTAGGAATGTTGCAAGTTTGATGCCAATCTTGGCTGCCATAAATGGGAGGTGGTGGCATAGTGTAATGTCACCGGACTAGTGATCCAGAGGCTGAGGCTGTTGCTCTGGGGTCATGGGTTCAATTCTCACCATTTAAATACAGTTAATAAATCGGGAATTAAAAAAGCTAGTCTTGATAATAGGGACCATGAATCAATTGTCGTAAAAACTCAACTGGTTCACTAATGTCCTTTAGGGAAGGAAATCTGCTGTCCTTAACTAGCCTGGCCTACAAGTGACTCCAGACCCACAGCAATGTGATTGACTCTTAAATGACCACAGAAATGGCCTAGCAAGCCATTTAGTTGTATTAAACCATTACTAAGTTTACAAAAAGGAACAAAACCAGACAGATCACCTGGCGTCAACCTAGGCCCTGGAAACAAAGCGACAACCTCAGCCCTGTGGACCTTGCAGAGTCCTTCTTACTAACATGGGAGAGCTGTCTGACAGACTAGTCAAGCAACAGCCTGACATCGTCGTACTCTCAGAATCATACCTTACAGACAATGTCCCAGGCACCATCACCACCCCTATCCCCATCCCTTGGCATGACCTGTCCCTCCGACAGGACTGACCTATCAGAGATGGCGGAAAAGTGAAAAGTAATATACTGTCAGGATGGTGTTGTCCTGGGAGTTCTCAACATCGACTCTAGACCCATGAAGTCTCATGGTGTCAGATTAAAGATGGGCAAGGAAACACCCTGCTGCATACTACCTACTGCACCCCCCCCCCACCCCATGTAACTTCTGTTGAATCGGTACGCCTCTATATTGAACGCCACTTGGAGGAAGCACTGAGGGTGGCAAGAGCACAGAATGTCCTCTGAATGGGGGAGTTCAATGTCAAGAGTGGCCCAGCAGCACCACTACTGACTGAGCTGGTGGCATGCTAAAGAACATAGCTGCTAGACTGGGTCTGCGGCAGTTGGCAAGGGAACCAGCAAGAGGGAAAAACTTATTTGACTTTGCCTTCACCAATCTACCTGTTGTAGATGCATTGATCCATGACAGTTTTGGTAGGAGTAAGCACAACACAGTCCCTGTGGAGATGAAATCCATCTTTACATTGAGGATATCCTCCATCGTGTTGTGTGGCAGTACCACTGTGCTAAATGGGTTAGATTTCAAACACCTAGCAACGCAAAACAGGGCATTCGGGGGGCACTTCTTAAAAATTCATTTATGGGCTGTGGGCATCACTGGCTTGGCCATTTATTGCCCATCCCCAATTGCCCTTGGGAAGGTGGTGGTCAGCTGCCGCCTTGAACTGCTGCAGTCCATGTGGTGTAGGTACACCACAATGCTATTAGAGAGGGAGTTCCAGGATTTTGGCCCAGCGGCGGTGAAGGAACGGCGATGTATTTCCAAGTCAGAATGGTGAGTGGCTTGGAGGAGAACTTCCAGGTGGTGGCGTTCCCATGCATATGCTGCCCTTGTCCTTTTAGATGCTAGTGGTCATGGGTTTGGAAGGTGCTGCCTAAGGAGCCTTGGTGAGTTACTGCATTGCATCTTGTAGATGGTACATGCAGCTGCCACTGTTTGTCGGTGGTGGAGGGAGTGAATGTTTGTGGATGGGGTGCCAATCAAGTGGGCTGCTTTGTCCTGGGGGCCATCAGCTACAGCAGAATTGTGTACAACCCAAATCTGTAACTTCATGGCCTGGCTTATCCCCCACTTTACCATTACTGTCAGACTGGGGGATCAACCCTGGTTCAATGAAGGGTGCAGGAGGGCATGCCAGGCACAGCACCAGGCATATGTAACAATGAGGTATCAACGTGGTGAAACTATAAGAAAGGTCTTCTTGCATGCCAAACAGCAAAAGCAGCATGCAATAGACAGAGTTAAGCAATCCCACAAGCAATTGATCAGATCTAAGCTCTGCAGCCCTGCCACGTCCTATCATGAATGATGGGGGAGCCCAGAACATTGTGCAAAAGACAAGGCTGAAGTGTTTACAACAGTCTTCAACCAGAAGTACTGAGTGGATGATCCATCACGGCCTCCTCCAGAGGTCCCCAGCGTCACAGATGTCAGTCTCCAGCCAATTCAATTCACTCCATGTGTTAATAAGAAGCAGCTGAAGACACTAGATACTGCAAAAGCTATAGGCCCTGACAACATTTCAGCAATAGTACTGAAGACTTGTGCTCCAGAACTAGCTGCGCTCTTAACCAGGCTGTTCCAGTAGAGCTACAACACTGGCATCTACCTGGCAATGTGGAAAATTGCCCAGGTATGTCCTGTCCACAAGAAGCAGGTCAAATCTAACCTGGCCAGTTACCACCCCATCAGTATACCCTCAATCATCAAGTGATGGAAGGGGTCATCAACAGTGCTTGCAAGCGGCACTAACTCAGCAATAACCTGCTTACTGATGCTCAGTTTGCTTTCTGCGAGGGCCACTCAGCTCCTGACCTCATTATAGCCTTAGTCCAAACATGGAGAAAAGAGATGAACTCTAGAGGTGAGGTGATAGTAACTGCCCTTGACAGCAAGGCAGCATTTGACCAAGTATGACATCAAGGAGCCCTATCAAAACTGGATTGAATGGAAATCAGGGGAAAACTCTCCACTGTATGGAGTCATACCTACCACAAAGGAAGGTGGCTGTGGTTAATGGAGGTCAATCATCTCAGTCCCAGGACATCACTGCAGGATTTCCTCTGGGTGGTGTCGTTGGCCCAGCCACCTTCTGCTACTTCATCAATGATCTTTCCTCCATCATAAGGTACCATTTGTGACTCCTCAGATACTGAAGCAGTCCGTTGCCATATGCAGTAAGACCTGGACAACATTGAGGCTTGGGCTGATAAGTGGCAAGCAGTATTTATGCCACACAATTGCCAGGCAATGACCATCACCAGACAGAGAAAATCCCAACCTCCTCCCTTGACATTCAGCGGCATTACCATAGTTGAATCTCCCACTGTCAACATCCTGGGGGATACAATTCACCAGGAGCTGAACTGGACCAGTCATATAAATACTGTGGCTTCAAGAGCAGGTCAGAGGCTGAGAGTTCTCTGGAGAGTAACTCACCCCCTGACTCCCCAAAGCCTGTCCTCCATCTACGAGGAACAAGTCAGGAGTGTAATGGAACACTCTTCACTTGCCTGGATCAGTGCAGCTCCAACAACATTCAAGAAGCTCAACACCATTGAGGACAAAGCAGCCTCCTTGATTGGCCACCCCATCCACCACCTTCAATCTGCACTCCCTCCATCATTGAGGCAGCCGTGCATACCATTACTCACCAAGGCTCCTTAGACAGCACCTTCCAAACCCACAATCTCTTTCACCTAGAAGGACAAGGGCAGAAGATGCATGGGAACACCACCACCTGGAAGCGCCCTCCAAGCCACACATCCATCTTGACTTGGAACCATATCGCCATTCCTTCACTGATGCTGGGTCAAAATCCTGGAACAACTCCTTAACAGCACTTTGGGTGTACCTAAACCACATGGACAGCAGTGGTTCAAGAGTGCGGCTCAGCACCACTTTCTCAAGGGCAACAGCCAGTAGATAAAAGAGCACGAGATAGAGTGAGAGGGGAGCTGGGAGTTAAAAGAGCTAGTTACTGGTGGTAGGTCTTAGTGGACCAACCAGATTTGGAGAAAATCAAGTGTGACGTCGAGGTAAGTGATTGGTTGGTGAATATTTTACTTGTTTTGCTTATTTATCTTCTAAATACTAGTACAATTTATTGGTAACTATAACTGTCAGGGGTGGGGTGGCGGCAAGAAAGGAATGAAGTAGTAGTAGGGGAAGGTATAGTGAGGAGTGTGTTTGACACTGTTCTAATGCAGTAAAGTGGGAGAGTCCAGACGGCTGATCTGATAGCCATTTTGGAGACGTGGCCGCAGGATGACAGGGATTGGATCCCGAATATCGAGGGATATATAACATTCAAGAAAAATAGGAAACTATGTAAAGGTGGAGGGGTAGCACTATTAATTGAGGATGGCATTGGTGCAATAGTTAGAGAAGACCTTGGCTCAGAAGATCAGGATTTAGAATCGGTTTGGGTAGAGATGAGGAATAGTAGGGCATAAAGTCACCAGTGTGGGTGGTCTACAGAATCCCTAAAGCAGCCACAATGAAGGACAAAGCATACAGGAAGAAATATTGGGTGCTTGTGATAAAGGGATGGCAATAATCATGGGTGATTTTAATCTACATATAAATTGGAAAAATCAGATTGGCAGTAATAGCCTGGATGAGAAGTTTATAGAATGCTTTTGAGATAGTTTCTTAGAGCAGCATATTCTGGAACCAGCCAGAGAGCAGGTTATGTTAGATTTGATATTGTGTAATGTGACAGGATTAATTAATGGTCTCAGAATAAAGGCACCTCTCAGTAACAGCACCCACAATATAATTGAATTTTGCATCCAGTTTGAAAGGGAGAAGTGTGGGCCTAAGACTAGTATTTTAAACTTAAATAAGGGCAACCATGTGGGCATGAAAGCTGAGCTAGCTGAAGTGAACTGGGATATTAGGCTAGAGGATAAATCAATAGAAAAGCAGTGGCAGACATTTAAGGGGATATTTCAGGATACACAGAATAAGTATACTCCTACTATGAAGGAAAATTCTAAGGGAATGACCCACCATCCATGGTTAACTAAAGTTAAGGAAAGCATCAAACTTAAGGAAAAAGCATAAAACTGCGCAAAGATGAGTGGCAGGTCAGATGATTGGTCAGAATATAAAGAGCAACAGAGAATGACTAAAAGGTTAATCGGGAGAAATAAATTAGATTATGAGAGGAAGCTAGCTAGAAATGTAAAAGTGGATAGCAAGAATTTCTACAAGTAGGAAAAGAGTAAGTAAAGTGAGTGTTGGTCCTCTAGTGACAGTGGGGAATTAGTAGTAGGTAATAAGGATGGTGGATGAAATGAACAAATATTTTGCTTCTGTCTTCACTATAGAAGATTAAAAAAAAATTCCAGTATTAGCTGTAAAGGTGGAAGGGAGAGAGGAACTTGGTGAAATTACGATCACTGGAGAAGTGGTACTGAACAAACTGATGGAGCTCTGGGCTGACAAGTCTCTAGGTCCTGATGGACTTCACCCTAGGGTTCTAAAAGAGGTGGCTAATGAGGTAGCATATGCATTAACATTAATTTCCCAAAATTCAATAGATTCTGGAACGGTTCCATCAGTCTGGAAAGTAGCAAATATAACCCCTCGATTCAAGAAAGGAGGGAGGCAGAAAACAGCAAACTATAGGCCAGTTAGCTTGACAGCTGTCATGGAGGAGGTGTTAGAATTGATCGTTAAGGAGATTATAGCCAGCACTTGGAAAAACTGAAGGTAATTGGGAAGAGTCAGCATGGTTTTGTGAAAGAGAAATCATATTTAACCAATTTATTGGAGTTCTTTGAAGGGATAACATGCACTGTGGATAAAGGGGAGCCTGTAGACGTACTGTACTTGGATTTCCAGAAGACATTTGATAAGGTGCCACGTTAAAGCTTATTGTAGAAATGCCATGGTGTAGGGGGTGATATATTAGCATGGATAGATGATTGGCCAGCTGGTAGAAAACAGAGTATGCATAAATGGGTCTTTTTCTGATTGGCAGGATATGATGAGTAGAGTCCCGCAGTGGTCTGTGCTGGGGCCTCAACTTTTTACAGTTTATATCAATGACTTCGATGAGGGGAGTGAAGGCATGGTAGCTAAATTTGCTGATGACGGAAAAATAGTTAGGAAAGTAGGTTATGAAGAGGACATAAGGAGGTTGTGGATGGATATAGATCGGCTAGTGAGTAGGCAAAAATCTGACAGATGGAGTATAATGTGGGAAAATGATGTTATTCACTTTGGCAGGAAGAATGAAAAAGCAGAGTATTACTTAAATTGTAAACAGTAAACAGCTGCAGAATTCAGAGGTGCAGAAGGATCTAGGTGTTCTAGTGCATGAGTCACAAAAAAGTTAGTATGCAGGTAACGCAAGTAATTCAGAAGGCTATTGAAATGCTATCCTTTGTTACGAGTGGAATTGAATGTAAAAGTAAGGATATAATGCTTCAGTTACACAGGACATTTGTGAGACCACATCTCTAATTCTAATATAGGCAGTTTTGGCCTCCTTATATAAAGAAGGATGTAAATGTGTTGGAGGTGGTTCGGAGGAGGTTTACTAGATTGGCACGTGGAACGAGTGGGTTGTCCCATGAGGAAAAGTTGGGTGTGTTTCCACTGGAATTCAGAAGAGTGAGGTGTGACTTGATTGAGTTTTATAAGAGCCTGAACGGTATTGATAAGGTGAATGTGGAAAGAAGGTTCCCTCTTGTGAATGAGTCCAGAACTAGGGGGCATTGTTTTAAGATTAGGAGTTGCCCTTTTAGTTCTGAGGTGAGCAATTTTTTGTGTGTTGTGCGACTTGGAACTCTTTACCTCAGAATGTGGTGGAAGCTAGGTCATTGAATAGTTTTAAAGCGGAGATAGATTCTTGTTAGGCAATGGAATCAAAGGTTATTGAGGGTAGATGGGAATGTTGGAATTCAAAACACACACAGACCAGCCATGATCTTATTGAATGGTGGATCAGGCTCGAGAGACCGAATGGCCTGCTTCTACTTCTGTTTCTTATGTGTGTGTGAGATTAAGGATGGGCAACAGAAATGCTGGCCTAGTCAGCGACACCCAAGCCCTGTGAAAGAATATTAAAAAAAAACTTATTTGCTGTGGTTTAAGGAAAGCAAATATCAGCCAGGTTGCCTCTCCTTCTCGAAGAGGTTTGTGTATGGATATTTGGTGAGGACAGGATAAGACTTGCCTGTGATGCCATCCATTGGCAAATAGCCTGCTGAGAAAGAGTCTACACCAACACAGAGATCAGGCAAATGACTTGGTTCTAGACCTCTTCTAGCAGCACTGTTACCAGGAATATTAAACCTGCTTCACTTTACTTGCACTTTTTTTTATCAGAGGAAATCCGTTTTTTTGTTGTTACTCTTACCTGATTGAGAAAGGACAGACAGCATCTTCCCTAATGTCCTCTCTTACTCCCTTACTTCACCAGCCAGAGGGGACATCACCGATACATATGCACTTATGTTAGTATGCCAAACCACAGTGACATCCAACCTATCAGGGAAGAGAGAATTGGTTTAGTTATTTGTTCCTGATTATTGCTTAGTGACCCTTGATAAAAAGTGTGCATCTGCCCACATCAGATGAGGATCAGCTATAATTTCTGCACATTGAATGAACTATAGACTCTTGACTCACACTTAAAGAGTGGCCACTTAGGTGAAATATTGGTGGGCACTTAATGCCCATAAAATCAAAATAGAGCAAGGAGTCTGGAGAGCAGGGAAGAAAATAGAGAATTTTTTTCCTCAGCGATTCCTGATTGTATACTTAAAACAGTTGTTCGGAGAAAGACACAAAATTTACTGGTGTTAATGACAGTCCGCTGCTTGTTTTACAGAGCATAGTTTTGTGTTGTCCAAGTGCATTGGTGTGGCATTACTCGTTGACTGATTGCAGAAATAAGACTGGATCTCCCCTCGATCTTTTACCCATAGCACCATCCAGTCTTCCTATGCCAGGAGGGAACTCTACATTTACCCAACAGGTATGTGAGATTCCCTAGTATAAAATTTGAATAAGGTTCTGTGAAGCACTTTTGATTGTTTTTCTACATTAAATTTGCTGTATGAATGCAAGTTGTTGCTAAACCTGCTTTATTCTTCTGCCAAATCCTTGACCAGGTCCGAGCTAAAGTGCGGGAAATTGAGGAACAGATTAAAGAACGAGGTCAGGCTGTGGAGGTCAGGTGGTCATTTGATAAGTGTCAGGAAACTAATGCAGGTAATAGCAAGTCTTGATATAAAGGATGTTTCTTTCAGTTCCAATTTTAAGTGGACTGACACAAACTTTGTTGAATATTGCCTGTAACTGATATAATACAAGAATTTGTAGGACAAATCTCAACCTTGCCTATCTGCCTTCTCACTGTATATTTTATCCCCAAGAAATGCATCTAATTTTCCATTAAATCCATTTACATTGTCCAGTTGAGAGTTTTGCCCCAGGAATTTATTCCACATTCTATTTGGATGTAAACATTCCATTGAATTTCTTTCTTATTCTCAATCTTATAATTTTAGGTTTAACGTGTTATGAGCTCTTTCCTGTAGGGAATTTAGATTTTTCATTGCGAAGTGACAAAACACTACCCTAATTATTTAGCTAATTATTATGTATTCTCTTGTACTTTTTAAAGTAACGATTCAAAAACAAATCGCCATATCTAGCAATACAGTGTCTCCCTGACCTTGGTTAAATTTTTCATTCTTCAGGATTGTCTTGGTAAGGGAAGAAAAATGCCAGATTCCATCTACTGCTTAGCCAGAGAACTCACTCTCTTACTCTCTACCCTACCATCACCACCTTCCTGCCAATACTAAACAGAGAGGCAATGATTTATGTTTTTCATTTGAAAAACTGAGACTGTACACATGTTGCCTCAATCGCTGCCTCTTGTTTTTCCAGTTCCCTGACTTCATTCCGTGGTTTCTTCCCCCAGTTTCTTTAGCTAAATGCAGCACCTTTATCACTGTATAGTTTCTCCCAGTTCCTCCTATCCCCACTCAACCCCCTTTCTTTCTTGCATGTAGTCTCAATTGCGAACTCTCGCTCTCCTCTCTTGCTCTCTCTCTCTCTCACTCGCCCATTCCCCTTCTCTCTCTCTCGCTCTCCCCTCTCTCTCTCGCACCCCCCTCTCTCTCTCGCACCCCCCTCTCTCTCTCGCACCCCCCTCTCTCTCTCGCACCCCCCTCTCTCTCTCGCACCCCCTTCTCTCTCTCGCTCCCCCCCTCTCTCTCTCGCTGCCCCCTTTCTCTCTCGCTGCCCCCTTTCTCTCTCGCTGCCCCCTTTCTCTCTCGCTGCCCCCTTTCTCTCTCGCTGCCCCCTTTCTCTCTCGCTGCCCCCTTTCTCTCTCGCTGCCCCCTTTCTCTCTCGCTGCCCCCTTTCTCTCTCGCTGCCCCCTTTCTCTCTCGCTGCCCCCTTTCTCTCTCGCTGCCCCCTTTCTCTCTCGCTGCCCCCTTTCTCTCTCGCTGCCCCCTTTCTCTCTCGCTGCCCCCTTTCTCTCTCGCTGCCCCCTTTCTCTCTCGCTGCCCCCTTTCTCTCTCGCTGCCCCCTTTCTCTCTCGCTGCCCCCTTTCTCTCTCGCTGCCCCCTTTCTCTCTCGCTGCCCCCTTTCTCTCTCGCTGGACCCTTTCTCTCTCGCTGGACCCTTTCTCTCTCGCTGGACCCTTTCTCTCTCGCTGGACCCTTTCTCGCTCTCTCTCTCTCTCGCTGCCCCCTCTCGCTGCCCCCTCTCTCTCGCTGCCCCCTCTCTCTCTCTCGCTGCCCCCTCTCTCTCTCTCGCTGCCCCCTCTCTCTCTCTCGCAGCCCCCTCTCTCTCTCTCGCAGCCCCCTCTCTCTCTCTCGCTGCCCCCTCTCTCTCTCTCGCTGCCCCCTCTCTCTCTCTCGCTGCCCCCTCTCTCTCTCTCGCTGCCCCCTCTCTCTCTCTCTCTCTCTCTCGCTGCCCCTTCTCTCTCTCTCTCTCTCTCTCTCGCTGCCCCTTCTCTCTCTCTCTCTCTCTCTCGCTGCCCCTTTCTCTCTCTCTCTCTCTCTCTCGCTGCTCTCTCTCTCGCTGCCCCCTCTCTCTCTCGCTGCCCCTTCTCTCTCTCTCGCTCCCCCTCTCTCTCTCTCTCTCTCTCTCTCTCGCTCCCCCTCTCTCTCTCTCTCACTCGCTCCCCCTCTCTCTCTCTCTCTCTCTCTCTCGCTCCCCCTCCCTCTCTCTCTCTCTCTCTCTCTCGCTCCCCCCCTCCCACTCTTTCGCTCCCCCCCGCCCTCCCTCTCTCTCTCTCTCTCTTGCTCCCCCTCGCCCACCCTTGGCAGAATTGTGGATTCCTGGAATCAGGTTGAGTCTGTGTTTAGATGAGTGTGCACGGCGAATACTCACTACAATTGAAATGAATATGAACTCTAATTATAAAATGAGGTGTTTGTTAAGCATAGCTGTCGAGAAATGTGTTTTGGTTTATTCATTTTCATTCTACACTTGACTGGTATTCTTTGACTTAGCAATGGTGGCTGTGAAGCAAAAAATTGTCTGTTTCAACCATGCCCTGACTTCTAAATTAAGCAGATAAAGCATGGTTTCGTTTCTCTGGAAAAGAATAAATTTGCATGTCTCATGGCACTGGTCTCATTTACGTAGGGTTTACTATTGGTCGCGTATTGCATACACTGGAGGTACTTGACAGCCACAGTTTTGAAAAATCTGATTTTAATAACTCGTTGGATTCGCTTTACAACAGAATATTTGGATCAGGACAGAATAAAGATGGGCATGAGGTGAGTTTAATGACTTCTCTAAAAGTTTTTGATGCATCGCTGTGTTTAGTAGACATCACAACACCATTTTTATTTCATTTTCTTTTGAATTTGAAATTTCTTTTCTAGAGTATAATTTCATAGATGCCAGCTGTCATCCTTGCATGAAACCAGATGGTAATTGTTGGACCCTGAGAGGAACAAAGCTAAATGCATTGCATGCATATTTTCTGAGAGGGGCCAATGGATAGTTGGAAAGTTGGCTGGTTTGTCTACCATTTACCCTCACCCAGAGGCAATTGTAAATTGGCTTTGTTTTAAAAATAAACAACTGAAATGTTAAAATATAGACTGATCAAATGCATCAAAAATTGAAGCTTTGTTATTAACTTTATTCACTCTAGTGCTTTTACAGGCTATTGATGAACAGATTGTTTAAAAATCAGGGGAGTGGCTGAGTTACTCCTGAAGGCAGCCAGTGCGGACACTATGGGATGAATGGTCTCTTCCTGTGCTGTAACAATTTTATGATTCTGTGATTTATTCACAACTATTTAAAGATAGAGCAACTGCAGAAGCTTGTTTCCTATTAATCTTGGATGAGGTACTCATCTTCATCTTAGGGGCCTGGGTTAAAGTTTAACACAGAGTTTGATTGAATGAAAGTCTCACCTGCTTGCTGTAACAATTCCATGTAAAATGAGTTTTGGTAGTTCAAATATAGTTCTTAGTGGAAATGGACCAAAAGGACAAACAGTTCTCTTCTGATTATGGGTCCATCCCTACAATATTCCCTTTTTTTTCTGTTTTCAAATGCTGACAGGAATATTAATTTCTGTTTGTCTTTTAGATTTCCTGTATTTGCATTTTCTTGGTTCAGAAATAATTAGAATTAAGTTGGAAATTTCATTCAGCATGACTACAGGAAAGACTAATATGGGCTCGAGAAATGTCACATGGTGCTGTAGAAGAGAGTGTTTTGAAGTTTTGACTGAGACAGATGTTTGAAGCAAAGAGTGAACCTTACCTTGCACCCAACCAAGTTACACTTAACTTGTGGGTGGTTTAGTGTTGATACTAATGGATCAAAATATAAATTCTTTAGTCACTCATTTTGATGAGTATGAAAGTTCATAGCCAATGAAAACATTTATGGTCTTACACCTCTTATGCATTTTCAGTTATTTATACTATGAAAAGTCGTTAGGTCCTGCTTAAAATTGTTTGCCCAATGCAATTTTCTTTCAAGTTAAAGATCTTTCTGCAGTGATGTGGTCACTAAGATATTGTTCCATTTCCAAACATTTTATAATATTTTTCACAATCCCGAAAAATCCTTTGTTGACAATATTCACTGCTGTGTTTGAGAGTTGTTGACATTGACATAATATTAAAGTTGTGGCTTGCCTTTCACAAACTATTGAGCTCATCAATCATGATTTGTGGTTGTGTGCTTGTTGAAGCTTGCTTGATACATGACTTGTATTACCTGCAGCCATGTTACTTGCAATTGAGCTTCATATCAATTGTTTTTTTAAATTTATTATTTCAAACCCATGCTGATCTTTGTTCCTTTTAGTCAGAGCACATCTGACATATAATTCTGACATCTACTCATTCAATGTTGGATCTGTTCTACCATGCTGAGAGTTGAGGGAGTTCCAGGACTTAGACCCAGCTACAATGAAGGAATGGCGATAGTTCCAAGTCAAGATAGTGTACATGCAAGTAGTGGTGTTCCGTATATCTGCTGCCTTTATCCTTTGAAGTGATAGAGGTGATTGTAATGAAGTTGAGGGAAATTCTGATCACAAGATTGAGTTTGTATGTTGATTTCACCTTTTGAATGTACAGATTCTTGCTAAGATTGAATTCTCTGTGTAACGGCATGGTCAGTAGACCATATTCTCCAATGGAGGGCACTTCAGCTACATCTTAACTATTCCTCACCAGTTGTATACATGTGCACTTTGAACCAATGCACCTTGTAGACCACCCCTTCCCTAGCCCCAACCCAACGCCACAGCTGCCCAGAAGAGATCTAGTAAATCAGCACCAATTATGGATTGAGCTTTGGACTTGACTAGGGGTATGGCACAGCACCACATTAATGCATTTACTCATTTAACCATCAAGGAAAGATTTCCTCCGTTCCACAGTTTCTAATATATTTTGAAGTTTAAAACCATTCTCATACATCAGAGAATATTGCATACCACACATGCTGGGTCTTGTTGAGCTCTTGTTCCTGATGTTACGACTTCCTTTATGCTCTCTGAGTTGGAGAGAAATGAGCTCATACTTTAAGCCTTTTTGTGTTTTGGCTTCCAAATAATTTGTCGTATAGTTTCCATTACATTTATTCTTCTTCCCTGTCCAGATGTTGCCAGATGATGATGCAGTGATGACATTGCTTTGTGAGTGGGCAGTGAGCTGCAAGCGTTCAGGCAGACACCGGGCCATGGTGGTGGCAAAATTGTTGGAGAAGAGGCAAGCTGAAATTGAAGCTGAGGTAAGATTCTGGCTAGTTGTCTCACTTTCCAATTTTTATTTTGAGACACTTACCCTTGTGTGTTTTTGTTCAGTTGAATCACAAGTGGGAAATAGAATTTCCTCCATCAAAGTGCAAATCAGTGGAATGTGTTACTTTGTACACTTGGATGGGTGGAGCTACTTTCAACTTTTGGCTAGAAGCACAAATCTTCCCATATGACTTCCAGCAGGGGTGTTCGGGAGTTTGATCACTGTGCCAATTGTATTTACATGTTAGATGGCACTTTCAATCAGTAGGCATCTTGTTTACTTTAATAAATTAATAAAAACTAACACAAAGATAAATCTTTGGAAGTCTCCAAAGGTGACTAGTAGGTGGGAGGGCCCATCGTTGGACAGACAGGAACGGAGCCCCATGAAGCATTGAACTGTACATCAATGGAATGATGTAACTTTTAACACCAAGGTGTGGATGGCATGATTAACCATATAAAATATTAGAGTTTGAGGAGGCAGGATGACAAGTGCAGTTTATGACTTCGTCAGGACAAGCTCAATGTTTTAAGGAGGGCAGAAGCAGACTAAAAATACTTAACAGGAAAATTTGAGAGCTATGGACATGGGATTGGAAAGCAACAAAACGTTTGAGGACCATGGGGAGAGAAGGGAGGTTACAGAGGTTGATTTGGCTTTTTGAATAGGATGGCTTTTAGTGGTGATTTTGCAAGAAAGCGCATGAGCCAAGTGTTGAGTTGCCATGAATTAAGTTGGGTATGGATTGTTGGAGCAGAAGGATGGTCTCATGCAAGAGTTGAGCTTAAAGAGTAGATGGGAGAGAAGTTAGAGTGGCAAACAATTCTAGATAGAGAAGGTGGGGCACCAAGTGATTGGACATGGTTGCAAAGGATGAGGAGGAAGTCATGGTAATGGCAGATGCAGCTACAGAGATGGTCTTGGTTTTGGTTACAAAGAAATACATGAGTTTTTTGCACCTGAAATTGGAGACAAGGCTGGAGGGGCAGAGGAAAGAGAAAGCAGATATTTTTTCATAAAGAAAAGGAGCCTTGAGTTATCCTTGGAAGTATTTGCCCAAGGACAGCAAGGCATTGTGAATCTGAACATGATTGAACAATCCAGCATTGAATGACTAGACCAATTGTACATCAGATGTGCTCTGACTAAAGGGAACAAAAATCATCATGGGTTTGAAATAGTGGGTGCCTTAATAGTAACAAAAGTGTTGGCTGCACAGGTTAAAGGAGCAGTTGAGCAGATTAGCAGTGACAGTATGGATAGCCAGAGGAGAGTTGAAAGTTTGAGTGAATTAGTGAGTGAGTAATAGCAGAGTTATTCAGAGGTGGATGGTTGAGGGAAGTGTGTGAAGGATAAGGGTGGTATGGAAGTGGTTGTTGATAATAAAGACCTGTGGAGTGAAGGGGTTGTGAGAAAAGGTAATCTCAATCTAGGGAGTGGAAAGGTCATGAGTGATGGTGAACTTGAAAGTGGTAACCTTGAATTTATGTGATGGGTGAGATAGAGTGAGGTTAGAAGGGCAGAGTGGGATGGAGAAGTTTAGATAGATCCAGGTTGAAATTACTGAGGATAAAGAATGGATCATTGTAGAGGCGAAGAGGTTAATGATGATTGTTTTAAATGAGGTAGGGATTTGAGAGAGGGTGAATCGCAGGAGGGAGAAGATGCCAAAGGAATGGGCAAAGGCGACCAAGATGGGACTTGATTATAAAAGTTATGTTACTGTGACGGTGGTTTGGGCAAACAAGTAATGCAAAAGGAAGACTTCATTGAAGGAGAAGAAGTAACCCCATTAGCTATATTTTGTAAGGTTGATTGGACTAATCTTTTCTAGAGCAAGCGCAATGAATTCCAAACAGAATAATTGTCCCTTGCCTAACTTCATTCAGCATGATTTCAAGCAAAATACCAGTGAATCGGAGCAATTGAGGCAAGAGCCCTCCATGATGCAGCTTTAATCTCCTTAATCATGCCTAGGCAAGGATGCACCTCTTCAAAATTTCTGTGCAAGTCCGAGCCCACGCTGACTTTTGAAATATATAGAAGTACAACATTTTGGCTAAGAATGTGATGTGAGTTGTTGTTTGAATTGTGCTTCAATAGAAGCTTCCATCTTCAAATGTTTTCTGCTACCTTCAAAACATGTGTATTTTTGTCATGTTTGTGAGCGCTGAGATAAACACATTCTACAACTATCAACACTCCTAGGTAAAGCTCACTGCACGTATTCTATGCTGTACTCAATGTAGCGAATAAAGTAAAGCTCTATCCACTTTGTTCCACTTGAAGCTCTTCAGTTAGGTGCATTCTCCTCTTTGAATAATACTGTTGGCTTAATACTGAATTGCATGGAGTCATGTGTTTGAACTAATGCTCACTCAGAATTGCTGAATGAACGGATTTCATGTAATGATTGGAAGATTCAGGCTTTTCAAGGAAATTGTGTGTCCACTTAATAGCATTCTTACTTTTGAGTCAGAGGTTGTTGATTCACCAAGATTCACTGCAGTACCTGAGCATGCAAACTAAGTTGCTATTTCAGTGCAATGCTGAATGCTGAAGTATTGATGTTGTCTTGTGGATGATGGAGGCCTCATTTGTCTGATGGGTTACCCTGGTCAACATTTCTACCTCAACCAACACCACCAAATGTCATTCATTTGTATGACCTTTCCATATACAAACTGGTTGTTATATTTATCCGCCTAACAATAATGGGGGAGGCGCTGGTGTAATGGTAAAGTCAGTGGACTAGTTAGTAATCCAGTGGCCCAAGCTTATGCATTGAGGACATGTTTAAAACCTACCATGGCAGTTGGTGGAAGTTAAATTCAATTAATAAAATTTAGGATTTAAAAAACAGCTAGTCTCAGTAATGGTCATTGTCAGTTGTCGTAAAAACCCATCTGGTCCACTAATGTCCTTTAAAGAGGGAAATCTCCAGTCTTAGAGTTTTACAGCACAGAAAGCGGTCTATCGTGTCCACGCCAGTCATCAAACCCCTATCTACTCTAACCCCATTTTCCAGCACTTGGCCCAAAGCCTTCTATGCTATGGCGTTTCAAGTGTTCATCTAAATACTGCTTAAATGTTGTGAGGGTACCGGCCTCTACCACTCTTTCAGGCAGAGAGTTCCAGATATCCCCTACCCTCTGGGTGAAAAATTTTTTCCTCAAATTCCTTCTAAACATCCTGCTTCTTACCCTAAATCTATGCCCCCTGGTTATGGACCCCTCCACTAAGGGGAAGAGTTTCTTCCTATCTACCCTATCTGTGCCCCTTATAATTTTGTTCACCTCAATCAAGTCCCCTCTCAGCCTTTTCTGCTCTAAGGAAAACAACCTATCTTGTCTCTCTTCATAGCTGAAACGCTCAAGCCCAGGCAACAACTTGGTGAATCTCCTCTGCACCCTCTCCAGTGCAATCACATCCTTCCTATACTGTGGCCACCAAAATTGTACACGGTACTCCAGATTGGCCTAACTATTGCTTTATACAGCTCCATCATAACCTCCCTGCTCTTGTATTCACTGCCTCGACTAATGAAGGCAAGTACCCCATATGCCTTCTTAACCACCTTATCTACCTGTCCTGCTGCCTTCAAGGATGTATGGACAAGCACACCAAGGTTCCTCTGATCTTCTGTACTAGGGTCCTACCATTCATCGTATACTCCTTTGCCTTGTTAGTCCTCCCAAAATGCATCACCTCACACTTGTCAGGATTAAATTCCATTTGCCACTGTTCTGCCCATCTGACCAGTCCATCTACATTGTCCTGTAGTCTAAAGCTTTCCTCCCCGTTGTTTACCACACCACCAATTTTCGTGTCATCTGCACACTTACTTGATCATACCTCCTACATTCATTTCTAGATCATTAATGTACACTACAAATAGCAAGGGGTACAGCACCAAACCCTGTGTTACGCCACTGGACACAGGCTTCCAGTCATAAAAACAACCTTCAACCATCACCCTCTGCCTCCTGCCATGAAGCCAATTTTGGAACCAATTTGCCAAATTGCGCTGGAGTCCGTGGGCTCTTATCTTCTTAACCAGTCTCCCATGCTAGACCTTGTCAAAAGCCTTACTGAAGTCCATGTGGACCACATCAACTGCACTACCCTAATCTACACACCTAGTCATCTTCTTGAAAAATTCGGTCAAATTTTTCCTTACCTTGTCTTGCCTACAGCTGACTCCAGACCTACTGCAATGTGATTGACTCTTAACTGCCTTCTGAAATGGCCTAGAAAGCCACTCAGTTGTATCAAAGCACTACAAAGTCTAAAAGGAATGCAACCAACCACTCAGCAGGACCTGGGCACTAGTAATGACAATGGCAAAGTCCTCCTTACTAGCATTTGGAGCCTTGTGCCGAGATTAGGAGTGCTGCCCCACAGACTAGTCAAGCACAACAGCCTGATAGTCATACTCACTGAGTCACACCTTATAGACAGTGTCCCAGGCACCACCGTCACCATCCCTGCATATGTCCTGTCCCACCAGCAAGATAAACTCACCAGAGGTGGTGGCACAGTGGCATACTTGAGGAGGGAGTTTGCCTGGGAATCCTCAGCATTGACTCTGGCCCCATGAAGTTGCATGATATCAAGTCAAACATGGGCAAAGAGATCTCCTGCTGATTACCATCTCCCATCCCCCCACCACCCCTTCCACCTCAGCTGATAACTCAGCGCTCCTCCATATTGAACACCACTTGAAAGAACGACAGAGAGTGGCAAGGGCACAGAATGCACTCTAGCTGGGGGCTTCAATGTCCATTGCAAAGAGTGACTCAGTAGCACCACTACTGACCAAGCTGGCCAATTCTTAAAGGACGTAGCTGCTAGACTGGGCCTGCGGCAGTTCATAGGTGTAGCAACAAGAGGAAAAAACCTCCTTGACCTTGTCCTCACCAATCTACCTGTCGCAGATGCACCTGAACATGACAGTATTGGTAGAAGTGATCATCATCACACAGTCATTGTGGAGTCTTCACATTGACGATAATCTTCATCGTGTTGTGTGGTACTACCACTATGCTAAATGGGATAGATTTAGAACTGATCTAGCAACTCAAAACTGGGCATCTGGTATGACCTAGCATTTGGTAAAGCTGAGTTATTTAAAAATCCCAGAGGGAAACTTTCAACAGCTGTGATAACCCATATTTTTATTTTTTACATTTGAGATGCAGCTCTAAATTCAGGAATCAGACCACCAATTCTCGAGAGGTTTTATATCAAAATACATGAGACATTTATTCATTTACACAAGATAAATATATCCACATGGCTACAAATTACTGCTATCATAACTTTTGACAAATTCCCAAACTAATCTCCATTAAGGCAACAACAATCCACGGGCTTTCAGCAGACACCAGGAAAAGTATTTTCACCTTACAAATTCAAAATGAGGTTCCTTTCACTTTGATTAATGTGGGGACAGTTGTAGGCTTACAGCTGTTTTGAGCTTACATTGCCTCTGCCCTGCACACACACAACTGCTGTCTGTTATACCCAATATAGCTCATTGAATGTAACTTATCACTGTATCACCAGCCCCTTTGAACTCCACCTCTTCTAACAATAAAACCCCTTTCATAGTACCAGTTTTATAAACATATTTCTTGGTCTCTGCTAGCTAGGTGCCAGATTTCCGCCCCTGCGCCCCCTTCTTGAATGCTCTATTCAAAAAAATGCAAATGCATTTTACCTCTACCTCACATTCATCTCATCTAGTACACATCAAAGGACCCTGACTAGCTGGCTTTAATCCAATTAAGACATGCCCAGGGACTAAAGCTATATTTTTAAAAGAAAGATAATTTTCAATAATATATACATTAATAGCTTTATGAAAGTATCCATGAGTTGCTGTGGGCTATCAGCAGCAAAATTGTATTCAACTATAATCTGTGACCTCATGGCCTGGCATATCCCCTGCTCTGTTATTATGATCAACTCAATGGATCAATCCTGCTTCAATGAAGAATGCAGGAGGACATGTCAGGAGCAGCGCCAGGCATAACTAAACATTAGGTGTCAATGTAATGAAGCTACACAGGACTGCTTGCATGCCAATCAGCAGAAGCAGTATGCAATAGAGCTAAGTGATTCCACAACCAACAGTCAGATCAAAGCTCTGCAGTCCTGCCACATCCAGTTGTGAATGGTGGTGGACAATTTCAAACTAGCTGGAAGGAGGAGTCTTCATTAATATCCCCATTCTCAATGACAGGAGAGATCAGCGCATCATTGCAAAAATAAAAACTGAAGCATTTACAGCCGTCTTCAGGCAGAAGTGCTGAGTGGATGATCAATCTCAGCCTCCTCCTGAGGTTCCCAGCATCACAGATGACAGTTTTCAGCCAATTCAATTCACTCCAGATATTGGCGAGAAATGGCTAAAGGCATTGGATACTGAAAAGACTAAGGGCCCTGATAACATTCTGCGGTAGTTTTTGTGCTCCAGAACTTGCTGCACCCAGAGCCAAGCTGTTCCAGTGCAGCTACAACGCTGGCAGCTACCCAGTAATGTAGAAAATTGCCCAGGTATGTCCTGTCCACAAAAAGCAGGGCAAATCCAATCCGACCAATTACTGCCTGATCTGCCTAGGTGCGATCATCAGCAAACTGGTGGAAGAGGTAATTAGCAGTACTATTAAGTGGTACTTACACAGCAATAACCTACTCACTGATGCTCAGTTTGGGTTTCTGAATTTTGACCTAGCGGCACTGAAGGAACGGTGATTTAGTTCCAAGTTAGGATGCTGTGTGGCTTGGAGGGGAACTTATAAGTGGTGGTATTCCCATGCATTTGCTGCCCCTGTCCTTCAAGTGGTAGAGGTCGCAGTGTACCGACAACACATGGAGTGCAACTGTTCAGCTCACTGTCACCTTCTCGAGGCCAATTAGGAATGGTCAATAAATGCTGGCCTAGCCAGCAAAGCCCACATCCCGTGAATGAATAAATAAAAAAAATGTCTGTGCTTCAGAAAGTTATTATTTAGCTATAATGAGGGACTTTAATTATCCAAATGTAGACTGGGATAGTAAAGGGCAGAGAGGGGAAAGAGTTCCTAGCATGTGTTCAGGAAAATTTTCTACTGCAGTAGGTTTCCAGTCCAATGAGAAAGAAGGCACAGCTAAACCTGATTCTTGGGAATGAGGTGGGCTAAGTGGATCAAGTATCAGTGGGGGAACAGTGATCATTATATCATAAAGTTTAGATTGGCTATGAAAAAGGACAATGAATAATCCAGCAAAAGAATAATTAACTGGGAGAAAACCAACTTCAATAGGGTCAGAATTGATCTGGGCCAGATAAATTGGAATCAAAGGTTGGTAGGCAAAATAGTAGTTGAACAATAGGCTGCCTTTAAGGAGGGATAGTTCAGGCACAGTCCAGGTTTATTCCCACAAAGGGGAAAGTTTAGGGCAATTAAATCCAGAGCTCTCTGGACCAACGAAAGAGCTCGAGATTAAATGAAGAAGTAAGACTGTGCTTATGATAGATATGTGATGGATCATACAACCGCGAACCAGGTGAATATAGAAGGTTCAGAGAGGACGTGCGAAAGCAAATAAGAAAAGCAAAGAGACAATTTAAAAAGGAAACAAAATTGGCAGCCAACATAAAAGGGAATTCAAAAGTCTTCTATAGGCATATAAATAGTAAAAGGATGGTGAAAGGAGGAATGGGGCCAGTTAGGGACCAAAAAGGAGATTTACTCATCGAGGCAGGGGCATAGCTGAGATATTAAACAAATGATTTACATCTGTCTTTAGCAAGGAAGATGATGATGTGCGGGTCATGGTGAAAGACAAGATAATTCAGACTTTTGAAGGGGTTAAAATTAACAGAGTTATTAGGTAGATTGCCTGTACTTAGAGTTAAAAGGCACCAGGACCAGATGAGATGCATTGAAGGATACTGAGAGAAGTGAGAGTGGAAATTGCAGAAGCACTGGCCATAATTTTTCAGTCTTCCTAAGACTCTGAGGTGGTGCCAGAGGACTGGAAAATTGCAAATATTGCACTCTTGTTCAAAAAAAGACGTAAAGATATGCCCAGCAACTATAGGCCAATCAGTTTAACCTCAGTACTGATTATCTCAAATTATCTCAAAACGATAATTTGGAACAAAATAAGTCACTTGAGCGAACATGGTTTAATTAAGGAAAGCCAGCATGGATTTGTAACGAGCAAATCGTGCTTAATTAACTTGCTTGAGTTTTTTGATGAGGTAACAGAGAGGGCTGATGTGTTAATGTGTTGGACATGGACTCCCAAAATTCATTTGATAAAGTGTCACACAGCAGACTTCTGAGCAAAATTATAACTCCTGGAATAAAGGGGATGGTAGTGAATGGATACATAATTGGCTGAGTGACAGGAAACTGAGAGTAAAAGTTAATGGATGTTTTTGGACTGCAAGGGTCATTGTTTGGACTCTTACTCTTATGATATTTATTAATGACCTAGAACTTGGTGCAATTTCAAAATTTGTGGATGATACAAAACTTGGAAGCATTGTGAACGGTGAGGAGCATAGTGATAGACTTCAAGTGGGCAGATAGGTTGGTGGAATAGGCACACAAGTGACAGATGAAATTTAATGCAGATAAGTGTGAAGTGCTTCAGTTTGATAGGAAGAACGTGGAGAGACATTATCAATTAGAAAAAAATATACAATTCTAAAGGGGGTATAGGAGTAAAGTGACCATATATATGCATAAGCAGTTGAATGTGGCAAGACAGGTTGGATACTGTTTAATAAAGCAAATAGCATCTGAGGCTTCATTAATAGGGGCATAGAGTACAAAAGCAAGAAGGTTATGATAAACTTGTATGGAACACTTGTTGGCCTCAACTGGAGTATTATGTCCATTTCTAGGTGCCACACTTTAGGAAGGCTTTGAAGGCATTAGAGAGAGTACAGAAAGGATTCATGAAAATGGTTCCAGGGATGAGGAACTTCAACTCGATAGATTGCAGAAGGTGGGACTGTTTTCCTTGGAGAAGAGGAAGTTGAAAGGTTTGCTAGAGGTATACAAAACCGTGAGGGGCCTGGACAGAGTAGAGAGGGAAAAACTGTTTGCATTAGTGAAAGGATCGAGATCAACAGATTTTAAGGTAATTGACGAAAGGAGCAATGGAGACATGAAGGAAAACTTTCACGCAGTGTGGTGGAGGCAGGTTTAATCAAGGCATTTAAGAGGGAATTGGATTATTATCTGGAAAGGAAGAATGCGCAGTGCCATGAGAAGAGGCCAGGGAGTGGCACTGGGTAAATTGCTCCTTCAGAGAACTAGCACAGACATGAGCCCAATGGCCACCTTCTATGCTGTGACCATTCTGTGATTCGTTTGAAATGTTTTGGGACTTCCCAAGGACATAAGGTGTTTCATAAATCAAAGTTTTCCCGTTTCTTTCCTGACCTGATGTTTAGCTCCCAACTTTAGCTGGGAGATTTAGACATCATCATTTTAAAATTAGTCTGTTCTCTTGCAGGGTAAGTGAAATTTGAGGTGAGGACCAAAATCTTGGGGAGAAAAAATATTGGTTATAATTTCTGAAAAATAAAAACTGAGATGGTGCCTAGTTTGTATCATGAAAATGTATTGTGAATTAACATCAAATTGATTTTTAAAAATTTTTCTCTGCTGTATGTTTCTGTGAATCCAGTAATATTTATAACCTATTCTTTACTCTAGAGATGTGGTGAATCAGAGGTAGTAGATGAGAAGGGATCTGTGTCATCTGGCTCTCTCACCAGTGCCAGCATTCCTGTTTTCCAGGATGTGTTGCTTCAATTCCTGGATACCCAAGCTCCAATGCTGAGTAAGTGTATTGCAGGAAATAGTTAAGGGGTACTGTGCTGTGGTAGAAAACCAACAAAATTGCTCTTTGGAAACCTGGAATCTGTAACTTTCATCACAATTAGGCCATGTGCTGTAATTTGATGATGCAGTTTGGTGGGATTTACATCACATTATGCATTTGTGTGGGAGGGATGGCCAAACATTTTTCATGTAGATGTACCAGGAAGAATAAACTGTAGTTCATTCTTCAACAGTAAAATTTAAATCTCAATTGCAGGTGTGCCTGCTTGTGCATTCATCCTAATGTTTAGCCTTAAGTTAGTGGCAAGCTTAAAGCAATGGATGCTGCACTTTAACTATATTTTGGAAGCTAAACTATCGGAGTCAGACAATTTTCTGGAAGACTGCTATTCCCAATTTCATCTACATCTGATTTAAATAACAGGGTGTCCCTTCACTGGAGCAGTCAGGCTGGGATCATTGCAGGGAACTACTATTATAAATCAGTCTTCTTTTGGAAAGCAAGAAGCATACATCTGTAACGCTTGGCTGTGCACTTGCACCTAATTTGTGCAATTGATTAAGAACATCTCTCTGATTTCTATTAAAGTTGCTCAACAGGCAACAACCATATTACCTTGGGAGATGCAACAGCAGAATGAGCAGAATGTTAGCTCAAATTATATGCTCAATGTTAAGTGTGAGGCTCGAATCCACAAACCTTTGACTCAGAGGTGTAAATTCTAAGATGCACACATATTGGACATGTTGATAAGAGACTGAGGAGTACTTCTGACCCTGTGCTTCATGTGAAATCATGAAGAAATGAGGATCAGTAATTGGTTTATTGAGTAATCTGCTATGATAGCAAAGACTGTGAGAGGAAAGATCATGTCAGACTCTCAAGATATTTTGTTGATTTATGTTGTGGTCAGTGCAGCTCATTTTTTAAATGGATAAGTTTTCTTTTTAAAAGTTTACTATTAACTGTATTGCTGTACATACTCTATTTCCTCATGGGGAATTCAGGATTTAAGTGTTATATCAAGATCTGACCTCTTACTATGTAGCATATGCAAGTATTATTGCATTTACCATATAAAGGTTGGGTCTTTTTTGTAGTTCAGTATCTGAAATAAAAAAACAAAATGTTGGAAATGGTCATCTGGACAAGCAGCATTTGTGAAGAGCAAAACAAAGTTAATGTTTCAGCTTGATGACCTTTTATTAGTAACTAATTATAACTCTGAAATTACACCAAAATCTAATAGTAATACTGGTAGCACACATTCTCTTCGTGACCAACAGTAGTATTCACTGACCATTTACATCTAACTGGTAGTAGTAGGTGTTAGCCTCTGATATACTATCTGCATCTGGTAAATCCTATAACTTACTGATCTTCACCCTGTAACTACAGCCAGAATCCGCTTGTAATGCACAAAGCGTAATCAGGCTAGATGATGGTACTTTTAATAGTCCCCATTTCTCTTCTTATCTCTTTGAGTAGTAGCTTGGACTTGAGTTTTGTGTGAACATGACAACTTTGGCTCCGACTGAGGCTTTCAGTCCAATCTGATTTGAACTTCACATGTCAAATGAGGATTGCACAATGTTCAGTTCCTCAGATAACAAGTCAGATTATGCCCACATGCAGCAAGCCCTGGACAACATTCAGGCTTGTGCTGATAAGTGACAAGTAACATATGCTCCACACAAGCGCCAAACAATGAAAATTTCTGATAAGAGAGACACTGATCACCTTGCTTTGACATTTAATGGCATTATCATTACTGAATTCCATACCATCAACATCCTGGAAGTTATCATTGACCCGAAACTTAACTGGACCAGTCACATGATTACTGTGGCTACAACAGCAGGTCAGAGACTGGAAATATTCTGTAGTGAGTAATTCACCTCCTGGCTCCCCAAAGCCTGTCTGCTATCTACAAGTTACAAGTCAGGAATGTGATTGAATACTCTTCACTTGCCTAAATGAATACAGCTTCATTAACACTCTTGAAACTCAACACAATTCAGGACAAAGTAGCCTGCTTGATTGGCACCCAATCCACCACCTTAAAGACTCATTTCCTCCAACACTGGCACACCGTGGCAGCAGTGTGTACCATGTACAAGGTGCACTGCAGCAAATAGCCAAACTCCCTTCGGCATCATCTTCCAAACCTGCGACCTCTATCACCTAGACAGAAGGGGCAGCAATACATCACCTACAAATTTCCCTCCAAGTCATAAAATTGACAGCTGGGTCAGAATTCTGAAACTCCGTATTCTACAATATTGAGGGTAAATCAAAGAACTTGGACTGCAGTGGCTTAAGAGTGTGGCTCACCACCACCACCCCAAGGGTAATTAGGAATGGGCAACAAATGCTGTCCTTGGATTTAGTAGTTAGTAGACAGTTCTCCAATTTCCCTATAAATTTTGTGCTGAATTTCCTTCTGACTGTTCAGTAGCCTATACTAGATTCTCAGTAATGTGACTAATTCTTTGTCATTCCTGAACTCAAACCAGATTTTCCTTGGACCACTTCTCTATGTAAATTCTTATAGTGTAGCCTCAAGTAAATACTGTCCCTTGTAAGTAAATCTACCTCTGCTCTCTTTATGTCATCTCTAATTCCTTAAAGTTTTATATCCAGGATATTTATTTTTAAACCTGTTTTGTTGTCCCCACCCCCCTGCAATGTTGGTGTTCAAGAGCTGCATATATTCCACAGGTTGCTGTTTGCACATTCCTGGTTAGAGCACAGATTAACAATTCATTTGCTGCCCTTGACTATCTCTTAATTGTCTTCTAGCTGACCCTAGTAGTGAAAGTGAAAAGGCTGAATTTGCCAACTTGGTGCTCCTATTCTGTGAGCTGATCCGCCATGATGTTTTCTCACACAATGTCTACATGTGCACACTGATATCTAGAGGAGACCTGTCATCGGAGCAGCATGTGCCCAGACCACGCTCACCTGTTGATGATGCTGCAGAAGAGCAGGATCGGAAGGAACATGAAGGAAATAACAGTGTTAAACTGGAGGTAAGGGGAAAAATAGGGGCCATGTTGGGATAGATATTTTGAATAATAATTTCCACTGTTCTCTAACTTGAGGAATCCTTTGGGCCACAATCTTAGCATGGACATGGAGCCACTTAATGGATGTTGTCTGTTGAGCTAGAATATCTGGTGGCTATTGTATGCAACTTCATGTTGAATCTAACTGTCTTACCAATAAAAGAAGCCAAATGACTGGATGGTGTCCGACTAAGTTGATCTCTTCACTATCCAGATTGAGGTATTAAACTCACAAGTGGGCTTGGGGATGGGGATAGAAAAGTTGTGTTTTGGATTGGCATTGAAGGGTTTTATTGACTGAGTACATTCCAGACTGCTGTGTGTTGTGTGTTTGCTGTGTTGAAAGCTAGGTAGCATGTCCAGCATACTTGGACGCTGGTGCATATGTTTGTTCAGGTTTTACACGGGAACACCACCACCTTGAAGTTCCCCTCCAAGCCACTCACCCTCCTGACATGGAAGTATATCGCGGTTCAAGAAGGCAGCTCACCACCAACTTCCCAAGTGCAGTTAGGGATGGGCAATAAATGCTGTCTTAACCAGCAAAGCCCATATCCCATAAATGAATTTTTAAAAATTCAGGATTTGATCAATTTTGACCTGTCCCTGCAATGTGGAACTCTGCACCACAACATCTGCCAATGTGCATTTCTTTGTTGTTTGGTCTAGAGACACATAAGCAGGGTGATAGGTTTCCTTGTCTGATGAGCATCTGGCTGAAGAAAGTAACATTGGTTGCTAATCATTGAATCCATATAACAAAAATTTCTGAATATTTTACTTGCTAATAATTTTTTATAATTTGAAATCAAGGTCAAAAGCAAAACAGAAGGATTCATTGAATCAAGCTCAAAGTTAAATGTTTCCTTAAAAAGTTTGAGCCATGAAATCTACTGTCCCATGTATAGATTCTCAGAAGTCTCAGATGAGTACCTACATGTGCCCTTAGTTTATTTGTTTCAAGTGTTCCTATCATTTGCATAAAGCAGATCAAAGACTCACCGCATTCTCATTTAAGTTGCAGTCAGAGCTCATCTTATAGTCTGATACTGTGACTGATTCTTTACAGAAACTCTAACTTCTTATTTCCCTCAATCTTCATTTTCTACCACAATCTTTAGGCTTTTAAAATCCAAATGTTGCATCACTTAATCATTATTTCCTGATTTGCCTTTTTTAAAAACAATGTAAAAGCTGGTGAGCAGCAGAGAGATGCATGCAAATGATCCTGAATTAAGCATCAAAAGATCTTTAATTGGTTAGTGGTTATCTTAATATTACTCTCACCTACCTGGCTACTTATGTACCCACATCATGACTAGCATTTTCTTTCCAGAATTCTTCCTGTACAGATTTTTTTAAAAGAACTGTACTGAAGCAATAATGTGCTTCCTATATAACAGCAATCAGTCAGAGCTTTAGCTTTGACAGGGAAATGGTGTAATCTTAAACTTAGAACTTTTGAGGATGACTTGGCTGGTTCTCATGAGCAGCAGAGCTTGGGACTGCATTTAGGAGTTGCCACATTACAGTGATATAGAGAGTTTGAATCGGTACTTTTTTATTCTAGCCTGTTCGATTGTTCAATAAGATCATGGCTGATGAGCTCACTCAATTCCACCTTCTTGAACTATCACCAAACCCCTTGATTTTCCTGGTACAGTAGGTAAAGTCGCATGGGATCAGAGGTGAGCTGGCAAGATGGATACAGAATTGGCTTGGTCATAGAAGACAGAGGGTAACAGTGGAAGGGTGCTTTTCTGAATAGAGAGCAGTGTCTAGTGGTGTTCCGCAGGGATCAGTGCTGGGACCTTTACTGTTTGTAGTATATGTAAATAATTTGGAGGAAAATGTAACTGGGCTAATTAGTAAGTTTGCAGACGACCCTAAGGTTGGAGGAGTTGCAGACAGTGAAGAGGATTGTCAAAAGATACAACGGGATATAGATCGGTTGGAGGCTTGGGCAGAGAAATGGCAGATGGAGTTTAATCCGGACAAATGCGAGGTAATGCATTTTGGAAGGTCTAATACAGGTAAGAATTATACTGTAAATGGCAGAACCCCTAAGTGCACCGACGGGCAGAGGGATCTGCGTGTACAGGTCCACAGGTCACTGAAAGTGGCAATGCAGGTGGGTAAGGTAGTCAGAAAGGCATATGGCATGCTTCCCTTCATCGGCAGGGGTATTGAGTATAAAAGCTGGGAAGTCATGCTGCAGCTGTGTAGAACCTTGGTTAGGCCACACTTGGAATATTGCATGCAATTCTGGTCGCCACATTACCAGAAGGATATGGAGGCGTTGGAGAGGGTGCAGAGGAGGTTTACCAGGATGCTGCCTGGTATGGAGATTATTAGCTATGAGGAGAGGTTGGAGAAACTAAGATTGTTCTCACTAGAGCGACGGAGATTGAGGGGCGACTTGATAGAAGTTTACAAAATTGAGTGACATGGACAGAGTATATAGTCAGAAGCTTTTTTCCAGGGTGGAAAAGTCAATTATTAGGGGACATAGAATTAAGGTGAGAGGAGAAAACTTTTGAGGAGATGTGCGGGACAAGTTTTTTATGCAGAGGGTAGTGAGTGTCTGGAATTCGCTGCCAGAGGAGGTGGTGGAAGCAGGTATGATAGTGGTGTTTAACAAATACATGAATTGGATGGGAGTAGAAGGATACGGACCCTGGAAGTGCAAAATGTTTTAGTTTGATGGGCATTATGATCGGCAGAGGCTTGGAGGGCCGAAGGGCCCGTTCCTGTGCTGTACTTCTCTTTGTTCTTGTTCTTTGTATATAAAAATCTAACAATCTCTGACTTGAATATATTAAATGACTAGCTTCCTGTGGTAAAGAATTCCAAAGATTCTCCTTACCTCAACCCTAAATGGCTGGCCCCTTATTTTGAGACTGTGACTGCTAGTTCTAGACTTCCCTGTCAAGGGAAACTTGCTCCCAATATCTACCCTGACAAGCCCCTTAAGAATTTTATGTTTCAGTAAGATCACCACTCAATTTTCTAAACTCTGGAAGATTTAGGGCTTTATGCTTATTTTCTCTTCAGGACAATCCCCTCATGCCAAGAATCCGTTCACTGAACCTTTGCTGCAACCCCTCTAAAGCCAAGTAGATCCTTCCTTAGATCAGGAGACCAAAACTGTGCACAGTGGTCCTGTTTATAATGCTGTAAGATTTTCTTAGCCACACGCTCTAATCCCACCATAATAAAGACTAACATATAATTTGTTTTCCTAATTGCATGCTGTGTCTGCATGTAATCTTTGTGATTTTGTACAAGAAAACCCAAGTCCTTCTGAAAATCAACAATTCTCAGTCTCACCATTTAAAAGATATTCTGCTTCTCTATTTTCCCTACCCATGTGGATAACCTCCTACTTCCCCTATATTCCATCTGCCACATTCTTGCCTGCTCAATTAATCTGTTTATATCCCTTTGCCTCTTCATTGTGTAATTTTTATAGCTTCCTTTCCCATATACCTTTATATCATCAGCAAACTTGGATATATTACGCTCAATCACTTCATACATGTAATTGATATAGATTGTAACTAGTTGACGCTCAAGCACTGATCCTTTTGGTACCGCAATAGTTACAGTCTATCAAGTCGAAAATGACCTGTTTATTCATGCCCTTTTTTTTTTGTTCGTTAATCAATCCACAGCCCATATTAATATTTTACCTCCAATCCCATGAGCCCTAATTTTGTGGTGATACAGATCCGTGTTTTACTTCTGCAGTCTGCAACCAAGCATTGCATTAGTCACACACTGGGAAACATGTCATGGCCTTACTGGCTTCAAAGGATAATTTAACTCTAGCATAAAAAGCAATCTGTGCATCTGCAGCAAAAATATTTCAGCTTGTGTATGTAGTGATGGTGAGATGGATTAACGTTTCTCTTTAACAGGCCAAAAATGAACGTAGCAATGCAATAACACGTATGCCTAATAAAGTTGATGTTATAAGTTGAATTCTGATTTCAGTGAATTTTTTGTGCTTAACCTTTTCTTTTGACTTGTGTTTTTTAAAGTTATCCCTCTGATTAGAATATATGTATATTTAACTACGCTTTTCTTCTTACTTCCTTTTGCTGCCCAGAGGTTGGGTCATTTGCAGTGGTCCCAACTTTACGTTAAAAGTTATGGGTTTAAGGCTTAATCCAAGATTTAGGGATGCCCAGTGCAGTCACTGAAGGAATGCTGAATTGTCAGATGAGCTGTTTGATGGATGACATGCTAAATTGTGGCCATGTAGGTTGCTTGAGTCAGTTGGATATTAAAGATCCCAAGGCACTGTTTCAAGAAATTCAGTGAGTTCTGTTGGTGTAGTTCTCCCTTAGCCAACATCACAAAAACACATTAGCTGCTCACATATTGCTTTTTGTCAAATCCTGCTATGTGCAAAATGCCTACTGCATTTTGGTACATTATAACCATCAAATGCACTTCAAATTCAATGTGTATGTAACAGCTAAGATATTTTGAGAGTCGATTCTAAGGCACTATATGGTTGTCTCTTTTTCTATACCTTCTCCTTCCATCTCCCATCTCAAAATAGGAAAGGATACTTTGATGCTCTGGGCTTAGAACTAAGCTAACTGTTAGTATTTTTTGTCATTGTGTTTCCTTTTTCACCCCCACTCCTGAATGATAATTGCATTTAAATGGGAAATTGTACTATCAGACATTGCATGTCTCATGCCCTTTTCTAGTGATGAGTATAGTATCTTTTGCAAAATACTATTGAACTTTATTTAAACATTTCTAAGATCATGAAATTGCTTTTGAATTTCCTTTTTCTGTCCTTTTGGGTATGGTTCTGCTAAATCTTGCTTTGATCATGAACCATTTGTCAAATCAGTGCTATTGCGTATTTGTTCTGAAGCCTCTAGCATTACCAGTATGAAAGCAGCTTCCAGGAGGTATATGACAGCAATCTGGGTTTGTTCTCTTCCTCCTCTCTCTTTCATTCCCTTCTTAACCCTTTCCCAGGAAGTTGGTAGTAGTCTTTACATAGGAAATACCCTGGCTGAATTTGGCAATTCTCTATGCATTGCAATTGAGGCTAGGAATTTAGCAATAAGTAGGATACCAGGTATATCCCACTTTTTAACTATTCAAAGCACCTTTAGTTATGATTACTATAGACAAAAATGATAGAAACTCCTGGGCAATTTCAACATTGGATTTCCATTTGTTTTCTTGCAGGACCCTGGTTTATCAGAAAGTATGGACATAGATCCGAACTCCAGTGCTATATTTGAAGATGTGGAAAAGAATGACTTCAAAAGTGAATTTAGTTCTGATTTCTCTGTAAGTTAATTTTAACAAATTTTACACATGTAATTTTTTTTGCTTCCATATGTGTTGTTCTCCCTGCCTCTGATTCTTGATTGGGGTATTGGGGAGGGGATGGTGGTTGTGCTGCTGTTTTGTGTCTTTGGACCTTTTAAAATTCTTTGGGATGTGAGTTTCGCTGGTAAGGCCAACATTTGTGGCTCATCCTTAATTTCTCTTGAAAAGGTGTTGAAGAGTTGCTTTCTTGAACTGCTGCAGGCAATTTGGTGTAGGTACACCCACAGTGCTGTTTGGAAGGGAATTCTAGAGTTTTGCCCAAGCAACAGTGATGGAACAGCAATATTGTTCCAAGTCAGGATGGTGTGTGACTTGGAGGAGAACTTGCAGATGGTGGTGTTCCCATGCATCTGCTGGCCTGCTTCTTCTAGGTGGTAGAGATCACAGGTTTGGAAGGTGCTGTTGAAGGAACCTTGCTGAGTTGAGGCACTTCATCTTGTATATGGTACAACTGCTGGTACTGTGTTGGTGGTGCAAGGAGTGAATGTTTAAGGTGGTGCTTGACATGCTGATCAAACAGCTGCTTTGTCCTGGATGGCATCGAGTTCTCTAGTGTCATTGGTGCGTTCCTCAGATTACACTCCTTGTCAGCAATGCCTGCATCCCTAAATTTTCAACATAGTCTGGTTTATGTCATTGCTGTAGCTGTACTGGAGCTTGGCTGGGATGTAGCCAGTTCTGGAGCACAAGTCCTCAGTACTACTGCCAGACTGTTGTCAGGGCTCATAGCCTTTGTAGTATCCAGTGCTTTCAGCTGTTTCTTGATTATCACATGGAGTGAATTGAATTGGCTGAAGACTGGCATATGTGATGCTGGAGACCTCAGGAGGGAGGCCTAGATGGATCATCCACTTGGCACTTCTGGCTGCAGATGGTTGCAAATACTTCAGCCTTTTCTTTTACGCTGATGTGCTGTGGAGCCTTCTTCTCTTTTTAGTTGGTTAATTGTCTACTATTCACAACTGGACATGACACGGCTGCAGAGCTTTGATCTGATGCCTTCGTTGTGGGATTTCTTAGCTCTGTCAATTGCATGCTGCTTCCACTGTTATAGCATGCAGGTACTCCTGCGTTGTAGCTTAATCAGGTTGGCACTTCACTTTTAGGTATGCCTGGTGCTGCTCCTGACATGCTGTCCTGCACTCATCATTCAAGCCAGGGATAAATTATGATAATAAATGGTAATGTTAGAATGAGTGATTTACAGGCTCATGAGGCTACAGATTGTGGTTGAATACAATTTTGCTGCTGCTGCTGATGGCCCACAGCATTTTATGGATATCCAGGTTTGAGCTGCTAGATCTGTTCTGAACTCTCCCATTTAGCACAATGGTAGTGCCACACAACACGCTAGACGGAATCCTCAATGTGAAGACAGGACGTCATCTCCACAAGGACTGTGCGGTGGTCATTCCTACCAATAATAGACAGTTGCATCTGTGACAGGTAGATTGGGGAAGTCAGGTAGGATTTTCCCTTTGTTGGCTCTCTCACCACCTGCCGCAGGCCCTGTCTGGCTGCTGTGTCCTTCAGGACTCAGCCAGCCTGGTCAGCAGTGGTGCTACCGAGCCACTCTTGGTGGTTGGCATTGACATCCCATACCCAAAGTACATTCTGTGCCCTTGCTGCCCTCAGCACTTCTTCCAGTTGGTGTTCAACATGGAAGATTTGCCAATACACTGATAATGAATAATCTTAGGACATAGCACATAGTGGAGAGAATTATTTGGGGTATGTTAGGGTATTAATTCTTCAGTTTTACTTGGAATTGATTTGAGATGCCATTAATGACAATGTACTGTTTCAATTATAACCATTAAACCATCCTCTTACTTTGGAGGACCACGTAGCATTCATCACTTCTATTTATAAAAATGCTTTACAAATGAAATACAATTAAATCTTTTTCTGTTCAATCTAGTTGTAGTTATATTGTTGGGTTTATCACTGAATGGAGCACAATTTTATCGTGGTTTTTCACTAAATTATATTGTACTCAAACAGTCTGTTGGATCTCCTTTGCACTTTTTTAACCCAGTATTGAGTCTTTTGTGAAAAAAGGTACTTCTGCCCACACTTGAAAATGAATATGGTATAGCTGGCATTTGGCATTCTCTTGATTACTGGAATGTGTTTCGCAGCCATATATGGTTCCAATACAACACCTACAGGTCGCAATTTGATAGTGAAATTTAATTGTATCCTTTGAGGAAAAAGTGAATTCTTTCCAAAAACTACCACAAGTGGACTGATGATTAGCAGTAATGGAGTTTGACTCTCTGGCAGATTTGTGAAGCCTGGTTTGTACATAATAAGCTCCTTTGAAGTTTGTTTTCTCAAGTCATCTGTAAAAGCACAGTTGTTATTTTTATTGATTTTACTAATGGGTGCTGAGCTTAATAGTTGCTCACAGCTTTCTGATTGGCCAGTTTAAAAGCAACTCAATATTTTTCCTCTTTTGTTAAGGTGCTATTTGTCTATTTTTCCATCTATTTTGACCCCCTGCTCTCTTTGCCTTTTTGAAGGCATTGATTCCTTATTCCTCGTAGCCTTGCTGCATATGCTTTCTACATGTATGACTTTAAACAATTAATCTCAATCTTTTTGACCATGGGAGAATCAATGTAGATCCCAATTTCATGCACTAATGAGCAGGATTATTGGATAGCAATCAGAAGTAAGAACCATGACTGATTCTCAGGAATTGGGACGGGGAAGATGGGGTTGGTTGGTGATGGAATCCAGGAAAGTACAATTGCACGAATTTGGGGTATATTGGGGTATTAATTCTTCAGTTTTACTTGGTATTGATTTGAGATGCCATTAATGACAATGTACTGTTCCAATTATAGCCATTAAACCATCCTCTTACTTTGGAGGACCACATTGACTGAATGTTAGGACTGGCAATGATTATGTTTCAGCTTCTCATGTGAATTGATTATTTTCCCCCTGCTCTACAGATGTTTTCTCCTTCAATGCACTGCGAATCCAAAACCAGCCCATCCCCAGAAAAACCTGCCTCAGAAAAGGAGGTTAAGCTATTACATAAAGAAAAGAATGAAGTAACGTTTCCATCACCATATGACCAATCCAGGCATATACAGTATGCCACGCACTTCCCTATTCCTCAGGTAAGGGGGTAAGAGAACGTGGTTGGCGAAGGCAGTGGTGAGATGAAGTGTTTATGTTCAACTTGTTTAAGCTTTTTGTTGTTGTCTTTATAAAACATAGAACGATAAAAAATCCATGGTGAGAATTTTTGCTGTTGTGCTTGGATCTCTCACTCCAGCGATGACCCCAGCAGGTTTTATGGCATCATTAGGAGGACGCCTCATTTGTAAGGGCCTGGTGGCATATGCAACACATTTTGGGTGCTTGTTGGCTGCATACTGCTGGAAACTGGAATCCTATCTTCTGTCCTTTTTGGCCTCCTTTATAGAGGGTTAATAGTAATATAATTTCAAAATTAACTTGACTCACATTGGGTTTAGTGGAGTTCCCATCAGAAGGCTGGAGTGTCTTTTCTGATTTGTGGACTGGCCTCTTGGCCTTATAATGAGCCTCTAATGGACTAGGGAAGGAGGAAGGCTCAGTGTAGGCTGATATTGCTGACCTTGTAATGGATGGAAAGATACTCTGGCCCTTACAAAGCCTAGCAGAGAATCTTTGAAAGGCCAAGATTTAGTGTATTAGAACATAAGAAGTAGGCGCAGGAGTGGGCCCTTGGGGCTGCTCCATCATTCAATACGATCATGGCTGATCATGGGCCTTAACTCCTTTCTCTTCCCGACCTGCTCCCATTTATCCCTTGATTCCCTGAGAGACCAAAAATCTGTCAATCCCAGCCTTGGATATATTGAGCGATGGAATATACACGACCCTCTGAGGTAAAGAATTCCAAAGATTCATGAGAGTGAAGAAATTTCTCCTCAGCTGAGCCCCAAATGATCGGCCCTTTATCCTGAGACTGTACTTCTGTGTTCTAAATTCTCCAGCCATTGGAAACAACCTCGCAGTGTCAACTCTATCAAGCCGTTCAAAATCCTGTATTTTTTTCAGTGAGATCACCTCTCAATTTTCTAAACTCCAAAGAATATAGGCCCAATTTACTTAGCCTTTCATTGTAGGACAACCTTCTCATACCAGGAACCAATCTGGTGAGCCTTTGCTGTACCATCTCCAATGCAAGAATATCTTGGAGACCAAAACTGCGCACACTACTCCAGACGCGGTCTCACCAAAATCCTGTACAATTGTAGCAAGACTGCCTTATTCTTGTACTTAAACTTCCCTGTAGTGAAGGCCAACATGCCATCTGCACTCCTAATTGTTTGCTGTATTTGCTTGCTAACTTTGTGTCCCTTGTACGAGTACACTTTGAAAATCAACATTTACAGGTTTCATGCCTTTTAAAAAATATTCTGTTTTTCTGTCTTACTACCAAAGTGAATAATCTCATGCTTCCCCACGTTATACATCTTTGCCATCTTGTTGTCCACTCTCTTAACCTGTCTATGTCTTTTTGCAGCCGCTTTGTGTCCTCCTCACAGCTTGCATTCAAATCTGGCTTTGCATCATCAGCAAACCTAGATATATTACACTTAGTCTTTTAGTCTAAGTCATTAATATAGATTGTAAATAGTTGAGGCCCTAAAACTGGTCCTTGCAGCATTTCTCTAGTCATAATCTGGCAACTCTCTGCCTTCTGTCTGCTAATCAATCCTCAATCCATGGTAATATATCGTCCCCCAACTCCATGAGCCCGTATCCTGTTTATTAACCTTTTGTGTGGCACCTTACAGAATGCCTTTTGGAAATCCAAGTACGTTGCATCTACTAGTTCCCCTTTATCTACCCTAATAGTAACATGCTCAAAAAACTCTAATAAATTTATCAAGCACTATTCCCCTTTCATAAAACCATGTTGGCTTGTTGTGTTCAGGTAGTTGTTTTTTGCCAAACCGATTTGCTGTGGTCTATGGCAGAATGGCCAGGGAGATTGGTTCCTTTTTTGATTTCTTTGCTCTCCATTTTTTCAGAAGGGACTGACCCAAAGTTGAATGCATTTCCACAGATAGTATTTGCCCTCCGCTATTTGGTCCATGTGATCATTTTTTATACAATCCTTGCCTACAAAGTGAGCTGTTTGACCATTAGGGTGTTACAACTAACCCTGTTCCTATTCTTCCCTAGTGCCCATTCACATGCACTATCCAGAGGTCGCTGAATAGTGATCAGCAGTGGGAATCTTGGCTGTCTTTTCTCTTGCCTATGGCCCAGGATACAGATCATTGCACTGCCATAGTTAGCTTAGTATATAACTGGGGATTGGATTTTTTACCTTCAGGCCTGCATGCCTTTGTATCACAGTAGGCAACGCCATTATTTACCATGCAGTCAGTGCTATATTTATCACAGTGCATACTCAACTTTCTTTCCCTTTTCCAAACCAAGTTCTTGTACTTCACTACCAGAGTGATATCTATAAATGCTAATTGCTAGATTTGACATGATGGGCATTATGACCCACTGATCAGTGTGCATTAACGCTGATGAATGCTCTGCAAATAACTTAATCAAAAGATTGTAGCGGTATCTAGTAAGAGCAATTAAAACTTTTTTAGAAATTATTTTTTGATGGGTAGTGTAGCATTTTAATCAGTGGCCTTTCCTCTCTAGCATCTGAGTTTAAATCTAGGTGGTAAATCTCTCTCTGGCTGTAAGTGTCCTTTGTGAAACAAATTTGGACAACCCAATGCAGTTCTTAATGGACACAGATCCAGTGCCAAAACAACCGCTACTGGGATTAAATTGGAAAAATGTTATTTGGTGCAATGTGAGATGCTTTTCTAGTTCGGAGCTGAGGTGGAGTTTTAGGACAGAGTGGAGGAAACTTTACTTTCTGTATAACCCTTGCTTTACTAAATTTGGGAATATTTGTTGCTGATTGTGTGTGTCTGAAATAAAAGTGGACCATTCCACTATACTGACGACCTTCAAAAGAGCACAAATTTCTCAAATAAAATATTTAGTGAATTCTCCAATTTTTTATTTCGTTTAAAGAGCAATTTAAAATCTTTGCTACCGGTAACATGGTACTGTTGTCTCTACATCGCTGATGACTTATTGCAGGCCTAAGCTGTAGAAAATCTGGTCAGGTAAATCTTAACCTTGTATAGAAGCAGAAAACCCTTGAGTGTTGAAAAACTAAAATATAAATATTGGGAATGGACAACATGTCTGTTAGTATCTGAAGTAAAAACAGGTTAACATTGCAAATGGATTTCTGTACTACATCTGAAACAATAACTCATCTTTTGCTTTTAGATACTGATTAATCTACTGTGTATTTCTGGCATTTTCTGTATTTAAATATATTAAATTACTGTTTCAGTATTCCTCTAGTTAACACAACAGGCTTATTACTGTGCCTACATTTTCTGTTTGTTTCTCTTATTATCTACTTTTCCCTCTTGTTCGCCTACCCTCCCCATGCATATCAAAACAGGAAGAATCAGCAAGTCATGAATGTAATCAGCGTTTGGTGGTTCTATATGGTGTTGGGAAACAACGTGATGAAGCTCGACACGTAATTAAAAAAATAACCAAAGATATCCTGAAGGTTTTGAACAAGAAGAGTACTGCAGAGACTGGTAGGCAGTGTTTGGATGTGTTAAGTATTACGAATCCCTTAGATCACATTCACACTTGTCATGTGCATCTTTAGCATGTTATACAGGATGAGTGTGATCAGCACCCTAGTGATTTTTGGAAACACTTTTCTCTTGGACATAATTTGTTCCAGATGTATATTTATACCTGTGTGTATTTCTATATCCTACAGCAAATGTGACTGCAGTGTTATTCTCCTGAATGCACTGACTCTTACTATGGTTTGGTTCCACTGATGCCAGATGCTTGGTGTGATTTTGTACAAGTTGCCATTCTCCTTTGTAAGCTGAGATAATGAGTGAGTTTTGGTGGGGTCTTCAGTGAATTATGGTGGTGATTAGAGTACTGTGTGCAGTTCTGATCACTGTATTATAAGAAAGGATATGAAGGCAAGGTGCAGAGAAGATATGTAAGGATGACACCAGAATTGTATGGGTATACATATTGGGAAAAGATTGACAGGCAGGATCTCTTTTCTTGAAAAAAGACAGAGAATACCTAATAGAGGTCTTTAAAATTATGAAAAAAGGCCTGGCATGTCCTCACATGGAGCAGAATTGCCCTACGCTGCACCAGCATACTACATAAGAACAACAACAATTAAAATTTATGTAGAGCCTTTCATTACCTGAGGCCACCCCAAAGTGCTTTACAGTCAAAGAAGTAATGTTGAAGGTCTTAAAACAGTTTGGACATTTGGTTTAGTAGTGTTTATTGAGGGCTTACTATAGGCCAGGGCACCAGGTGAACTACCCTGCATGTGATCTTTGACATCCACTCGAGAGGGCAAATTTGGTTTTACATTTCATATAAAAGATGGCATCTCTAACAATGTAACACTCCTCAGTAATGCTTTGAAGTGTTTTCATAATTTTTTGTGCTCAAGTCACTGGAGTGGAATTTGACCCAAAACATTTTGACTCAAAGGTGAGGGTGCTGAACCATAGCTGAGACAGCTAAGGGACAACCCAAGCGAGTTGCTCATCTTTCAACCAGCTATATGATGCAGAGGATAAGTGGAAGAGGATAAAGGCATTTTACATTTAATTGCAGCTTTGGGATTCCTTGACCCATCCTCGTGGCATACTGTTATGCACTATTCCCTGCTTGATATAATAGGCAAGCGTTTTCTGAGATGCTTTATCAATGTCTCTGTGGAATGTGCTGGAAGTAATTAAGGCCATTCAAATTTTATTTCCCTATTTCTGAATAATGTAGCTGGTGTCTGCTTGTCACTTTAGCTTTTCTCAGCTTGCATATCTCGATCCATCTCATCTACGTGTCCCAACCCCACACACTTTTAAGAGTGCCTATCTTAGTTTTAAAATGTATGTAAGTTTTTAGCAATATGCCTGAGAGATCTCTGCATGACCTCTTACTTATAGTCTTCAAAATTAAAAGAACCTCACGTCAGACCTGATATTACGTTAAAATAAAATAGGTAAAGATTCTCAACACTACTTCTTATTTAAAGCGTTTGCTGTTAGTATCTGGCTTTATTGGTTTCTAATTTCCTGCGTGTTTGTTGATTCTCACCAAGTGGATATTTCTTCTCCCCTTTTCAAATGAATTGTAAACGTGTGCAGTCTCTCACCTTCTTAAAGATGCTCAGTTACCTGTGTGATTGTGTGTTTTCCTTGCAAAATAACTGGAATTTAAAATGGTTTCTTTCCTTTGTTCTAAATTGATTTTAAATGTTGGCTGTGCGAGAAAGCCAGTACTCTGGCAGTCGGCTAGTAAACCCATTTATAATTGTGGATTTGTGTTGTCACTAAGAGTGTGTTAATAAAATATAATCTTTCAACTTGCAAAATATTTAAAATTATTACATTGGGTTAGCAGTTTATATGATAAGAAACTTAATGCACCCAGTATATCACTTCTGGTGATGGACTGTTGTGCAGGCTAACTTGGCTTTCTTTGGAGTGGGGTAGGAAAGTGGCTGACCATCAAGAGCCTTCTGTCATGTAGTGGTGTGCTTGTCAGTTGAAAATGATTGCTTATTCTCCAGCTCTGCAAGGAAGTGTGAATGTTTTATCCTTGTAAACATATGGATTATTGTTATGGCCTACTATTTTACTGTAAATAATATGGAAATAGATTAACAACATGCCGTGCAGTCGTTCAAAGTATGCCGACAGTTAAAGTGTGTATATATGTCAACTATATTGTATATAATATATATATAGTGCACCCACACCTGTTTCGCACTACATTAACAGACTGCTATTGATATGGCTTAAAAAACATTACTGCTTCAAGAACAGCATTCCCATTTCTGCCAATAACTTTATCAATAGCTGACACCATTATTGTGATTGTTGGTAAAATGCATGATGGGATTGCCTAACTATTTGGGATTCTGACTCCAAAAGCAGAATATTATTATTGCAGTATTAAAAGACAGTCAGACGAAAAGGTAACTTGATTTTGAAGATAAAAGCTGCTATAAGTAAAACTTTTCTCCCCAGTACAGACTGTTAAGCGGGGTTGGAGATCAAATATCAAAGCTTGGGACTCTTTTAATTATGGTATCTTGCTTCCTATTAGGTGCTTTCCTTTTAAATTGGAATTTGATTTTAAATAAAAATGCACACTTGGTATGCCGAGTTTAAGAATCAGTGAGGGAGACAAAGAGCTGCAGCAAGCCAGAAACAATCAGAAAGGGAGGGAGACAAAAACTAGGTGACTGTAGGCCATTTAGCTCAACATCCGTCAGTGGGAAAATGTTAGAGTCTGTTATAAAGGATGTAATAACAGAGCATTTAGAAATGCATAATATAATCAAGCAGAGTCAGCATGGCTTCATGAAGGGGAAATTATGCCTGACAAATTTATTAGAATTCTTTGAGGAGGTAACAAGCAGGATAGATAAAGGGGAACCAGTAGATGTAATATGAGTTTCCAAAAGGCGTTCGATAAGGTACCACACTTAAGGCTACTTAATGAAATAAGAACTCATGGTGTTGGGGGTAGTATATTAGCATGGATAGAGGATTGGCTAACTAATAGAAGTCAGAGTAGGTTGGGCCTGTATTCTTTGGAGTTTAGAAGAATGAGAGGTGACCTTATTGAAACATATAAGATTCTTGGTGGGGGGTTGGCTTGACAGGGTATATGCTGAGAGGTTGTTTCCCCTTGTGGGAGAGTTTAGGACCAGAAGAGTAAGGGGTCGCCCGTTTAAGACAAAGATGAGGAGGAATTTCTTCTCTAAGAAGGTAGCGAATCTCTGGAATTCTTTACCGCAGAGGGCTATAGAGGCTGGTCCTTAACTATATTCAAAGCTGAGACAAACAGATTTTTAATCAGTAAGGGAATCAAGGGTGATGGGGAAAAGGCAGGAAAGGAGTTGAGGATTATCAGATCAGCCATGATCTCATTGAATGGCGGAGCTGACTCGATGGGCCGAATGGCTTACTTCTGCTCCTATGTCTTGTGGTAGCTTATGGTAAAATATGATACAAGCTTATTAAACAATGAACAAATGAATAAACTAATGAGACAGTGAAGTAATGAAATTATATGTCTACAGAAAGTATTATTTAATTCCTTGAATATAAATATCAGTAAGTCACAATCAAATGCCATGCTATTCTTTAAAAGACAGCTTTTAATTGTAGTCCTTTTCTTCAAAGTTTTTTTGATTCTGGCTGATCTTATCTTATCTTTTCTTTTTGATTCTGTAAAGTTGAAATCACGCAACACAGAGATCAAGCCACTTACATAATCTTTCTCCAATTGTAATTTACTTAGATTCAAACAGAATAGCTACATTTCTAACTGAAAATATTACTTGCCCATCTTTCCACCATTCTGTCGCCCCTGACATTGATAACCTACGTTGGCTTCCAGTATCCAGTGCCTCAAATTTAGAATTTTAAACTTGATGTTTAAATTCCCTGTTGGCCTCATATTCCTGATTTCTGTAACCTCCCCCAAGTGAACAACCCATCCTCCTGTGCTTCACCCCTGACCTCTCCATTTCTCTGACTCTGGCCTCCTGTGCATCTATCTTTCCATCTTCCTTTTTTGATTCAGCTACCTAGTTCCACAGTCTCAAATGCCTACTACAAATCCTGTCTCTCCATCTCCCTCTCCTCCATTAAGACGCTCCTATTGGTTCACCTCTTCAAGCAAACATTGATCATGCTATGTGGTAATTCCATAAGTGCTGACTGCCTTCTGGTACCTTATTCAAATCGCATTCTTTATGTTTGAAGCTGGATAGTGGGTGCTAGTCAGCTGTTCAGTTGTTCAGGGCGTAAGTACAAGATCAGGCTTGATTGTTGCCAGCACCCGTTTCTGGGTAAAGTTTTGTTGGAGGAATAGATTAATTTTTTTCCTCTCTGCCCCGCCCCACCCCCCAACACCCCACTCCTCACGACCCCAGGGTTGCTGCAACTATATAATATTGCATTTACTTTTATATTATTTCAAAATGTCTAAGAAATGGCCACTTTGTTGGCCTGCGCCAACACCACCCTCAAAATTGCTTGAAAGTCAACGGCTGGCTAATTTGTATCTTTTGGTGGTTTTGGTTGAGAGTGCCGTGTTGGCTAGGGTATGGAGAACCACTGTTTTTCTTGGAATAATGATGTGGGTTTTTAATATGTACTGAACAACTAAAATAGACAATTGGTTTCTGGTTCATCAGGAGGACAGCACCTCTACCAGTACAGTATTCCCATAGCATTATATTAAGAGTGTCAAGCTAAGTTACGAGTTTAGGCACAGTGCCTGAACCCACAACCTACAGACACAAGAGTCGAGCATTATGTGGTGAGCCAACATGATGCACGTTTGAATAATCATTGCTAGGAATTGTGTGTTTGTAAAAATGGGAATAAATAAATGTTTATGTAATTTCAAAAAGAAAGATGCATCTTGGCAATAAATAAAGATGATTCTGAAATTTATTGCAGGTAGAACGGAGATAGTTAACCTCCTATGATGGGTGATTACCTGATTTCCCTTGGCATGTTCTTCAAAGTTTCCTGTACAGTGTTACATGGTTATGTGCTGTATATCGCAACAGTTAACTTTTACATTTTTACTGCAGGTGGAGAGGAAGGACAGAAGCGAAAGAAAAATAAACCAGAAGCATTTCCGACAGCTGAGGACATATTTGCTAAATTTCAGCATCTTTCACATTTTGATCAACATCAAGTTACCTCTCAGGTAAGGGACAGGACATCATTAAACTGCTGAACTACACAGTGTGAATTGTGAAGCTCCATGCTGTGCTGTACACTCTTCTGTGATGGAAATTAAAAATGATTAACTTTAAGGTCGTGCTGTATATTACTTTGATGGGCATCATCTAACAACTGGTACTTGACTTACCTTGTCCTGCTCTGTTCAGCCTTGTTAGTGCCCTATGTCATTGGCTTTGATTCTTCACTTGTCTTTTTCTCTTTTTAAATAAAGAATTCAGTAAATGTTGATGCATTTCAAAAATGCAATCTGTTCGCAGAAAACTTATACTTAAAAAGCAATTGTGTGTGGTTCTGAATATCTGATATATATATTGAAATTATGTGTGTATTCCCCCCATTGATTTTTTAGCTGCTTCTGCTCATAAAGGAATAAAGATCAGTGAAAGAGAAAGTACCACTTCTTCAAAAAATTGAGAATCTTGTGTTTACTTTCCTCTTTTTCTTCTGCAATGACAGGTATCACGGAATGTGCTGGAACAGATCACTAGTTTTGCCTTAGGAATGTCCTATCATCTGCCTCTTGTTCAGCATATTCAGTTCATCTTTGATCTAATGGAGTATTCCCTTAACATCAGTGGACTGATAGATTTTGCTATTCAGGTAACATTGGTCCTAATCTGTTTTATCTCATGTTTGCTCTACTGAAAACCTCGAGACAGAATGGTCATTTAGACTTTTGCTGTAATGGTGAGCCACAATTTTGTAACTAATCATTAAAAAATCTAGAGCAAAACTATAATAAAGGCAGAAATAGCACTGCATATTACTCTTATTAATTTAACTGTCCACATTATATAATAGACTTTATGACTTCTCTGAATTTTGGATGTTCTAGTTGTTTAATGCCAGTTCCTTCTTTCCCACATACTTGCTAATGCCCATAGGATGCAATGTTTGCATTTAACATGCCGTTTCCCATGATTCTGACTGTTTGTATGTAAAATGGCAGCAAACAGAGATTTTTCACCTCAATTCTTTTCTTTTCCCGAAGTTGCTGAAACTGGCTGGAATGCAATCAGTAGTTCACTGCTACCTAATGCATTTTGTCATTCATCATCTAGAAGTTTAGATGGCGAACGCAAGCAGGCTTTTTTTTATAAACAGAGAAGAGCATTGCAGCTGAACCTGATCATATCCTCAACCAAAGTCCACACAATGCGTTTCAGCCAGCAGACTTCCCTAAAAAATGATCAGGGGTAGGCAATGTGTCTGATTCTCCCAGCTCCTATGCCCTTACTTCACCTGATCAAAGGCACAGAGACCAATTGAAATGCATGTGTTACTATAAACCAGGGATTGAACCTGGGACATTCTGGTTTGTATGTTCCAGTACCAAACCAAGGAATGTGTTTGATAACTCCTCAGTGGCTCAGTTTGTAAATAACAATCATTTTGTAAAATGAAGGCACTACTGCTAATTTTTTTTAGAATGTTGATTTACCTCTAATGGAATAACTAATAGTGTTCACTGTGAAATCATTTGGTCTGCTACTGAGATGCAGCTGTATTGTTCTACCTTCACGTGTCATGCTGCCTTTTTATTCATTATCTGATGTAGGCGCATTGCCATCCTTAATTGCTTGAGAAGATAGTGATGACCCACCTTTTTGAATACAACTGTGTGGCTTGCTAGGCTATTTCAAAGGACAGTCAAGAGCCAACAACATTGCTATGGGTCTAGAGTTATATATAGACCAGGTTAAGGATGGCGCATTGTTCCTTATGAAGGAATTAATGCAGCAAATGGTTTTTAACAACAACCCAATTGTTTCATGGCCATCGCTGCTTAGTTTAGCTTTTTATTGCAGACTTATCAAATGAAACTTAAGTTCCCCAGTTGTCGTGGTGGCAGGATTTGAACTTGTATCTCTGGATCATTAGTCCAGGCCTCTGGATTATGAGTTCAGTAATGACCACTATGCTACCATATCCATGTCTGGTTGTTTAATTTGTTTTTTGAAAGCTTTTATTTCCTCCAGTCTGTATGCCCTCACACCTAGCAAAGTCATCTAGTAGCTCAGGATTCAGTCAGTACTGCTTTCACTTTTACTCATGGGAAGTGCACTGGAGTAACCTGAGAGGACCCTCAATCTTTGTTCAACCTTCTATTATTTGATGCACTTGATCCCTTGGTCAGTATCTCCCTACGGCAACAGAGTTCAAATCGCAAAAGCTTACTTAGTTATTGTAGGCAGGTCCTTGTACGCCACCTACATCTGTCATCGTTAATTTTGATGTATTGCTATTGTATTTAGTAATGGGCTCCTCAGATGCAAAATTAGTCAGAAATTGTGCTTACCACTTGTGTTTTTTTCTCTTTCTGCAGCTGCTGAATGAATTGAGTGTGGTGGAAGCAGAGTTACTCCTGAAGTCATCCAGTCTGGTTGGCAGCTACACAACGGGTTTGTGTCTGTGCATTGTGGCAGTCCTGCGGCGTTATCATTCCTGCCTTATCCTCAACTCTGATCAGACAGCACAAGTGTTTGAAGGGTGAGACTTTCACATTCTGTTTTTCAGGTAGATTTATTTGAACACATTTAAAGTGTTTTGAGGATATGCATGCATGACCCCCAAATAACGAAATACATGAATACAAAAGTAGGAAGGTTATGCTTCAGTAGTACAAGGCACTGGTGAGACCATAACTGGAATAATGTGTCCGGTACTGATCTCCTTATTTAAGAAAAGATGTAAATGTGTTAGAGGCAGTTCAGAGAAGGTGTTTGATGTTGACCCCCCCCCCGCCCCCGCCACCCCAAGCAGCTCAGTGTTCCCTCAGTACTGGAGTGTTGGCCTTGATTTTTGTGCTCACGCCCTGAAGTGGGACTTGAAGCCATAACCTTGTATCTCAGACAAGAATGTTACCAAATGAGCCAAAGCTGATACACTGGAATTTTCTTGGTCAGCTCAATTGGGATGATTACCTGTATCAAAAAAAATTACGGCTTAGCATACATGAGTTAGCACATTACTCTTTTAGCTCTGGCTTCTTGGGATAAATGTGATCCCTAATTGCTGTGAGGAATTTTAAAGAAAATTAGTTTGGCAGCATTATGCTTTTGGATGTTGTTATTAGGGGTCCTTATGTATTTTCATTCTGAGAATACTTCATGAATAGCAGTGTGAATGGAAGAACAGGAAATACACATAGGGCAAGGAAAGTGCTATTTGTATATGCTGTTTTGCATTAGGCATTATTTTATGGCAAACGCAGTAGGAACAACCTTCAGCAGCCCATGAGGGAAAATCATGAAAAATAGAAGTGCAACATTAGGTGGGGGCAGAGGGCTGTCAGATTAGGTTGTGATACTTTCTAGACTGAAGATTGCATCCAAGCGATAGCCTTACCTGTGTTTCAGTATAGTGAAAAAAAGTTTGCAATGTTATAGTGAATGTGGTATAAAATCACAGTATTTTAATAGAGGGATCCATAAATTAAATTCCGTATGGTTACTGGACAAATGCTGTGATTAACTCTTTAATTCTTGTTCTGCTGAATAAGAGAAAAACATGAACTAATTTTTTGTGCTGTTGATAATGTTTCATCTCCAACCAAATCTTTTACAGGAAAATGCTTTTTTTGACTAACCTCTCTTTGCTTTTCAGTTTATGTGGAGTGGTAAAGCATGGTGTTAACCCAGCAGACTGCTCCTCTGCTGAACGTTGTATCCTCGCCTACCTCTATGATCTCTACACCTCCTGCAGTCATTTAAAGAGCAAATTTGGAGAACTCTTTGGGTAAGCATAGGAGATGTGTTTCAGATTAAGTATGTGAAAAGTTTATTAGATAGACAACCTTTGGTAGTCATTTGGTGGAAAACCTGGGAGAGAAGTTTATGGAGATATAGATTGAGAGATATCTTTCTGCAAACTATAGCTTTGTTTGAAAATTCAGGTTGATTAGTTCCTGAATATTTGCAGAATTTGTTATCCACTGCTGACCCTATTTAAAGCCTAAAAATGAACAAGACATAACCAGAAACGACCATCAAGCTCGTTCTTTCCATGGACCATATGTAATCCACTCTATCGTGAATTCTACCCGACTTACATAATGTCCTCAGTGAAAGTTCTGAATGGGTACTTCATAATCCCTAGAATGTTTTCAGAACATTTGTCCATCCTTGTATGTCCAGCATTCAAACTTAGCTTAGTGCCCTACAGCAACCCCATCCTATTCACTGCTTCAGCAGCACAGGAAGTGTAATGTTTAGAGATATAGTAATGGGAGGAGTCCTTTTAGATCCCCTGGCCTATTCCACCATTCAGTGACATTATGGCTGATCTGTGACCTAACTCCATATACCCATCTTTTGCCCCATAACCTTTGATACCATTGGATAATAAACATCTATCAGTTTAATTTTAAAATTAACAATGCCTCTAGCATCAATTGCTGTTTGCAGAAGAGGGATTCAGACTTCTATCACCCTTTACATGAAGTGTTCCCTAGTTTTACTCCTGGAAGTTCTGGCTCTAATTTTTTGACTATACCCCCTAGTCCTATACTCCCGAACGAGCAGAAATATTTTCTCTAAACCTGCCCATCCATTTGACTTAATATCTTGGAAACATCCCCTTAGCTTTCTATATTTCAGCTCTAGATTGTGTAGTTGTGCCTCATAATTTAACCCTTGGTGTCCACGTCCTCGTATCATTCCGATAAATCTATGCTATGCTCACTCCAAGGCCAATATATCCTCCTTAAGGTGTGGCTCTCAGTATTCCAGGTGTCGTCTGATCAAGGCTTTGTATAGCTGAAACATAACTTCTGACTCCTTGTGTTCTATTCCTCATGATATAAAGACCAGCATTCCATGGGTCTTTTTGATTATTTCCTGTACCTTTTTGTGACATTTTAATGATCTGTGCACTTGTCTCTTTGACCTCCACTGTTCTAGCTTTCAATGGCTTAGAACCCATTCCATCCTTTTTCGGTCCAAACTTCACATTTGCCTACTCTGAAATCCTTCTATGACGGTTTTCCCCATCACTTAATCTATTAATATCTCTTTGTAATTTTATGCTTCCATCTACACTGCTTGCACTGCCACCTACCTTTGTGTTATCAGCAAATTTGGCAATGTGGGGACATGAGCGAAAACTTCTTCATCCATAGGGTGCTGGGTATTTGGAATTCACTGCCTGGTTTGGTGGTGGAGGCAGAAACCCTCAACTCATTTGAAAGGTACCTGGATCTGCCTCGAAAGTGCTGTAACCTGCAAGGCTACGGACCGGGTGCTGGAAGGTGGGATTAAGAATGGGTTTTTTATTTTTTTCTTTTTCGGCCGCGCAGGCACAATGGGCCAAATGGCTTTTTTCTGTGCTGTGATTTTTTCCATTGTTCTTTGGCTCCATATCCCATCCTGTAAGTCATCAATAATTGCAGAGTGAAGTTGAGGCCCTGACACATACCCTGCCAATTAGAGTACCTGCCCATTATCTTTCTGTCACCTACCATTCAGCCAATTTCCTAACCAGGTGAATGGTTTTCCTTCAATTGCATGAACTTCAACTGTAGCTAACAGTCCCTCTATGAGAGACTTTATCATATGTCTCCTGGAAGTTCATAAAATAACACCCTTAGACATTCCCTTGCCTACTACTTCAGCTATCACTTCATAAAATTCAAATTTGTCAGGCATGGCCTGCCCTTTACAGATTCTTGGTGGTTTTCTCTGATTAGCTGAAAGTTTACAAGGTGTTCAGCCACCCTACCCTTAATGAAAGTCTTTAGCAATTTCCCAACACAAGATGTTAGGCTAACTGATCCATAATTTCCTGATTTCTCTATGTTACATTTCGCAAGTATTAGAATACAGGCATAATTTTTCAATCTAAAGGAATAGTTATCTCAATTTGGGAACCATTCCTTAAAGAATCCAAGGTATTTGGTTAGAGTTGAGAAACATTTGAGTTGCTATTACACTACTAAGTGTATTCTACAGGCCATTAATTAGTGGAAAAGATATAGAGGAGCAAATTTCCCTGGAATTTACAGAGTGGTGCAAAAGCTTTAGAATAGTCATAATAGCAGACTTTAATTATCCTAATATAACCTGGCATAATAATGTAAAGAGCAGGGAGGGAGAAGAGTTTTTGAGTATGCTCAGGAGAATTTTCTTAATCAGCATGTTTCCAGGCCAATGAGGAAAGAGGCATTGCCAGATTTGGTTTTGAGGAATGAGGTGGTCAAGTGGATCAAGTGTCACTCAGAACTTTTAGGGAACAATGATCATGGTATCTTAAGATTTAGGTTAGCTTTGGAAAAGACGAGTGATCTAAGGTAGAAATACAAGATTGGAGGGGAGCCAATTTTTTAAAACATTCATTCATGGGATGTGGGCTTTGCTGGCTGGGCCAGCATTTATTGCCTATCTCTATTGCCCTTGAGAAGATGGTGGTGAACTGCTTTTTTGAACTGCTGCAGTCCATCTGGTGTAGGTACATGCACAGTGCTGTTCGGAAGGGAGTTCCAGGATTTTGACCCAGCGGCAGTGAAGGAACGGCAATATATTTCCAAGTCAGGATGATGAGTAGCTTGGAGGTGAACTTCCAGGTGGTGGTGTTCCCATCTATCTGCTGCCCTTGTCCTTCTTGGATGTTAGTGGTTTGGAAGGTGCTATCTAAGGAGTCTTGGTGAATTCCTGCAGTGCACCTTGTAGGCGGTACACACTGCTGCTACTGTGCGTTGGTGGTGGAGGGAGTGAATGTTTGTGGATGTGGTGCCAATGAAGTAGGCTGCTTTGCCCTGGATGGTGTCGAGTTTCTTGAATGTTGTGGGAACTGCACTCATCCAGGCAAGTGGGGAGTATTCCATCATGCTCCTGACTTGTGCCTTGTAGATGGTGGACAGGCTTTGGGGAGCCAGGAGGTGAGTTACTTGTCGCACGATTTCTAGCCTCTGACCTGCTCATGTAGCCACAGTATTTATATGGCTAGTCAGTTCAGCTTCTGGTCAAAGGTAACCCCAAGGATGTTGATAGTGAGGGATTCAGTGATGGTGACGCCATTGAACATCAAGGGGCGATGATTGGGATTTTCTCTTGTTGGGGATGGTCAAAGCCTGACACTTGTGTGGCGCGAATATTACTTGTCAAGCCTGGATATTGTTCAGGTCTTGCTGCATTTGGCCATGGACCGCTTCAGTATCTGAGGAATCGTGAATGGTGCTGAACATTGTGCAATCATCAGCGAACATCCCCACTTCTGACCTTATAAAAGAAGGAAGGTCATTGAAGAAGCAGTTGAAGATGGTTGGGCCGCAGACACTACCCTGAGGAACTCCTGCAGTTATGTCCTGGAGCTGAGATGACTGACCTCCAACAACCATGATGATGGAGAGTAGACTGATGGGGCGGTAATTGGCCGGATTGGATTTGTCCTGCTTTTTGTGGATGGGACATACCTGGGCAATTTTCTACATAGCTGGGTAGATGCCAGTGTTGTAGATGTACTGGAACAGCTTGGCTAGAGGACATGGCAAGTTCTGGAGCACAAGTCTTCGGTACTATTGCCGGAATATTGTCAGGGCCCATAACATTCACAATATCCAATGGCTTCAGCCATTTCTTGATTTCACGTGGAGTGAATCGAATTGGCTAAAGACTGGCATCTGTGATGCTGGGGACCTCCAGAGGAGGCCGAGATGAATTATCCACTCTGCACTCCTGGCTGAAGATTGTTGCAAATGCTTCAACCATACCTTTTATACTGATGTGCTAGGCTCCTCCATCATTGAGGGTGGGGTTATTTGTGGGGCTTCCTCCTCCAGTGAGTTGTTTAATTGTCCACCATCGTTCTTGACTGGATGTGGCAGGACTGCAGATCTGTTGGTTGTGGAATTGCTTAGCTCTGTTTATCACTACTTGTTTACGCTGTTTGGCACGCAAGTAGTCATGTGTTATAGCATTACCAGGTTGACACCTCATTTTTTTAGGTATGTGCTGTTCTTGGCATGCCCTCCTGCACGCTTCATGGTAATGGCTTAATGGCAATGGGGATATGCCGGGCCATGAGGTTGTGTTCCAGTACAATTCTGCTGCTGCTGATGGCCCCATAGCGCCTCGTGGATGCCCAGCCTTGAGTTGCTAGATCTTTTCGAAATCTATCCCATTTAACACGATGGTAGTGCCACACAACATGATGGAGGGTATCCTCAGTGTGAAGGCAGGACTTAATCTCCACAAGGACTGTACAGTGGTCACTCCTACTGATGCGGTCAAGTATGTTTTTCCCTCTTGTTGTCTCAGATCCAGTGTAGCAGCTTTGTCATTTAGGACTTGGCCAGCTCGGTCAGTAGTGGTGCCACCGAGCCATTCTTGATGGATTGAAGTCCCCACCATTCTGTGCCCTTGTCATTCCTCTTCCTCCAAGTGGTGTTCAACATTCAAGTGTTGTTCAACATGGAGGAGCACTGATTCATCAACTGAGTGAAGGTGGTACATGGTAATCAGCAGGAGGTTTCTTCAACAATACCCAGATGTTAGTAAGGAGGACTTTGCAGAGTTGACAGTGATGGCAGTTGCTGTTTCTGATGCCTAGGTCGATGCCGTGTGGTCAGGCCAGTTTCATTCCTTTGTAGTGGCTTGATAGACTATTTCAGAGGGCATTTAAGAGTCAACCACTGTTGGCCTGGAGTCACATGTAGGCCAGTTCAGGTTTTTACAGCAATCAACAATGGTTTCATGGTCATTTACTCAGTTCCAAATTTTTATTGAATTCAAATTCCACCACCTGTTGTGGTGGGATTCGAACCCGGGTCCCCAGAGCATTACCCTGGGTCTCTGGATTACTGGCCCAGCGACAATACCACTACGCCATCGCCTCTCCAGGCTCCTGAAGGGAATGGAGTAAGAAAAGATCTGGCCTGGGTAAATTGGAATGAAAAGTTGGCAGGCAAAACTGTAACGGAGCAATAAGCTGCCTTTAAAGTTGAGATGGTTTGGATTTAGTCAAGGTATATTCCCAGGAGAGAGAAAGGTAGGATAAGCAAAGCCAGAGTTCCCTGGATAGCAAAAGAGTTAGAGAATAGGATGAAGCCAAAAATGGCTGTGTATGACAGATGTCAGGTTGATAATGCAAATGACAACCATGCCTAATATAGAAAATTCAAACAGGAAGTGGAAAAGAAAATAATAGAAGCAAAGAGAGAGTTTGAAAAGAGACTGGCAGCCAACATAAAAGTGAATACAAATGCATATAAGTAGAAGAGGTTAGTAAGAGGAGGGGTGGGGCTCATCCATCCATCCACCCATTTTCACACCACTTCTCCTGTTGAGGGTTGCGGTGGCAGTAAACTGAGCAGGGCCGACCAGACTTTCCTTCCCTCAGCCACAGATTCCATTCCTCCTGGGAGATCCCCAGGCATTTCTAGGTTAGCCGAGAGATGTAATCCCTCCAGTGTGCTCTGCATTAGCCTCAAAGCCTCCGTCCATGGGCCGTGCCCGGTACAACTCCAGTGGGGGCCACCGGGGACATCCTTCTCAGATATCCAAACCACCTCAATTGGCCCTTCGTGATCCGGAGGAGCGGTGACTCTACTCTGTGGCTCTCCCCGATTGTTGAACTCCTCACCCTGTCCCAGAGATAAGGCCCAGCAACCCTCTGGAGAAACTTCGTTTCCGCTGCTTGTACCCACAATCTTATCCTTTCGGTCATTACCCAGAGTTCTTGATCATGGGTGAGGAAGGGGACATAGATCGGCTGGTAAACTGAGAGCTTGGTCCTAAGGCTCAGCTCCTGCTCCACCACCACTGACCGGTAGAGCGCCCGCAGAGCTGCAGCTGCTGCACTGATCCACTTGGCAGTCTCATGCTACCCCCTGCCATCACTCGCGAACAAGATCCCGAGATATTTGAACTTCTCCACTAAGGGAAGCTGATCTCCCCCCTCCACCCCACCCACTTACCTGGAGAGAGCAACCCACTCTTTTCTGGGATAGAGCCATGGCTTCAGATTTGGAGGTGCTAACCCGCATCCCAGCCACGTCACGCTCTGCAGTGAACCGTTCAATTGCGCGCTGAAGATCACAGTCGGATGAGGCAAGAAGCACAACATCATCTGCAAACAGCAGAATTGCCACTCTCAAGCCCCCAAACTGGATGTTCTCCATACCTCGGCTGCATCTTGATATCCTGTCCATGAAAATCACGAACAGGAGTGGAGACAAGACGCACCATTGGCGGAGTCTGTTAGTCGATCCTTAGATTCAGGAGGAACAATGCAGATTCTGCCCTGGCCATGGAACAGTGGACCAACTCTTTGCCCTCTCGCAGATATTTGAGGGTATGTGGTAGTTTGCTAATCCGGTTTACCTCTGTTTTGTAGACCTGGAGAAGGCATATGACCACATTCCTCGGGACATTCTGTGGGCAGGCTGTGGGAAAATAAGCTGCCAGTGCCGCTTCTGCGTGCTATCAGGTCCCTCTATTTGCAGAGCCAGAGTTGTGTCCGTATTCTCGGCGTTAGGTCGAATTCATTCAAGGTGGTGAGGCCGATTAGGGACCAAAAAGGAGATTTGCACATGGAGACAGAGGGCATTGCTAAGGTGCTAAGTGAATACTTTTGCATCTGTCTTTACCAAGGAAGTAGATGCTGATAAATTCACAGTGAAAGAGGTGGTATCTGAGATACTAGATGGGCTAAAAATTGATAAAGAGGAGGCTTTAGAAAGGCTGACTGTACTTAAAGCTGATAAGCCACCAAGACTTGGTGGTATGCATCCAGGGATGCTGAGGAAAGTAAGGTTGGAAATTACAGCAGTACTGGCCATGATCTTCCAATCCTCCATGGATACAGGTCTGGTGGCAAAGAACTGGAGTATTGCATGCGTTGCACCTGCTTCACCCTTTCCTGTCAGCTCTCCGAAGGGACCATTCCCTCTGCGACACTCTGGTCCACTCTTCTATCACCCCCAATACCTCGTCCTGTTCCCACAACACCTTCCCATGCAATCAAAGTAGGTGTAATACCTGCCCTTTTACCTCCTGTCTCCTGACCGTCCAAAGCTCCAACCCCCCCCCCCCCCCCCCCCCCCCCCCCCCCCCCCCCCCCCCCCCCCCCCCCCGCCCCTAGAGCAACGATTTTCTTGTACTATTTTCAATTAAGTATACGTTGGGCCTTAACTTCTGAGCTCCCTAGTCGAATTGGGGGAATTACTCCAAACATGCGCTGGGGAATCCCCTTCAGAAGTTCTTGGGTAAGGTTTTCACAGCAATTGCCCAGAAGTGCAAACCTCCCCTGGGCAATTACATTGCATTGGGAGCCATCCAAAAATGCAATTTAAATTGTGAGCCTCAGATGGTTCCGACTGGGTAACACCAATAGTTAACCCAGCAAAAGTTCGAAAAATTAAAACCTCTTCTAACTTCTAGGTAACTATTGTACAGACCAGACCGAATCATGTGGGACATGCCCCCCCCCTACCTTCCAGGGAACTCACCCCCACCCCCCCCCCACCCCGACTACCAACCCCCTCACCGGACTCTTCCCTGCCCCCCTCCAACTCCACCCGATTACCCGTTCATGGAACTCTCCCAAACTCCCAGGAGTCTCACACTACCACCACACCCCCTCCCCACCTCCTCACAAGCTGGTCTCCCACTACCCCCACCTGCAAGGACTACCTCCTCCAGTTGAGACCAACATGCACCCAACACATTCCCCCTGTCCCCCCACCCCAACACAGGTCTTTTCCAACCCAAAGCCCAACAACTGCCTTACACCCTCCACCCCAAGGCCCAAAACCACCCCCCCACATCCCACTGCAGACCTGACCCTCTCAGTCCCGCTCTGGATCTGCGATCCCCTCTGGCCCCCCAGATCCTATCCACTTACCTTAGTCACTTCCCTTCGCCCTGGCTGGTTAATGACCTTAAAATTTCAATGGACCTTTAAACTTAACCTGGCTTACGGCAATTAGCACCATAAAAAGCTGTGGCCTCCTTCTCTTTGACTCTCCTGGACTTCAACACTGCACTGTCTGGATCCCGCTCGGCCCGAGCCAGAAGGTCAGGCAAGAAAAGAATTTGGCACAAGTAATTGGGCATGGAGTGGCAGTCTGATGCTGATTGCCACTCCAAGGAAGTTCAAACCCATTATCAGCTGCTCACAATGCAGTGTCCTCTACCAAATGTAGACCAGGTGATGACTTTACAGAACACCTCTTCAGTCTGCAAGCATGACCCCAACCTTTTGGTTACTTGCTGTTTTAATTTACCACCTTGCCCTCACGCTCACATTTCTGTCATTGGCTGTCAGTGCTTCAGTGAAGCTCAACACCAGCTTGAGGAACAACATCTCATCCTCCGATTAGTCACTTTACAGCCTTCTGGATTCAGCATTGAGTCGCATAACTTCAGACCATAAGCTCTTCCCTCCATTTTGATTCCTTTTTTGCCAAGTGCCACTCTCTATCACTTTTCATGTTTTTGCTTTCAAACAGAGCTGCTCATTATTCTGCCACTAACACTCGCTCTGTTTCTTTACCACAACTATTAACACTCCCTCTGCCTTTTATTCCTTGACATCTTTGTTAGTTAATCTCTCCCACTCTCTGCACTATCCCAGACCTTCCCTTTTGTTCTTCCCCCTCCTCCCCCCTTTCAACAGCATTATACCCATCATATTTCTACCTCCCTTTAATTCTGAAAACTCCATTTCCCTTTCCACAGATGCTACCGGAACGTCTGAGTATTTCCAGCATTTTCTGTTTTTATTATACAATGGATCCTAGGCTTTTTAGGTACAGACATAGAGGACAAAAGGAAGGAAATTATGACGAATCTTCATAAAATATTGGCTTGGCCTCAACTGGAGTATTGTGTCCAATTCTGAGCATTGCACTTTAGGAAGGATGTAACGGCTTTAGAGAGGTTGGAGAAAAGATTCAAGAGAATGATTCCAAGGATGAGACACTTCGATTGTGTGTGAGAAGCTGGAGTTCTCCGTGGAAATAGAAGTTTGAGAGGAAATTTGATAGAGATATTCAAAATCATGAGGGATCTAGACTGAATGGATAGAGAGAAACTCTTCTCATTGACAGAAAGGTCGAGGATCAGAGGTTTCCAATGTAAGGTGAACGGCAAAAGAACCAATGGCAACATAAGGAAAATCTTTTTTATGCAGTAAATGGTTAGGACTTGGAATGTAATGCTTGGGAGTGTGGTAGAGGCAGATTCAATTGTAGCTTTCAAAAAGGAATTGAAAACACCTGAAGAGAGAAGATTTGCAGGGCAACAGGGAAAGGACTGGGATTAACCAATTTGCTCTTGCAGAGAGTTGGACACGATGTGCTGTAACCATTCTATTATTCTACTTGTATATGATTTCAGAACACAGTCTGTCACTTGCCATCTTTTGACAAATCTTGAAGCACAGTTTTTTAATTTGAAATTTAATGAAATTTAATTGTTTTTTTTGCTATAAGTGATGCCTGTTCCAAGGTCAAGAATACCATCTACAGTAATATTGATCCTTCTGACTCCAACATGCTTTGGGAACCTGAGTTCATGATTGATGCCATTGAAAACCCCTCCGCCCACAACTTCAGCTACTCCATGCTTGGTAAAATCCTGAATGATAACCCAGCCAATCGCTACAGCTTTGTTTGCAATGCACTCATGCATGTCTGTGTGGGACATCATGATCCTGATCGGTAAGAGCCTAACTAATTTTGTATCTACCTGACTAACTTTATATCTATGGAGGGAATAATGTGGCCAGCTGGGTTAGCATTTTTTTTTTTTCATTTATTGTTCGGAGCCAGTTGAATTGATATGGAAAAATGATCAAAATCAATACATTAAATTTACAAAAATGGAGAATGTATGTTGAATATAGTTACTGTTTCTATAGCATGACCCACTCACTTCTGGAGTCTAGATTAAAATTCAAATCAGAATAATTAGTTGATTAGTGTTTCCTCTCTGCAACCTGAAGTAAAATGGCACTGGCACTTGGTCCAGCTCCTAATGAATAAAGGCCCAATATTAAATTACTAAGAATTCAACCAGGTTGTACAAAATTGACAACCTTAATTAACAGACTGGAAATATGTCTGAAAAGGGGAACAGAACAGCTCCATTAGTACCAGTATTTGTCCTAATGACAATATAATGCACTAAAATAATCTGAACTAACTGCTTTAATATTCAAATCCAATTCCTCTGCCCTATCATTGGAAGAACTAGAGGAAGAAAAGTCATTGACAACCTAACCAGTGAAAATATATAGTGCTATGCATCAGGTTGGATTTTTCAGCATCACAACACAAAGAGACTTGCTCTTTTTTGGTTCTGGGTGTTGAAAGATTAAGTGAGAGCTGTGGAACAGACAAAGGAAAGTTATGAAGATGTTAGGAGGACTGAAGTCATGCTACAGCCTACTCTCACTCGAAAGAATTACAGCCTACTCTCCTTGGAATTGGATGTTTCTTGATATCAAAGATTCAAAATCTTTGTCAGCCTTTAAATGTTTCCATGTCACACTTCACCCTTAGGCTATGATATTTTTCCAGCCATTTATTGTTACGTTTACTACTTGTCTGGGACAACTTCCCAGAAGTGCCACATTGGTGCTATAATGAGGTTGGGGTTAAGGCTTGTTGAGACACAGCAGTGGGAACTGTCAACTATATCTTATGCTACACTTGACCTTGAAGTACTGGATGGAGCATTGTAGAAGTTGTCCCAGAAAAATAGTAAACGTAGTAATAAATGCCTGGAAAAATAGCTTAGCCTAAGGGTGAAGTGCGGTCATGGAGATATTTAAAGGCTGACAAGGATTTTGGAACTGATAGCAAGAAACATCCAATTCCAGGGAGAGTAAGTTGCAGAATGACTTAAGTTTCCCTACACCTTCACATCTTTCCTTTGTCCGTTCCACAGCTCTCACTTAATTTTTCAACACCCAGAACCAAAGAGGAACAAGTCTCTTTGTGTTGTGATGCTGAAAATCCAACCTGTTACAAAGCAGTGTATATTTTCATTGGTTAGGTTGTCAATGACTTTTCTTCATCTAGTACTTCCAATGATAGGGTAGAGGAATTGGATTTGAATATTAAAGCAGTTAGTTCAGATTTATTTTAGTGCATTATATTGCCATTAGGACAAATACTGGTTCTAATGGAGCTTCTGTTGATTTGTGAACCTTATTGTTCAATTTCTAATTTTGTATTTATTTGGTGCTCACCAAGCTGAAGGATTTCAGTGTTCAGGAATGGAACATTTTTTGTGCCCCCTCCTCCATTTTGAGTATGCCTTATTCATTTCAAATACTTCAAGTCAGTTTTAACATTTGCAAAGTGAGCCCCTCCACTTTGCCACAACAATGTGCTTTAACTCCAGTTTGAGAAGACCAGCCCCGGTTGCACTAATATAATTGTTTCCACTCCCCACTTGTGTTGGCCTAAGGCCTCCTTGACTGAGACTGCTAACCTAATGTCAGGCTGTGCTACGTCATAGCAAGTTTAATCACATGGACTCAATTTCATTTCATTTAAAATAAAGACATGCAATTGACAGAAGAGTTTTCTGTTATTAGTTTTGGGTGGAATTTAAGTGGCAAAAGGACTGTGCACCATAAACTCATTGCATCACCCTTTCCTCCTGGACCTCTGTGTTGAGATTTTGCTGATATTTTAGACTTAAAATCAAGTTGTCGCTCTGTGGGTGAAGAGAGAATGCTTTTACTCCCCTGTAGGGCCAGAGGACCTGTGACTGCAAGAGAACAAAGCAAGCTAACTAACTTGTTTCCTAGAGCCCATATGTGTGCAACCTCTGTGTTTTTGCTGCTTTCAAATAAGATTACCTGATTGTTCTCTTCATATCTTTATACACCTCTCTCTCCTTTCTCTTTATTTAGTGTGAATGACATTGCTATCCTGTGTGCGGAACTGACTGCCTATTGCAAGGCTCTCAGCGCCGAGTGGCTTGGTGTACTTAAGGCACTGTGCTGTTCATCCAATAATGGTACTTGCGGCTTTAATGATCTTCTCTGCAATGTTGATGTGAGTATTGTTTCATCAAACAGCTGTTTAATGTATTAATCTTTTGGGAGATTAAATTCACCCTTTGACTTTACTGTGTGCCCTTTAATTAATGTTTATTAGTGATCAATGCCACAAAGCTGTGTCTGTGGTCAGCTGGCTAGCGATGCATGAGGCAAAAGAGCAAGTGAATACTGCATCTTGAGGGGGATGATGTCTGCTTAAAGATTGAGACAGACTGATAGGTTAACTATTCAGTTTATGGTGTCTCCTTAATAGTGTCACTCAAAGGGTGACAGTTTAGAAAAAGGTACCAGCAATAGTTAATGAAACAACTGAGTGCATTCCTGGAGAAGAGAAGTGATTAGGCATATGTTGAGGAAGCCTGAATGAGGTCTACTGCATTTTAAAATGTGTTACTAAAAATTCTACTTTTTTTTCAATCTAAATCAGTCACGTTGAGAATGTGGTAATGACCAAGCCTATGCCTGTATACTATATATGTAGCCTGACATTATTAGGTGCATAGGAGCTGTTCAATAAGTTTATTAGTCAGAGTATTGAAAATTGTCTTTGCGGTTCCTTCTAGAACTGCATCTAACTCCAGCTCAGGTAGGAATTTGAAAGATTTTTCTGACTTTAGGAAGGATCTATATGAAATGTGCTTTCAATTGAGTTTTATAGTAACGTTTATCTGCAGTAGACTTCTACAATATTCTCACTCTGTTGCCAGTCTCATTCTGACCACAAGGATGATTGGTGTGGAAATTTGAAGGGCCAGTTTGGTTAAGCAAGAGGTGCTCCTCTTAAGTTAGGGTTAAAGTATATTATAGAGACAGGGTGGAAAAAGCTTGACTCTGCATCTAATCAGCACTGTATTGACTTGCATTTATTTCCTTTCTTAAATAAGGAGACCAAAACTGTATGCAGTACTGCAGATGTGGGGTCTCCTACAGTTGTACAGGGCTTTGATGAGACCACATCTGGAGTACTGTGTACAGTTTCAGTCTCCTTATCTAAGAAAGGATATGAATGTGTTCAAAGCAGCTCAGAGAAGGTTCACTGAACTGATACTTGGGATGGGGGTTGATGTTATCTTATGAGGAAAGGTTGAACAAGTTGGGCTTGTATTCATTGGAGTTTAGAAGAATGTGAGGTGGCCTTATTGAGACACATAAGATCCTGAGGGGCCTTGAGCAGGTGGACACTGAAAGGATGTTTCCCCTTGTGGAAGAGACTAGAACTTGGGGACACAGGTCAAAAATAAGGTGTCTCCCATTTCAAGCTGAGATGAGAGTTTTTTTCTCTGAGGATTGTTAATCTTTGGAACTCTCTTCCCCAGAGGCAGGGCCATTGAATATTTTTAAGACAGAGATAGATCGACTCCCTTGTTAGTCAAGAATCTAACGATATCTGGAGTAGGCGGAAAAGTGTAGTTGAGGCCACAATCAGATGAGCCGTGATTTTATTGAACGGCGGAGCAGGCTCAAAGGGCCGACTTGCCTACCTCCGCTCCTGATTCGTATGTTTGTATGATCAGACAGCATAGAGTGCCAAGTTTCACTCTATTCAACCAGTACTGCATCTGATGTAGGAGTACTTTGAGGTAATAAACATGCTTTGGGAAAAGCACTTCGCAGGTCAGTGAATATAAGCAGTTACTTTTTAATAAATGTGATGACCAACTGAGAAAATCTGAGTGCAAACAGTAGGAAATGACTCTGAATTTTTTTTGCTGGAAGAGGCAAGTTTAACAGCAGGTGATTTATAAAGCAATTGGTTAAATTAAGGAGAATAGCCAAAGGTAAAGAAAACACATGTCTATAGTCAACTGCACTCTCTATAAGAGCTTAAAAGCCTGCCTCCATTATAATCCCACCACCAAAACTTGCATCCACACCTTTTGCTACTTCTGAACAGGGCTTCTCCAGTACATTCTGTACTGGCCTCCCAATACTTCCTCTACCTGACACAAATTCTAACTCTTCAGAACTTTAAAAAAATGTGGGTGTGAATGTTATTGTGGTTTGTTGCCCATCCTTAGTTGCCTGAAGTAAAATGGGTTGCTAGGCCAGTTAAGAGAGCGTTTAAAAGTCACCCACATTGATGTGGGACCAGAGTGACAAAATAGGCCAGATCAAGTATGGCAACAGGTTTCCTTCTGTGAGGGCTATAAGTGAACCAGTTGGGTTTTTATGCCAATCCAACAGCTTTATGGTCATTTTTATTGGTACCAGATTTTTTTAAACCTCCTTCATTAGTGGCAGAACCTTTTCTCTCCCCACTTTCTTAAAGCCAGTTACCTTGTCTGTCTTCCCAAACTCCTGATAGAAGCCTGCTTTCTGCAGTTGTTTCTTTCCTGAGAGTATACATTCATATAATACTTAATTATTTAATTCAAGATGATGTTTCGAAGTACTGCACATACAATGATTCATTGTGATTTGCATTAATTATTTGGCAAACACAGCAATTGTGCATGCAATGTCAGCCATGAATAACAATGGGATAAATGACCAATTAATTTGTTTTCAGTGATGTTTAGTTCTGGAAAGAATGGTTGCCAAATGCTCGGAGAACTCGTGGCTTCTCTTTATAGGAATAGTGTTATGGGGTCCTTAACATCTATCTAAACAATGACAACAAAATGCAGTAAGACATCTGTGAGTATATTATATTAAGGAGGTAAAGGAATAGTGGACATAAACAGGAGGATGGGCACTAGTTTAATGTTTTTACAAGGTTTGCATCCACTTCCACATTGGAGTACTTGGTGATTGCTACCACTGAGCCTAGCTGATGCATGTAACTTTCAGGAGCAAGGATTTTCTGAGGTGATGGCTTCACTTTTGTCTGGTACTAAAGCTCTCTCACTCTTCCTCTATTTTCCTCAGGTGAGCGATTTATCATTCCATGACTCTCTGGCAACATTTATAGCTATTTTAATAGCCAGACAATGTTTGCTGTTGGAGGATCTGATTCGCTGTGTGGCCATCCCATCACTCCTTAATGCAGGTAACCATCTATCTTAGAATCGCCCCTTTTGAAATTGCAGAGATGATATATTCCTGAAATATAGAATAAGAATGGGTCTATTCACTTGTATTTACTTTTATTGATAAAGCATTAACTTTATCAGTGCTGCATGACTTGCAATTGAGTAGCCTTTCAGTGGGAGAGGTGTTTTTCAGTAATCATTGGCGAAGTTTGAAGAGCATGGAGTGCTCTTACTGGAACAAAATTGTTATCCACTGCTCTTGAAACTTGAAATCGTTATAAGCATTTTACTTGCTGATTTATTGTCCTAGTATTGCTTACTTTTTCAACCCTTTTTTCAATCCTCTCCAGAAACCTGAAACACGGGCAACTCTGCAATTCCACAGGCAGGATCAAATTTTCCATGTTCTATTAATTTTACACTGAGTTGTGTTCCAGGGTGAATAGTGCTCAACTGATACCTAAGGAAATACTCTGTATTTTCCTGTATCATTTAAGTGATAAAATAATGATTGTTAATGCACTACGTACTTTTTTTGTGGTCCTTCCTTTCATCCATCCTTTCTTCCATCTATCCAGCCTTCATTATTCGGCACATACCATGTGCTGTTAACATTTTTTGCATTGAAGTGCAAATCACCATGAAACCCACGTAAGGCATCATTTTCGAACTACAGGCACTATGTCTCAAATCCAAAAACCGGAGTTGTTTGAAAACGGGATATTTTTAGAATGTGCCTTGTATCGATTTTAATTGAGTAAAATAAAAAAAAACTTAACTGAACAATTCAACTGGGCGTTACATTGGTGCAGTGTGACGCAGGGTCGTTATCCGCTTCGCCACTTGCATGCCAGTCTGTTTCCACACTCAGAGCGACCCTTGACCCCACCCAACCCGGCTTGGCCTGAACTGCCCAACCTCAAATCGGGCCTTGGCCCCGAAGTTTTGGTTTTGAGACAATGTACATGTATCATATCTTTGCCTTTTTGTCATATATAGTTATAATGCTCTTTAATTTTTGTTATTGGAACTTGTTAATGGATTGTAGAAGATAGATTTTCACTCTAATTCAGCAACATATAGATTACACCTCAGTATAAGCTTGATTATTTCATTATAATAGAAGGATAATTAAGAATCTGCAAATGTTGACAATGCATGCATGATACAACTATATCCTAAACATGAGAATAAAGCTAAAGGAAATACATAAACATAAGAAAAATGGATGCCAACCTGGCTAAAATAGGGAGTATAAGAACAGAGGGATTATCCTAGAGCTGTATAAAACACTAGTTAAGCCACAGCTAGAGTAGAGTTCTGGTCATCACATTATAGGGAGTGCGCCAGAGAAGGTACAGAGGAGATTTATGAGGCTGTTGCCAGAATTGGAGAATTTTAACTATGGGGAACGATTGGATAGGCTGGGTTTGATTCTTTGGGATGCGTGAGGCATAGGGAAGATTTAATTAAAATGCATAAAATTAAAAGGGACCTCGATAGAGTGAATAGGAAGGATCTATTTCCATTAACAGAGGTCAATAGCCTGGGGGCATAGATTTAAAGTATTTGGCAAAAGGGTCTGGAACTCACTGGCTGAAAGGATGATGGAGGGAAAAGCCCTCATTGCATTTAAAAAACACAATATGTACTTGAGGTGCTGTTACCTACAGAGCTACAGACCAAGATCTGACAACTGCGATTAGGCTGGGTAGTTCTTTATCGGTGGGCATAGACACAATGCACTGAATGGCCTCCTGTGCCATAAATTTTCCATGTTTCTACAGACTTAAAGAGAAAAGCATTATAAGAACTGCAAAGCAGTACTGAGGGAGTGTGGCATTGTTGTAAATGAGGTATTAAGCTAAGACCTAACTGTTGATTCATGCGATTGTAAAAATCCAATGGCATTATTTAAACTTGGTGTTCTGGTCAGAATTCCTCTAAATTTACCACTAAAAATTAAATCAACTGGTCGCTTTGTATTGCTGATAGTGGGGCTTTGTGATGTGCAAATTGGATGTCATATTTGCCTGGTAACGACATGGCAGCATAAGTACTCCATTGCCTTTGAATCATTTTAGGACATCTTGATGTTGTGGTAAGGTATTATATGGATGCAAACTTTTCCTTCTCACTGAATCAAAAACATCTCAAAGGTGCTTCACGCACAATTAATTAATTTGAAACAGTATCAATTAACTCATATCTGAAATGTTAACTAACCTTTCCCCTTCAACTGTTGATTGAACTTCTGAATGCTTCTAGCTTTTTTTTTCTATTTATACATTCTGAGAATCGCCAAATTGGAATGTGATTGCATACTTGGCATATTTTGCTGTAGCTATACTCCTGCCATGCTTGGCTGTTGTACAAAAATACAGAATATGCAAGTAAGTGTGCTTTTATTTGTGTTACAGCATGCAGTGAACAAGATTCAGAACCTGGTGCTCGTCTAACATGCAGAATCCTCCTCCACTTGTTTAGGACACCACAGTTGAACCCTTGTCACCAGGACAGCAGTAAGTGAAGTATATTATGAGTGTTGTCTTTTAATCAGTGAAAACATAAGAAATTAACTGTTGTCTGAAACTTGGATTCATTCATGCTCAGGGAGGAGAGATCAGTAGTTTCCTCTGTCTGAGAAAAGTTTTCCATTCAAAACAGAATTTATTTGAACTTCAATTTCATGAAGATTATTCAAAATATCTTGTATTTTAGTTTATTCAGAACAACTGTGCTAAGTATACTACTGGTCATACCTAGGGGAGAAGGTGAAAAGAAGGCGCAATCTACTTTTTGATATAAAATACTTGCCTGTCTAGTTTTTTAATGTCTTCAACTTTATCTTTAAACTTCTTTTAAAGTGCACTTATTTCTATGAGAGGGGAAATTGTATAGAACATTCAATTCCTTTTTCTAAGCTTTCATAAGCAGTGTCAGTAAATCCCTGCTTTCCATTCAACAGTCATGGCTTAACTGGCAGAGTTGCCTGTGACTTGGAAGATACAGTCATTAATGACAAAGGTTCTGCACTAGATTGGGCTGCTGAAATGGAAAGTTACACTGGCATATGCAGTCTTTCTCTGTTCAGGTACAGAGAGGCTTTGAAGTCTGACATCAGTGTACCATTGGTGGTTGCTGCAACATTCATAACTAAGACATCTTACTTTCCTATTTAAGAACATGCATGCCAGAGTGTGGATTAGAGCAAGTTAGAAAACTGATGACAGCCATAGTTAGAATAATTTTTCTCTCTTGGCACTGTTGTCAGTCAATGGTGATCTCTGATGGAGCGCTTTTTTTCAGATAAACCTACAGTAGGGATTCGTTCATCCTGTGACAGACACCTGCTGGCAGCATCGCAGAACAGCATTGTGGTGGGAGCAGTTTTTGCTGTCCTCAAAGCTATATTTATGTTGGGTAAGTGATGCTAATATTGAAATCTGATTACTGTTAGAGCCGGGGGTGGGGGGTGGAATCAGGATGCTTCCTTTTGGGATGTGTGTTTTGCAGTCTCCTCTTACAGGTTATTCTCTTTTTTTTTTCTTTCCCTTTAGTCTGTTGGCACTATGTTATGCCCCAGATTGAAATCTGATGACCACATCTGTGCTTATTTATTAATGTAATATTTCTTGATGTCCTTTAAATGAAAAAAAATCAAGAACTCTGTATGAGAGGGCTAAAGATCCTAACCCATTTTTTTTAACCATGAGGGTTGAAGTTGTTAATAGCTCAGCTTCAGTTCTCTCCCCATGGAAGATAGGGAAAGCGAATTAGGGTGAAATTTTCTCATTGTAGCTCAACAGGATATTGCATGCAGAAAAGTCCTTATTGGAAAATTGCAATTATAATGTCTGCAATTTTCTGAACATTAGTTTTATTGGAGAGTGCACTTGTGCTTTTACAATAAGCTGCCTTTTGTACATCAGGCACCACTGTCGGAGCGAGATGTTTGAAAACTTTACTGTTAGTACTCCTTAAAGAATGAGCAGGTAGTGGTAGTAATGAGGGAAGCAACAGTGGAGTAAGTGTATATGAACTCTGGATGGAGCATCTAATATACGAATGGCCTTTTCCTGCTCCATTTTCTTATGTTCAAATGAGGCTTGTGTTCTGTAGCTGGGGTAAGTAACCTTGATCTGAAAGAGTAGGATGCTCTGGATAGCTTTATTTCACAAAGAAGATGCTATGCGCTGTGTTACAATTAAAGTTTAATCTAGGAGACTCCCCAAGCACAATGAAAAGAGCTTCCTTTTCCATTTCAGGTGATGCTGAATTAAAAGGCTCTGGCTTCTCTCATTCTGGTGGAATGGAGGACCTTGCAGATGATGATGTAGGAGTGAAAAAATCTGGCAGCCGGACTGTTTCTATTGAAACAGCCAGTTTAGATGCTTATGCGAAATATGTGCTAAAGAATATCTGTCAGCAGGTAAGGGGTCATTAAATCTGGGACACTGGAGTGTTCACTGAAATTAAGCTTCTCTATCTTTATGCATACATTTAGACAAAATTTTCTGTATTTTTAGCCTGAACACCTGAGATTGAGTACTGAGTTTGAAAAAGTGAACTTTTTCAGTGTTAATTGGATCACCAACATATGGCTGGTGAAATAAGCACTATTTTAATTATGTTCTTTTGTGCAGGCCTGACATTTTGCAATAAGTAAATATCATTTATTTAGTATATTTGATGTCTTAATCCTTGCCCTCGCCCACTTTCCATCCTCCAACCCCAAGGTCCTTCCCAGGAGTGTAATCAGACAAAATTAGACACAGAGCCAAAGAAAGACATTAGAGTGGGTGAACAAAAGTTATGGAGGATCTTAAAGGAGGAAACAGAAGAAAAAAAGAGAAGTTTAAGGATGGAATTCCAGAGTTTAGGTCCTAGGCCTGAAGTTACGACCTCCAGTGGTGGGGTGAAGGAAGTAAGGATGGAAGAGAGGCCCAGGATGAAGGAATACAAATATCAGAGGGTTGTCGAGTTATAGGATGTCATAGAGATTGCTGGGGGTGATGAGTGCGAGACCATGGAGGGATTTGAACATGCGGATGATTTTGAAATTGAGAAATTAGGGGACTAGGTGCCTATATAACCCGATTAGTAAAGGAGTAATGCATGAATGGGAATTGGCGTGAGTTAGGATATGTGCAGCAGAGTATAGATGAGCTCAAGTTTATGGAGGGCACAAGTTAGGAAGCCCGTTAGAACATCAGATAATAATGTCTTATGGTAAGGAAAGCATGGATGAAAGTTTCAGCAACAGATGAATTAAAGCAGGGGTGGATGTGGATGATATTACAGAGGTGGGAGTGGCCAGTTTTGGTGATGGAGAAGACATGGGGTTGGAAGCGATCTCAGAGTCTAATAGGATGCTAAAGCTGTATACAATCTGTTTCTGATGGAGACAATGACCAGAGTGGGAGTTTGAATCGATGGTTGTGGAAGAGATTGTGGTGTGGGCTGAAGACAATGGCTTTGATCTTAACAATTAATTGGAGGAAATTTTAGCTCATCCAGAAATGGACGTCTAATGGAATCAGTGGAGGGGTTGATAGCAGTGGTGGTAACCTGGAGTTGGGTGTCAGCATACATGTGGGACCTAGCATTGTGTTTTCAGGTGGTTATTGCCAAGGGGCAGCATATAGATGAAAAACAGCAGAGGGGCATCAGATAGATACTTGGGGGTGGCTCCAGAGATAACATTGTGAGCTTTGGAAAATAAATCATTGCAGGAGATTCTTTGGCTACGCCTGAATAGGTAAGAGTGGAAACAGGTGAGGGCAATCCCACTCACTTGGACAATGGAAACTAAGTATAAGTGAAGCATAATGTGATCAACAATGTCAAAGGCTAAGACAGGTCAGAAAGGATGAGGAGGGATTGTGCACGAAGTAGGGGCGGGGAAGCTGAGGGGAAATTCTAAACAGCAGGAATGCTCACACTTGTGATGTCTTAACTTCTAGATTCAACTGTCAGAAGAGCATTAATCCCTTTACATTATCTAATCAGCATTCCTGAATTCTGTACAACACAAGTACAAAATACAACTCCATCTGATAGGGTAGATATATGGAAGATGTTTGCACTTGTGAAAATACCCAAAACTAGGGATCATGAATATAAGAAAGTTATTAATAAATCCAGATAAGGAATTCAGTGGAACTCTTTACCCAATATTGTTTAGAATGGGGAAATTTCTATCATATGAAATAGTTGGGGCACATGACACACATACCTTTTAAGGGGAGGCTTGATAAGTAACTGGAGGAGAAAAGGAAATAGGTTATGCAGAAGGGTTTGATTATGTAAAATGGGAGGAGACTTGTGTGGAGCAAAAACAATGGCAAAGACCAGTTGGGCTTACATCCTCTTTCTGTGCTGTTAATTCTATGTATTCTTGATACTTGTAATTTTTTTTCTTATACTACATTATTACTCTCTTCATATTCCTTTGCTGTTGTTTACATCTCTCCCAGTCCATGGGATCCCCACTTTTGTTTGTTTGTTAGTGTGTGTAGATGTTGCATTTGCTGATAAATGCTAATCAATCCTAAAAGACTACTACTGGTCTACAAAAGACCTGACAAGCACATTGCAACTTGCAATGTTTCCTGACCAAACAATAATTACACATTGAATGGCCTGAGGTTTGGTTTACTTACAAAAGACTTGTGGCCTTAAAGAGACACGGCCTGACCTTACTAGTAGAATGATGCATTACTTATGACATTGTATAACTATCACGTTTTATTAACTTTTGTCTTTCCTCACAGGAGTGGGTGGGAGAGCGCTGCCTAAAGAGTTTGTGTGAGGATAGCAGTGCTCTGCAGGATCCGGTTTTGACAAACAAGCAAGCACAACGACTCTTGCAACTGATATGCTATCCGCACCGTCAGCTGGACAGTGAGGAAGGGGACAACCCACAACGTCAACGAATCAAACGCATTCTACAGGTAAGGAACAGTGCACATTAGGAAGGAAAACAACAAAAACAATAGACAAAGCGAGCATCTTGGCATTCTCCTAACCTAAAAGTGAAGAGGTTTGCCAGCAAGTATTTGGGCCGTAAAGTAACAGAATAGGTTGTAAGTTTAAAAAGAAACTGGCATCAACCAGAATTCATTGGTTACTCCTGATTAAGAGGATGATGGCAAATGAGCTACATTTAAATGACCAAGATGGGAGAACATTGCAAAGTCTAGTATGTGTTACTTAATTTTCTTTAAATAGAGGCTGACTCCCCATCCACAGCAGCAGTTGGACATTGTGTCTATTAGAATAGGAGACCTGTTACACGGCCAGCCCCACTTTGCCTTGGTGGGGCTTTGTCTGGCTGCATTGGTCAGGCGAACCTGCATAATTGAGGGCAAGGCCCTGCTGTGACCTTTAGTGTGCCTTCCCAGCCATCAACTGATCCACTATTGTGATAGGACTTAGCAAGGTGGCTTTTGCTTGCCATGTCACAAGGTGTTGTAAAGTATGTTTATGAGGGTTTGAATGATTTAGAGGCTCCACTCTCTATCTCACCCTATCCTAACCATCTTGTTGCTGTGTTCCATTGCTGCTTATTCCTCTGGTGAGGTCCTGTTTATTTTGTAGTTAGGGTCTTCAGAAGGTGCAGAGAAGATTTGGAAAAATATATCAGAAATGCGTAGGTATACTTGTCAGGAAAAGATTGAGTCTCTTCTCTTCAAAAAAGAAGGCTGAGGGATGACCTAATAGAGGTATTTGATGAAGTAACAGAAAGGGTTGATTAGGGTAATGCTGTTGATGTGCATTTGATAAAGTGCCGCATGACAGACTTGTGAGGAAAGTTGGAGCTTATGGAATAAAAGGAACAGCCACAGCATGGATATGAAATTGGCTGAGTGACAGGAATCAGAGTTGTGGTTAACGGTTGTTTTTCGGGCTGGAAGAAGGTTTATAGTGGATGCCTTCAAGGGTCGGTGTTGGGACCCCTGCTGTTCCTGATACATATTTATGACCTAGAACTTGGTGTGCCAGGCACAGTTTCAAAATTTGCAGACAATGTTAAACTTGGAAGTTTTATGAACTGTGAGGGTGATTGTGCAGAACTACAAAAGAACATAGGTTAGTGAAATAGACAGACAAGTGACAGATGAAATTTAATGCAGGGAATGGTAAAGTGATTAATTTGAAATGCAGACAGAGAATATAAAACAAAGGGTACAGTTCCAAAGAGGATGCAGGAGCAAAGGGACCTGGGTGTGATGTGCATAAATCATTGAAGGTAGTAGGACAGACTAAGAGAGTGGGTAATAAATCATATGGCATTCTGGCTTTATAAATAGGGCCATAGAGTACAAGCAAGGAAGTTCTGTTAAAACTGTGCAGAACACTGGCTCAGCTTCAACTGCGTCCAGTTCTAGGTGCCACACTTTAGGAAGGATGTAAAGGCATTAGACGAAGTGGAGAAAAGATTCATGAAAATGATTCCCAGGATGAGGTACCTCAGTTATGTAGATAGTTTGAAGAAGTTGGCATTCTTCTCCTTGGAGAAAAGGAGGTTGAGTGGAGATTTGATATAGTTATCCAAAATTGTGAAGAGTCTAGACAGAGTAGATAGGAAGAAACTGTTTCCATTGGTGGAAGGATCAGGAACTAGAGGGCACAGATCTAAAGTAATTGGCAAAAAAATGCAATGGTAACATGAAGAAAAACTTTTTCATGCTGCAATTGGTTAGGATCTGGAATGCAGTGCTTGAGAGCGCAGTGGAGGTGGGTTCAATCGAATCATTCAACAGAGAATTGTAATTCAAAAGGGAATTATCTGAAAAGGAAAAATGTGCAGAACTACAGGGAAATGGCTGGGGAGTGGCACCACATAAAATGCTCAAACATGATGGTCCGAATGGCCGCCTCCTGTGCTATAACCATTCTATGATAAATTTTGTAAGGTTTTGATGGAGTAGATACAGGGAGTGTTTCCTCTTGTGGTGAAGGGCATAACTAGAGGCCATCAATATAAAATAGACACCAAGAAATCCAATAGGAAATTCAGTTGAATTTCATTACCTTAAGAATGGAGCACCTTACCACAGTCATAGGTTGAAGTGAATAGTATAGATGCATTTAAGGGGAAACTAGACAAGCATATGAGGGAGAAGGGAGATGGTTATGATGGTAAATTTAGATGAAGAAAGATGGGAGGATCCTTGAGCAGAGCTTAAACCCTGGAATAGACTGGTTGGGCCAATTGGCCTGTTTCTGTGCCATATTACCTTTGTTATCCTATGTCGCCTCTATATCTGGAGGTGGTTCTGGCTCTTGAGGACCCTTCAAAGCAGTTGGTAACTGCAGGTCACCCTATCAGTCCCAACCTATCTCTGTAACCTTCCCCAACCTCCTGCTATAAAAATGCACACTTCTTAAAATGAAAAACTGAGTTTACCACTTTTTTCCCATTTGTTTTAGAATCTTGATCAGTGGACAATGAGGCAATCCTCACTGGAGCTGCAGCTTATGATTAAACAGAGTGTCATCAGCGTAAGTAAAAGGCATTGAAACAGAAAGTGCTGGAAATCCTCAGTAGATTCAGCAACAACTGACCTGTCATCAGACATTCATTAATCTGATGATCAACCTGAAACGTTAACCCTGTTTCTCTCCCCACAGATGCTGCCTGACCTGCTGATTATTTCCAGCATTTTCTGTTTTTATTTCAGATTTCCAGCATCCTGTAATTTGCTTTTGTATAAGTAAAGGCATTACAGTTTAACTTCAGTTATGGTTCTGTATAGATCTCCAGTCTTTGGGGTGTGTTTTTGTGCTAGTGCCTGTTAGTGAATAAAGGGCACTCTCCATTCCTAGAAAAAATGATTTCTCAAAGAAGTTTGCATCTTTTAAGAATTATTTCTCTTAATCAATTGCTACAGTGCTTCTGAACTTCTCTAGCTATTGGAAACCTCTTAACCTATTCTGTTCTAAACCTATACCTATTCAGGTTTTTGCCCGTCAAATGCTAGTAAGGATATACAGGTTCCTCTTTACCTGCATGTTGGATGAGAAAGACGTAACACAACTGTCATCCAGTTTAATGGTGATCTGTGCTGACTCGTGATTGTCAGAAAGCCAAAAATTCAAATGCTTCAAGATTGGAAATTTTGTTGTTGAATGTAATTCAGATGTGATATGAGGGAAAACGACATCCGACCATGTAAGAGACTGCATGCAGCTGGATGAATTGTTTCACCAACATAAGAATGGTTATGTCAGGAGTAGGAACAGTTTTTTTACTTTGCAATTGATGACAGAGTCAACCAATTCTACTCTGATACACCATGTGACAGAATTCCTTTTTCTTGATTCTTATAAGAATATCTCTATCCCAGTAATCTATATATATATATATATATATATATATATACACACACACACATACATTACTGTACTAGGCAAACTTTCCTATAATCCCACATCTTTATGCATGTAATATCTTGAGATAAAACACAATGGCCTTGATTTTCACTCTTGGGTCTAAAGCACAAAATTGGGACATTTCCCTGTTCTGCAAACCCAACTCTGGAGAAGGTGTCCTGGAAGATCGGATTTTCATTACAGGGTAGCAGGGTTCCCTGTGAGTTGGGCCAGGTAAACCAGAACGAACGCGGAGGATGCCCGGCATGGAGGCAGGCTGGTGGGAAGGCCTGACTCGGGGTGCTTTGGTACTCTATTGAAGTTTAATTTTAAGAACAGAAAAACATAAAACAGCCTTTCATCCCTCACATCCCACAGTCCTTCACCCATCCACACACCCCCTAAGCCCCATCCATACCAACCCATGCCTCCTCATGCTGTCCACCCACCCTCCATGGCCTCTCATACCCTCCATGCCAACCCATGCCCTTCTGCCCAATCCCCCACCCCTATTGACCCTTTATAGCCCCTATGCCAACTTAATGGCAATTAATGCCAACCCATGCCCCTCCATACACCACTCTTTGCTCTTACACCTACCATGCCAACTTGCCCAGTACCCAACATGGGCAGACCTCAGGACCCATGCTGAGATTAAATAAAGTTTCAAGTGTCTTTTGAAGACTTCTTAAAAAAAACACTCATTCATAAGATCATTTTACTACATTTACATTCCTTCAACTACATTATCCCTTATAACAATAAACATTTAATTCAATTGCGTAATCTCTTATAAAAACAAGCATTGGAACTTGTAGTCCTATTTCAAAGAGTCCATAACCACTTGGATCTGTCAATCAACTGTAAAATGGCAGGCATCCTACTGTGATAATGGACCGTTTTGAAAACAGTCATGCAGGGTCCTAGTAATGGTAACCCTAAGGCTAACAGAAAAAGTGAAATACAAGCATAATTTTTTTTAACATTCCTGACAGTTTTTTCAAAGAGTTAAAGAGCATGAGTTTTATATGCCTGGTCAGCTCCCTTTGGTAGTTTGTCTTGAAAGTTTTTGACATTTTATCTTGACGCTTTTGACAGTTTCAATGAGCTTTACAATTCCGATGAATTTATGCACTTTTTACACATGTTCATGCCTACATGTAATAATCCCAGAGGGCACCTGATGTCCACCAAAGGTATCCTGGGACCATGTCCAAAAGGCTACTTTGGCTATCCAAACGAATCCACAAAATTGAGACCTATTCTTACCAGGTCTAATCTGCACACGTTGGGTTTCAAAATCAGAGGAGTGGAAACATCTGCTGATTTCAATGGGTAACTGCCTCCGCAAAATGTGCACACACAAATCCTGACTCAGACCCATTCCTGCTCCCACAAAAATGGTAGGTGCTGTGTTCAGGGCTTCTAGATTTTGGCCTTTTCTGCCAGTTTTGACATGAAAGGCTCTCCTTTGTGGCAAAAACCCAAGCCAATGAACCATACCTTAGGACTAAAAGACCTAAAAAAAGAATATATCAAGGTATATCCCCTGTAATGCTATTAAAATTATATCCCAGTCTTGCAAAACCTTGTATCACCTCATAAGCATATAGGACTGCTAAGTGCTGTGAGTGAATGTGTGTGAAGGAGTTTGCTATGGCGATAATTTCTGAGTGCCTAATTTTCCTACCAATCTCCAGTGGTACATCTCTCAGAATATTGTCTGATCTTATATTTTAGGAGATGAATTCCTTACTAGAAAACATTGCTAAAGCCACCATTGAGGTATTCCAAAAATCAGCTGAAATGAACTCCTCCAATCTGAGCAGTAATGGAACTGTGAATGCTGGGGTACCTGTCTTTAGCACCAGCAGCACAAACGGAAATGCAACCAGCAAAATGAAACCATTGCTCAGGTGAGTTTTTGGTGACTTAAAACTGTTGACACTAGAAATGTAAAATACACAGCAGGCCAATTAAATCTGAAAAAAGAAAACGCAAGCTAACAATTTCAACAAAACATCAAAACCCACCAACCTGTTTTTTCTTTTAGATGTTGACCCACCTGTGCATTTTCTGTGTTTTGTGATGATTTATTGTACTGAGTTTTCCTTTGGATGTTTGGGGGCTTAAGCACACGAAACAATATTTGACAATGCATTGCATCATAGCCAAACCTGATTTGCCCTCACTTGACACCCTTTTGACAACCATTCATGCACTTTCCAACTGCTTGTTGATTTTGTGATGTTTTCTTCTTTAACTTTGGCCCTGAGCTTCCGTACTGCTGACTGAGCATAGCCTGAAAATCAAATCTCGTGTCATAGGGGCAACACACAGAGTTTTGTAAAACTTCAGCAACTGGCAGGAAATTCAGATTCATTCCAGTTGAACATCGTAAGGGATTGTATTTTGTGCATGGAAGGGTTTTTGTTGTGGGGTCCTACATGTTTGTTGGGAAATGCTGTTGATTTTGTTTTCATCAAAATAGCTCAATGTCCATTGTCATTATGAAGAATTGTTAGTCCACTAACGGTTTCATAAATTTATGGCTGCTATAATAAAGGGAAATGAGCCAATCAGTTTCCTCACAGCAAAGTCCCACAAACAGCAATGTGATAATGACTAGGTAGTCTTTTTCGGGTATTTGTTGAGTGATAAATATTTGCCAGGTCAAATCAGGGGAAGTCCTGATTTTTGAACAGTGCCATAGGATCTTTTTATATCCCTCTGAGAGAGCTGACAAAGTGCCAGTTTAACATCACATCCAATTGATGGCACCTCCAGCATTGCAGACCTCCCTAAAGTGCAGGAATGCAAGAAGGTACAAGTTATTCTTTAGGAATACAAAGGCCTGGTTAATCCACACCTGGAGTAGTGTAAGCACTTATAAGCACCACACCTTAGGAAGGGTATTTTGACCTTGGAGGAAATGCAGCCTAGATGTACCAGAGTTATATCTGGACTCCAAGGATTAAATTAAGAGAACAGATTACATAAACAAGCATCATATACCCTAGAATTTAGACAGTTAAGGGGTGATTTGATTGAAACTTTCAAGATATTAAGGATAACAAATAGGGTAGATAGAGAGAAACTATTTCCACTAGTCGGTAGTCGAAGTCTAGTGGGTCTAATCCAAAAATTAGAGCCAGACTTTTCAGGGGTGATATTAGGAAACAGTTCCAAACATAAAGGGTGGTAAAAGTTTAGAAATCTGTTTTGCAAGTGATAATTGATGCTAGATAATTAAGAGAATAACATAAGAAATAGGAACAGGAGTAGACTATATGGCCCCTTGCACTAGCTCTGTCGTTCAATCATTCAATACAATCATGGCTGATGATCTGCCTCAACTCCACTTTTCCGCCTGCTCCTTTTATCCCCTATGAACATACAAATTAGGAGCAGGAGTAAGCCTCTCAGCCCTTTGAGCCTGCTCCGACATTCAATAAGATCATGACTGATCTGATTTTAACCTCAGCTTCACATTGCTGCCTACCTCCGATAACTTTTCACTCCTGTGCTTATCAAGAATCTGTCTACCTCTGCCCTAAAGATATTCAAGGACTCTGCCTCAACCATCTTTTGACATAGAGAATTCCAAAGTTTCTCAACCCTCTGAGAGGAAAAGATTTTCCCCATCTCTGTCCTAAATGGGCGATCCCTTATTTTGAAACAGTGACCCCGGGTTCTAGATCGTCCCACAAGAGGAAACATCCGCCCTGTCATGTCCCCTTGAGATTTTATATGTTTCAATCTAGTTGCCCCTTACTCTTCTAAACTGCAGCAGATAGCCTGTCCAGCCTTTCCTCATAAACAACCTGCCCATTCCAGGTATTAATCTAGTAAACCTTCTCTGAACTAGTTCTAATGCATTTATATCTTTCCTTGAATGAGGAGATTAATACTGTACACAGTACTCCAGATGTGGTCTCACCAATGCCCTGTATAAATGAAGCATAATCTTTCTATTCTTGTATTCAATTCCCCGTGCAATAAACGATAACATTCTATTAGCTTTGCTAATTACTTGCTGCACCTGCATACTAACCTTTTGTTATTCATACACTAAGACACCCAGATCCCCCTGCATCTCAGCTGACTCCTTATATATTTGTTAAAGTTCTTCTTCCTCTCTTCTCCAGATAGCAACCTTGGAAAGTACATTTACTAGTTCCCATCTATCATACTAGTTACATTCTCAAAAAACTCCAATAAATTTGTCAAGCTTTATTTTCATTTGGTAAAACCGTGTTGGTCTTTTATGATAATACTATGATTTTCTAAGCACATTGTCAAGAGTTCCTTAATAATAGATTCCAGCATTTTCCCACTAACTGATATCAGGCTAACTGGCCTGTTGTTCCTCGTTTCTTCTCTCCCTTGTTTCTTGAATAGCAGTGTTACATTTGTTAATTTCCAATCTGCTAGGACTATTCCAGAATCTAGGGAATTTTGGAAAATCATAACCAGTGCATCGACTATCTATCAGGTCCTGGGGATTTGTTTCGATTTTAGTCCCTCAGGTTTCTCCAGTGTTTTTTCTCTGCTTTTTATTAACTACCTGAAGTTCCTCACTCTAATTTGTCCCTCTATTTCTGTTATGTAATTTGTGTCTTCTACTGTAAAGATGCAAAATATTTGTCATTGTCTATTCCATTTCCTCATTCCCCAGAATAATTTCTCTTTTCCTTCTGAGGGGCCAGTGTTTACTGTAGCTACTTTCTTCCTTTTATATATTTGTTAAAGCTCTTCTTCCTCTCTTCTCCAGGTAGCAACCTTGATGACTTTGTCAATTTGCTTGGTCCATTCCATATGAAGGTTGAAGTTATCGACACTTATTACATTGCTTTTGTTACACGCTCCGATACTTTTTTGCTTATCGTTCTGTCCAGTGTCATAACTACTTTTAGGGGGCCCACAAACTACTTCCATCAGTGCTTTCTGACCCTTGTTATCCCTAATCTTCATCCATACTGATTATGCTTTCTGATCCTCTGAGCCGAGATCCTTTCTTACTACTGTTCTTATGTCGTTCTCTACTATTAGGGCTGCTCCTTTTCCTTTCTGTCTGCCTTTTTGAAATGTGTAATGTGGAATATCTATTTCCCAGCCTTGGTCACCTTGTAATCATGCCTCTGTAATGGTGATTAGATCTAAACCATTTATCGCTAGTTGTGCTGCTATTTCATCAATCTTATTACAAATGCTTCATCCATTCAGATAAAGAGCCTTTAATTTTCTTTTGTTGCTCCTATCCTTTACATGGACCTTATTTGTAGATGCACTATTACCATTAAACTCCATGTCCCTTCTTGTCCCACTCTGCTTGTCCCTTCCCAAAGCACTACACTACTTTGATGCCTCAACCTTTCTCTTTAGATTTCTAAATCTCCCTTTACCTGACCCCTTCCCCCATCACCCTTTTAGTTTAAAGCCCTATTCATCACCCTAATTATATGATTCAATAGACCACTGATCCCAGTCCAGGTTAAGTGGAGCCCACCCCAACAGAATCACTTCCTTTTACCCCAGTACTGATGCCTTTGCCCCATGAATCAAAACTCCTTCTTTTCATATCACTCTTTGAGCCATGCATTTAATTCTTCATCTAATCTTCTTGACCCTATGCCGAGTGGTGCATGCCTTAGATAACAATATAGAGATTATTACCTTAAGAGGCTCTCCATTTTAGTTTGGACCTACACACCTCAAGCACTCTCAGCAGAACATCATTCTTATGTCTATCTTTGTTGTTCATAATTATGTGGATCTGTTTATTTTAAAACTGAGATTGGTAGATTTTGGTTAAGCAAAGATATTAAAGGGTATGGGCTAAAGATGGGTAAATGGATTTAGGTTGCAGGTCAGTCATGATCTCAGTGAATGATAGAAAATGCTAATGGGGCGAAATGGCCTATTTCTGTTTCTGTGTTCCATTGGTGCTGCACTAGAGTGCCAGCCTGGACTATGTGCTCAAGCCCATTGATGATGTAATCTACTGTTGATAATTCAAAGCTTTTTTTGTGAAAATGATTTGAAGTGTTTAGTGATTTGAACTAAGGAACGTAACAGCCGAAAGGAAATTTAGGCCTAAAAATTGAATGAGCAGATGATTTGAATGAAGCAGCTCTAACTTTCTCCCCATCCAGCCCGAAGATGCTGGCTTTTGTTGAGATAAATGTGCTCGTAACTCATTGATTCCTTGCCTAGGTGGCCATTCTTCATTTGAGCCTAGACAGTAAATTGTCAGATTATTTAGCATGGTAAGAATCACAGCAAAGCACTGTCTAATAGCTAGAAATGACCACTTTGCAGCAGGCTATTGAATAGTTTCTGGACCAGGTACTCTGGCCATGTTTTTCCCTTTTCTCTCCATCCTAATTCGGGCAGTAACAACAACAATTTGCATTTATGTATTGTTTTTTAATGTGGTAATAGTTCCCAAGGTGTTTGCAGGAACATTGTTAGGCAAAATTTGACAGAGTCATAAAAGGAGATATTAGAGCAAAAATAAAATACTGATAATGCTGGAAATATGAAATAGGAACAAAACATACTGGAAATACTCATCAGGTCTGGCAGCATCTGTGGAGAAATAAACGCAGAGTTAAATGTTTCAAGCTGCTGGGCTTTGCTATTATTGTGGAACAGTGACACTATTTTTCTTTCCATTGATGCTGCTAGACCTGCTGAGTATTTCTGGCTCTTTCTGTTTTTGTTATATAAGGAGATATTAGGAGAAGTGACCAAAAACTTGGTTAAAGAGAGAAATTTTAAGGATTGTCTTAAAGAAGGAAAGATGTTTTGTTAATTTTAGCAACCCGTCTGCTGACATTTGCTAATTGAGCTCAATTTTAGCAACCCGACTGCTGACATTTGCTAATTGAGCTCACCCCTGAATCGCACCTGCAAACTTGTGGTCTCCAGGACTTCATGCTACTGAAAGATGTTCTACAGTTGAAATTGATTATGATTCCAGACACCACGACTGCCTAATAGGTGGTATTTGGGTATTATGTATTCTTGTTGTATTTAAATACAATTTTATTTTTACACGCAGCTCATCAGAGCGGACAGGTGTCTGGCTGGTGGCACCATTGATTGCAAAGTTGCCAACATCTGTCCAGGGTCATGTGCTGAAAGCAGCTGGTGAGGAATTGGAGAAAGGTCAACATCTAGGGTCATCCTCACGGAAAGAGCGGGATCGGCAGAAACAGAAGAGGCAAGTGTGGGTTTTTAACTTTTTAACGAATAGTAACAGCAATGTTTGGTGCTGTCCTCAATGACAGCTTTCCACTGTTGACTCACTTAATGATACTTATGCTGATTTGGCATCAGTGTCTTTCTGAGCTTTCATCAATAACAAATCCACCAGATGTGTAGCAATATAACCACTGGAAAGAACACTGAGCATCACAGGATAAAAAAGGCAGATCTCTGCTTAACCAGGATCATGAACTGTGCACAAAATGAGTCATGATTGTGCACTAATTTCCACGCACTTATTCAGTGTGATATCAGACCACACTGAATCTCTTTACTTGCATAATTTAGTGTCAAAATTGCAACAAGAACAAAAAAAAACTCCCTGTTTCTCTATTTTAAAAAAAAACATTTTTTGGTTATGGGTGTTGCCAGAAAGGCCAAGATTTATTGCCTATCTCCAGTTGCACTTGATACTTGGTGAGCTGTCCATGTGGCAAAAGCACGCTTACAGTACTTCTAGGTAGGGAGTTCCAGGATTTTGATCTAGCAGTCATGAATGGTGAGATATGTCCATGTTTGGGTGTCTGCATCTGGAGCAACTTGGGGATGATGGTGTTTTCATGCACCTATTGCATAGGTCCTTTCAAGTAAGGGAAGTGCTGCCAAAGAATTGCCGTTTCATCACAGAATCACAGTGCAGAAGAGGCCCTTCGGCCTATTGAGTCTGCAACGCGTGAGAAACACCTGACCTACCTACCTAATCCCATTTACCAGCACGTGGCCCATAGCCTTGAAAGTTATGACGTGCCAAGTGCTCATCCACCTACTTTTTAAAGGATGCGAGGCAACTCGCCTCTACCACCCTCCCAGGCAGCGCATTCCAGACCATCACCACTCTCTGGGTAAAAAAGTTTTTCTTCACATCCCAACTAAACCTCCTGCCCCTGACCTTGAACTTATGCCGCCTTGTGACTGAGCCTTCAACTAAGGGGAACAGCTGCTCCCTATCCACTCTGTCCATGCCCCTCATAATCTTGTATACCTCAATCGGTCGCCCCTCAGTCTTCTCGGCTCCAGCGAAAACTACCTAAGTCAATCCAACCTCTCTTCATAACTTAAATGTTTCATCCCAGGCAACATCCTGATGAATCCCCTCTGCACCCCCTCCAGTGCAATCATATCCTTCCTATAATGTGGCAACCAGAACTGCACACAGTACTCCAGCTGTGGCCTCACCAACGTTCTATACAACTCCAACATGACCTCCCTACTTTTGTAATCTATGCCTTGATTGATAAAGGCAAGTGTCCCATATGCCTTTTTCACCACTAATGTGCCCTTCCGCCTTCAGAGATCTATGGACACACGCGCCAAGGTCCCTTTGTTCCTCAGAACTTCCTAGTGCCATGCCATTCATTGAATACTTGCTTGTCAAATTACTCCTTCCAAAGTATATCACCTCATACTTTTCAGGGTTAAATTCCAACTGCCACTTATCTGCTCATTTGACCATCCTGTCTATATATTTCTGTAGCCCAAGACATTCAACCTCACTGTTAACCACCCAGCCAATCTTTGTGTCATCTGCAAACTTACTAATCCTATCCCCCACATAGTCATCTATGTCGTTTGTATAAATGATGAATAATGGGGGAGCGAGCACAGATCCCTGTGGTACACCACTGGCTTCCAGTCACTAAAGCATCCTTCTGTCATCACTCTCTGCCTCCTACAACTAAGCCAATTTTGAATCCACCTTATCAAATTACCCTGTATTCCATGTGCATTTGCCTTCTTTATAAGTCTCCCATGTAGGACCTTGTCAAAGGCTTTGCTGAAATCCATATAAGCTACATCAACTGCACTACCCTCATCTACACACCTGGTCACCTCTTCAAAAAATACAATCAAATTTGTTAGACATGACCTCCCTCTGACGAAGCCATGATAACTATCCCTGATCAAACCTTGCCTCTCCAAGTGGAGATAGATACTCTCCTTCAGAACTTTCTCCAATAGTCTCCCTTCCACTGACGTGAGACTCACTGGCCTGTAGTTCCCTGGCTTATCTCTACAACCCTTCTTAAATAGTGGAACCACATTAGCTGTTCTCCAGTCCTCTGGCACCTCCCCCGTGGCCATAGAGGAATTAAAAATTTGTGTCAAAGCCCCTGCAATCTCCTCCCTTGCCTCCCTCAGCAGACTGGGACACATCATCTGGAACTGGAGATTTGTCCACTTTTAAGCCTGCCAACACCTCCAATATTTTGTCACTCCCTATATCAATTTGCTTAGGAACCTTGCAGTCTCTCTCCCCGAGTTCGATAACTTCATCCTCATTCTCTTGGGTGAAGGCAGACATGAAGTATTCATTCAGTAGTCTAGCGATGTCCTCTGGCTCCACCCATAGATTGCCCCCTTGGTTCCTAATGGGCTATACTCTTTCCCTGGTTACCCTCTTCCCATTGATATACTTATAGAATATTGTGGGATTTTCCCTACTTTTACCAGCCAGAGCTTTCTTAAATCCCCTCTTTGCTCTCCTAATTGCTTTCTTAAGCTCCACCCTGCACTGTCTGTACTCCACTAATGCCTCTGCTGATTTGCTTTCCTTGTACCTGCTAAAAGCCTCTCTTTTCCTGCTCATCATAACCTGAATATCTCTAGTCATCCATGGTTCTCTGGGCTTGTCATTCCTTCCTGTCGCCCTAGAGGGAACATGTTGAGCCTGTACCCTCCCCATTTCCTTTTTGAACACTCCCTACTATTCCTCTGTAGATTTCCCCACAAGTAACTGTTCCCAGTCAACCTTGGCAAGATCCTGCCTTATTTTACTAAAATCCACTCTCCCCCAATCCAAAACATTTTTTTGCAACTTGTCTATTTCTTTGTCCATAACAAACTTAAACTGTACCATGTTGTGGTCGCTATTGCTAAAATGCTCACCCATCACCGCCACATCAGCCACCTGTCCGGCTTCATTCCCCAGAATTAGGTCCAGCAATGCACTGTCCCTTGTTGGACCCTCTACATATTGACCTAAATAGTTCTTCTATACACATTTCAAGAAATCCACTCTATCCAAGCCCTTAATACTATGTCAATCCCAATTAATGTTCAGAAAGTTAAAATCAGCTAATATAATTACCCCATTATTATCGTTTGATGACCCTTGCATGGAATTACATGCCCTGGTAGACATATGTATAACTGGCCCAGAACTCTAGCTTTGTCACTTTTTGTAATTCTATTGGCAAGTGCTCAATTTTTCTTTCCCCCTTTCCCCTTAGAAAAAAAAAGGCTGGCCTGTGCTTAGCCAGGTTCCATATGAATATACGAATTAGGTATAGGCCTTTTGGCTCCTCAATCCTGCTCTGCCATTCAGTAAGACCATGGCTGATCTGAATGTAACCTCAACCCCACATTCCTGCCTATTCCCGATAACCTTTCACGCCTTTGTTAATCAAGAATCTATCTAGCTCTGCGTTAAAACCAATTAAAGACTCTGCTTCTACCTTCTCTTGAGGAAGAGAGCTGCAAAATCTCTCAGCCCCTCTGAGAGAAAAAATTTCTCCTCATCCCTGTGTTAAATGATTGACCCCTTATTTTTAAACAACGACGCCTAGTTCTACATTCCCCCCAAGAGGAAACATCCTCTTGACATCCACCCTGTCAAAACCCCTCAGGATCTTAAAGTTTTCAATTAAGTCGCCTCTTACTGTTCTAAATTCCAGTGGATACAAGCCTAACTGTGCAGCCTTTCCTCATAATACAACCAACCCATTCCTGGTAAACCTTCTCTGAACTTCTAACACACTTACATCTTTCTTTAAATAAGGAAACCAGTAATGTACACAATTCTCCATATGTGGTCTCACCAATGCCCTGCGCAACTGAAGCGTAACCTCCCTACTTTGTAATCAATTCCCCTCATAATAAGTGTTAGCATTCTATTAGCTTTCCTAATTACCTGCTGTACTTGCATACTAACCTTTTGTGATTCACGCACGAGGGCACCCAGTTCCTTCTGAATCTCAGAGCTCCTCAATCTCTCACCATTTAGATAATAAGCTTTTTTTTAATTCTTCCTGCCAAATGAACAATTTCACATTTGACTACGTTATACTCCATTTTCCAGATCTTTGCCCACTCACTTAACCTATCTATGCTACTTTGTAGCCTCCTTACATCCTCTTCACAAGTTACTTTCCCACCTATCTTTGTGTTGTCAACAAATTTAGTGACCATTCCTTCAGTCCCTTCATCCAAATCATTTATATAATTGTAAAAAGTTGAGGCCCCTGCACTGATCCCTGTGGCACACCACTTGTCACATCCTGCCAACCAGAAAAAGACCCATTTATGCCAACTCTCTGCTTCCTGTTAGCTAGGCAACCTTCTATCCATGCCAATATGTTACCCCCTACACCATGAGCTTTTATTTTCTGCAATAACCTTTGATGTGGCACTTTAATCAAATGCCTTCTGGAAATCTAAGTACAGTACATCCAACTGTTCCCCTTTATCCATGGCACATGTGACTCCTTCAAAGACTCCAATAAATTGGTTAAACATGATTTCCCTTTTACAAAACCATGTTGAATTTGCCTGATTGCCTTGATTTTTTTCTAAGTGCCCTGCTATAACATCTTCAATAATAGCTTCTAACAGTTTCCCAATGACAGATGTTAGGCTAACTAGCTTATAGTTTCCTGCTTTCTGTCCCCCTCCCTTTTTGAATAAAGGAGTTATATTTGCTATTTTCCAATCTAATGGAACCTTCCCTGAATCTAGGGAATTTTGGAAAATTAAAACCAGTGCACCAGCTACTTCTTTCAAGACCTTAGGGTGAAGTCCACCCGGACCTGGAGATTTGTCAGCCCACAGCCTCAACAACTTGCACAATACCACTTGCCTGATTATTGTAATTTTCCCGGATCAGTAACAAGCCTACAAATCTACAGTCAGGATGGTGCACCACACTTGCACAAACTAATCATTCGGTGTGGCATCGGAATCACTGTTATTCTGCATTTTATGTGTATCTGCATTCAAGCGTTCCCCTTCCCTGTTCAGTTGGATATTGGATGCTTAATATTGCACCATTTTAAAATGCATCCAGTAGATATCAAAGTGTAAACTTAAATACATTATCATGCATTTTTTTTACGCTCCTGGATAGCATAAAATAAGTTTTCTATATGATAGTCATCCTCTTGCCTTGAGCTCTGAACTTCTTTACTGCTGTTACTCCTTTTCTTGTTTCTCTGTCTCGTATGGTTGGTGTTCCTTTGAAATGTCTTGTCTTGTTCCTTCCAAGCTTCAGGAACGCCATCAGTCCTTTCTGTGTTGAATAAACTGAAGACTCTTTTGTCTCCAACTCTAACTATGCATCTTCCTTCGATCTTCCCTCTCTCCTACAATCTGTAAATTTTTCAGACCTCACTATTTTCTAATTCCTCTGTCTTATTTTTTTTATGTTTTTCAGCCTCAGTGGTGTTTTATGCTGCAGACCTTGATTTTTAACCTATAGGGTGTTATAATCATTGGCCATACCCCCAAGTTGTTGGTGAGACCTGGTTAGGGATCAATAACATTTTGTTTAAAGTAGACAAAGCTTGAGATTCAAGATACTTATTAAGTGAAGATTGCCACAAGATTCCACGGGTTTTGAACAAACAAACTTTAATATACAAGGTTAGAAAAATAAAAAAAAAATTACAATATCTAACTTATACTCTAACATTCAGGGTAAGTATGAGATACATATAAATTAACAAGCCAACTTTGGTTGAACACATCACAATAGCAATAAATGCCAGTGCAAGCAAAACAGAATCCAGGGATTTCTCAGCAACCCACCCAGATGCTCATAACACTGAGTCAACCAATCTCACTGAAACTTCGTCTTTCTCACGAAGGTTTCCAATTTTCACCTTTGAAGATCTTGCCTAGGAATTCTTTCCAAAAGCCGCTCTAATGTGGATGGCTTCAACGATGGCTCACCTCGTAGGGTTTCCGTCTCATCTTCTGAGATCCTGTTCCCCTGGTGTCCGGAGAACATATAAGCATCAACCTACAAGAACAATTGCAGCTCTTCAGCCGTGTAAAGCAGAACACTACTGCTCCAAAGGGGTACCTTTGCCTCAACAGCCCACAGCACAACAGAGTCACCAACCTTAGGCTGCCTTCTCTTATCTTCAGGGCTTCTTCTGAGCCCTCTTCGATTATCAGGGCTTCTCCCGAGCTCACTTCACTTAAAGTCTGCTCCTTGCAGCCCTTTGGAACCTGTTTCTCTCTGGTCCTCTCTTTTTCTTAACTGGGGTGTGTTTCTGTCCACTGTCTTTGTCCCTCTCTCTGGGACACTTCTTAGGACCTCTCCGTGTCCCCCTCCCTTGCCCCCTACCTGGGGCACTTGCTGGCCATGGTGCCCTGCACCCAGTCACCTGATGTGAGTTTTTATGCCCTTTTGCTATGCACAGGCGCACAGGACCTGTCCTGGGCCTGAAGAACATAAAAATGAAGAACTGCGTATGTACAGCCTGCTCCAGGTCTGTGCATGCGCGGGAACTCTGAAGACTGTTGGGACTTGGTGTTCCAGACCCCTGTTCCTGACGAGCAGGTAAGTTTGGGTTTCTTAACTAGGGTTATAGAGAACATCTTCAATTGTTTCCTGAATATCATCAAACAATTTGTAATTAAAAATGGCACCAGAATTCAATTACTCTGTTTATTAAGGCAAAATTAATTTGATAATATCATTTGGAGGCATTACATGGACATTAATATATTTTATTTAATCTTTACTTTTCTCTACAGTATGTCTCTGCTGAGTCAACAGCCATTTCTTTCGCTGGTTCTGACGTGCCTGAAAGGGCAGGATGAACAAAGGGAGGGGCTTCTCACCTCCCTTTACAGCCAGGTCCAACAGGTAATGTAACCCTCAAAATTACTAGTTGTGGAAGAAAAGTGAGTTGCGTTTTGGCAGATATAGGTGATGTGATTACACTGGTCTGTTTCAGTCCTTTTGCACTGCTAGGTCCATCAAATAATGTTATGATAATTGGCTAGGTTCATTTGAAGAAGACCTTTCTATCAACCGATCTCATTGTTATGAAATTCTAGTGTTACCCTCTTCCCATTTCAGCTTTAATAACTCCTTGAGCAGAACCTTGATTTAACATCCAGCAACCCTCAGATGTAAACCCTGCACCTATCCCATGCTCCCCGTCTTCCTCGTCACCCCCCCCTGCCCCTCCATCCCTCATAGTAATGACCTGGAGCATCAGCTTAAATTATGTGCTGAAATCACAGTATCTTTACAGTGCAGAAGGAGGCTGTTTGGCCCATCGAGTCTGCACTGGCTCTCTGAAAGAGCATTCCACCTAGTCCCACTCCCCTGCCTTATCCCTGTAACCTGACACATTCTCTCAGGTAGCAATCCAATTCCTTTTTGAATACCTGCATCGAATCTGCCTCCACCACCCCTGCAGGAAGTTTGTTCCAGACTCCAGATCTGGGTGAAAAAAAATTTCCTCACATCACATTTACTCCTTTTGCCAATTATTTTGTACCTGTGCCCTCTAGTTATTAATGTTCTCTTGAGTGGGAACAGTTTCTCACTATTTACCCTGTCATACCCCTCAGGATCTTGAATACCTCTATCAAACCTCCTCTCAACCTTCTTCAAGGAAAACAGTCCCAGCCTCTCCAATCTATCCTCATAGCTACAGCTCTTCATCGCGGGGCTTCAAGCTTCTGACAGGGGCTGGAGCACAATCAACTATGCTAGCTTGATAACCTTTGAGTATCCAAACAGGGATTTGAAACATGTGTATTGTTTTTGCCTTTCTACCAGTCTGTCATCTCAATTATTCAGACTCAACATAGAATAAATAAATTAGAGGGAAGCTACTTCTTCTTAGTTTGTACAGTCAGGTGGAACAGGACTATAGTGCCAAGTACAGTAGGATTAGAATGCTGCTATCGGAAAATTGAAAAAGTTCCCTTCCTCCAATTGTCTGCTGTTATTTCCTTTAAGCATTTTTCTTGCTGAAGTGTAGCTCCACAGATATTGGAAACCTTGGCTGTCCTGCACCGCTGAGCTTGAACAACAAACATCAGCGGTCTGTTAAACTAGGAGACATTGGCTAGCCAAATCCAGATATCTGTGCAATCTGCAGCTGAACAACAGTCAAGAGATGATGCATAAGAACATAAATAAGAACAAGGGTAGGCTGTATGGCCCCCATAAGCTTGTTTTGCTATTTAATAAGATCTTGGCTGGTAATCTGCCTCAACTTCACCTTCCTGCACTATTCCCATATCCCTTGATTCCTTTAGTCCAAAATACTATTGACTTCAGTCTTGAATATAATCAATGACTGAACATCCCAATCCCTATGGGGAGCGAATTCCAAAGATTCAGAACCCTCTAAGTAAAGAATTTTCATCTCCTTCCTAAATTGCCAACCCCTTATCCTGAGACTATCACCCCCCCTCTAGTTCTAGACTCTTCAGCTGGAAAAAAACAGTCTCTTGGCACATATCCTGTCAAGCCCTCTAGGAATTTTTATGCATTTCAATAAGATCACTTCTAATTCCTCTAAACTCCAGAGAATATAAGCCCATTCTACTTAATCTCACTCATCTCAGAAATCAATCTAGTGAACTTTCATTGCACCCCATGTAAGGCAAGTATACCCTCCTTTAATAAAGGAAACCAAAACTGTATGCAGTACTCTGGCTGTATTCTTATCAAAGTTCAATATATTTGCAGTAAATTTTCCTTTCTCTTGTACTCCGAACTGTTTGCAAAACAAGCTAACTGACCTTTCCCCTCCCAATCAGGGGCATTGAAGCCAGTTGGAGAACCTCTTCTACCTCGCCAGCTGATATTGGGGAATAGCATAGGCAATATATGTAATCTCCAGTCTGTTGGACTAAAGGAAGATATACAGTGGGGTTCCCCAGGGGTCAATAATAGGTATTACTTTTTTTATATTGATGACCCAGACTTAAGTGTACAGGGCACAATTTCCAAATTCGTAGATTACATCAAATTTGGAAGTATTGGAACTGTGAGGAGGATAATGATAGACTTCAGAAGGATATAGACAGCCTGATGGGATGGGTGGACAAGTGATAGATGAAACTTAATGCAGCAAAGTGTGAAGTGATACATTTTGGTAGGAAGAACAAGGAGAGGCAATATAAAAAAATGAAGGTATTGTTCTAAAGGAGGTTTTGGAACAGAGAGACCTGGGGATATATGTGCATAAACCGTTGAAGGTTGAAGCATAAATCGGGCAGGTTGAGAAAGAGGTTAAAAAAGGGATGTGGGATCCTGGTTTTTATAAATAGAGCCATAGAGTATAAAAGCAAGGAAGTTATGCTAAACCTTTATAAGGCACTGATTCAATCTCAACTGGAGTACTGCTTCCAATCCTGGGCACCACACTTTAGGTAGGATGTGAAGGCTTTAGAGGAGGAGCTTAAAAGATTTATGAGAATGGTTCCAGGGATGAGAGGGGGACTTCAGTTGCATGGATATATTGGAGAAGCTGGGGCTGCTCTCCTTAAAGAAGAGAAGGTTGAGAAGAGATATGATAAAGGTATTCAAAATCAAGTGGAGTGTAGACAAAGTAGATAGAGAGAAACTGTTCCAATTGGCAGAAGGGTTAAGAAGAAGAGTATCCAGATTTGAGGTGATTGGCAAAAAGAACCAAAGGCAACATGAAAATCTTTTTAATGCAGCAAATGCTTAGGTTCTGGAATGCACTGCCTGAGAGTGTGGAGGAGGCAGAATCAGTCATGACTTTCAAAAGGGAATTAGATAAACGTATGAACAGAAATAAATTGGAGGGCTACAGGGAAGAAGAGCAGGGGAGGAGGACAAGCTAAACTGCTATTGATTTGAGCCAGCATGGACTTGGCGGGCTTATTGGCCTCCTGCTATGCTGTCGTGATTCTATGATTCTAACCTGTAACTCCCTGGTCTTTGTGGCTGCATTGAACTGTGCATTTGCCCCCTGGGCCATCAGGATGATTCCAAAGTGAACCAATGGGAAATATGTGATTCACCGCCATGATCTTCCGACTTCATTTTTGGTTTCAAGTATCACATAGTAAAAAGTATGAACTGCACATTAATGTAATAGTGTAGCATTAAGGAACAATATTATATTAAGAATGTAATGCCATAAGAGTAGATACAGAATGCAGATCCTACAATCATGTTGTTATGGGCAACAAAAGCTCCTGTGCACTTATGCGTGGTACTGGAATGTAATATCTCTCCAAAGCCTGCTGCATTCCAAGAAAATTGTATCTTATCGGCTATTGTCAAGGAATTGAACTTCAAAATAAACATGTAATACAACAGCTGCTTCCTATGCTGGATGTAACAACTTTAGAATCTTATTTTGTCCTAGAAATTGATGGAATTTGCCTCCAGTTTTGTTATCTGCTCGTGAAAACATTCTCTTTGCTGGAAATGTTACATGAGCTCCAACAGCATCTACTGCCTCAACCAAGTGGCCATTTTCATGTATGAGCCTACGGAGTGAGTAACTGTAGAGCGCAATACAGCTAAGTCAAGTTTTGTCTTCACCCAATGTCCACACACAAGCACTTTCCAACAGGACAGTGATCAAGAGTGTAAACCCTGAATGCTTTCCTGATCCTCCCTTTTTCCTTATCAGGAGAAATTGAGACCAAATGTAACACTTCCATCACCCTGACATATATGAGCTAACTCAATAAAGAATAGGAATTTGAGTTCAGCATTTATTGGTTTGCATGGCTGTATAAGTGCTGTATCTACTCTCCAGATTTTGATTGGATTTGAAGTATAATTCTTTTCAAGCCTTAAAGAGCTACATTCGAGTTTAGTGCAGATAGTTTTTCCAATACTGAGCAATGAAAACCGCTATAAGGATTGATGTTATGTGAAGGGTTTAAAGAATCTAGATTAACATTTTTGTATAAAAGTTGCATTCAAACCTCAAATAATTTCACATGTTTCTGAAAACATTTTCTGTTAGTCCCTCAAGAGGCGTCAGTGTGATGATACTTGGAGTTTACTTTCTTTTGAACTTGTTGTAACTCCCTGCTGAAGCAGCAATGTCCTCTTTGGGTACTCTTATCAATATCTTTCTGATAGTAAATTACTTTGTAGTAAGGATGGCACTGACTAACTGACCACCAAAAGATAAATCCAATAATTATACTATTTATCTTTCTCAGATTGTAACAAATTGGCGTGAAGACCAGTACCAGGATGACTGTAAAGCCAAACAGATGATGCATGAAGCACTGAAACTTCGCCTAAACCTTGTAAGAATGGTTTAAGTAGAAAATAATTACTGGGCCAATCCTTCTTAGTCATTCACTTCCTCCCCAGTTTACATTTGGCCATTGTTTCATTTCATTCCATTCCTCCGTGCTTACCTTACTCATTTTTGTTTCCCTTAACCTTATTTACACAAATAATTATGTTCTTTAACTGAAAAAAAGCCCTGCATTTATTTAGTATCTTACTTTTCAGTCTCCATGTTCACAGCCTGAAAAGAGGATCTCTGCCAGGCAATAACTGCCAGTCTGTGGGCATGATTTGTTGAAGATTACTGAGTCATGCTTATTGTTTAAAGTTTTTGGGGAAACAGCTTCCAGATAGAAAGACATTAGCACTTTTACCACTTTTTGTCTCTGTGCATTGCTTTATTTTCCCAAAAAAATGCTTTAAAGTCCCAAAGCATAAATGCAAGAACATATAGCTTCCTCTTTACTGTAGGATTTAGAGCTTATAAAGAGTGAGCAGTCTCTTTTTAAAATAGTTTTTTTTTTTGTAAATGATTTCCATATGTTAGGTTCTGAACAAGTAAAGAGCAGTGGCTCTTAGCTGGAGCATGTTACTGTTTCATCCATCATAACACTGGAGAATGAGGAGCAGAAAAGAATGTTAAATCCCATGCGACATTTCCAGTGTATCAAAAGCATTGCGTTAAAGAATTCCAATATGTAGCCTGTATTAGTGAAATATTGAATAGATATTGAATAGATCTTTGCCGCTACCCACTACTACTTCCAAAAATTAGAAATTGATTACGTCACAAGATTGGCAACTACAGTATATCTAAATTAATTTGTTAACAGTCAGTTGCATCTAAATCATCATAAGCTCAATAAAAACTTAATTATAACTGTCACTATCAGAGTGTACCTGCAATTTACTTGGTAACAGTATAACGGTGACTTTGATGATCACAAAGACAGCAATGTTGTAGTGAATTTGAGTTTTAAGTTTACTTTCATCATTGAAAAGCCTGTACTCGTAAGGTTACCTGTTGGTATTGTAAGCAGAAAACTACTTCAGTTGGATCCAATCATGGCATCAGACAATATTGCTCTCTCCGGTAATAAAAACAGAAAATGCTGGTGGTACTCAGCGTGCCAGGCAGCATCTGCGGACAGAAACAGAGTTAACATTTCAGGCTGCAACCTGAAATGTTACCTTTATTCTTCTCCACAGATGGTGCCTGACCTGCTGAGTATAGCCAGCCTTTTCTGATTTTATTTGAGATTTTCAGCATATTTTGCTTTTTCCCTCTTCAGTGATGCTTTGTGGTCACCTGTACAGCATGCTTACAGGTATCCAGGTCTTCAGGTGATTTCATCAAAGCCCCTTCCTAAAGTGTATGTCAAGTACACAGGCTGTCAGGATAGCATCTGTTTCTGCCTAAAAGATGCAATACACAGTAACCCTCGGTCACAGGACTGCCTTGTGCCACGTTCTTATTCAAGGCTGCTTGAACCAAATTAGAGTCCTTTGCTCAAATGCTTGCTTATTAGAAAATGACCATTTTGCATTCATTTCCAGTGTGCATTGGTTTTCTGTTCTTTCTGATGGTCTGGGGATTAGTTTTTGGTTGGTATAGTTCAGTCTTTTTGATTAATATGTGCATAATTTACCAGCTAAACCTTTCAAGTTCCAATACAAATTGTTAATTAAGTTTCAGGCTCTTTCCACCTCAATTCCTACTACTCATGAAGACATTGACTGCTTGCAGGGTTATTTAAAATTGACTGGGAGGTATCACTAGCCTCAGGGATAGATCAATATTTCACATCATATTAATGAGCTAAGCTGGCTGGTCAGCTATGATAACTTTCTACTGTACTATGGCCAGAATTTTACGTCTCATGGGCGGGCGCATGCCCAACGCGTCCAGCCGCGAAATAGTGCGAGATAACATTGGGCGGGTGTCCTGATGTCCGCACGCACTTGCCTGATATCTCACTCGGCAGGAGCGCGCGGCAGTCGAAAGCGCAGGCACCAGCAATTAACCCTATTAAGGAGGCAACTGGAAGTGATTTTTCACGACCCGTCCACTTTTACGGTTGGTGGATGGGCAAGTCAGCCAGGTGGCATTTACATTGTTTCTCATACCTCAGTCCAGGGCAAGATGAAATCTCCGTGGTGAAATAAAATAAAAAGAAATATCTAGAGACTGGTTCTTTGTGAGGCATGCTTTCAGATGCTTGATTGTGCTGCGTGGGCATATTTTGCAGCATTTTTGATGTTTTGTTTATTCTGTGGAGGTCTGCGGCTCCCTGAGGTAACTGCCTGCCTCCAGGGAGATCACTGGAAGTGTTCACCAGCACCCATTGTGACATTGGCACCTGCCCTCTTCCCACCCCCACTGGCAGTGCTGAGCCTTTCTCAGCCAGTGTGAAACACGGTCAGGGACCCGTTTCCCATCTGCTCCTGGACCTGCCAATTGCGCAGGCCTGACAAGCAAAAAATTCGGGCTTATGAATATCTCAGTAAGATACAGGATTGCAAAGTCTACCATAGAGAATTGACTCAGTTCCAAGCTCCTCTGGTCCGGTGTTTCATTTTCGAATCAACTAAACTCAGGCACAGTTTACGTTCCTGAAAAATTCCACCCCCAAGGTAAAGTGGCACTTTAATAGGAGGAAATAAGAGAGCACACCTTAAGAGAAATAGCGACTAACGATGTTATTGGGGAAATTAAATTTTAAATTGAAACCTCATCAATGCTGAGTTACCCTGAGCACTGGGGGCAGGTAGTTTTTTAAAGGATAATCACTAATTGAATGTGTTCTTTGTTTCTGATTTTAGGTGGGTGGGATGTTCGATACTGTCCAACGTAGCACACAAGGGACCACTGAGTGGGCTGTTCTTCTCTTGGACATAATCAGCAGTGGAACAGTTGACATGCAGTCCAACAAGTATGCACTATAGTTACGAATATTGTTAGAAGTATTGGTATCCTTTCTCTCTCTCTTTCTTCACACATGTATACACACCAAAGTAAATTTATGAAGCATATAGGTAGTCAACTGTGAACTAATGAAATACATAATTGGCTTGAAGTAATGTGATTTATCTGGATTTTCAAAAGGCATTTGATTAGGTGCTTTGTAATACTCATGAATAAGGTCAGAGAATATGGAGTTGGGGAAAATAAGGCACAATGGATTGCCAGCTGGCTTCAAGATAGAAAGAAAGAATGGGAACAAAAGATAATTATTCAGGTTAGCAGAAGATGGGAGGTGGTGTTCCATAAGGATCAGAGCTACGATCACTGCTATTCACAATTTACATCAGCAATTTGGACTTTGGAATCAACAACACAATTTTGAAATTGGGGGGTTAGTCAATGCTGAGAGGACTGCAATTAATTATCAGACAACATTAATAAACTAGTAGAATGGGCAAGTAATTGCCAAATGAAGTTCAACACATATATCTGAAGTAATACATATTGGTAGGAAGAATACGTAAGTCACTTATTAATTGGAAGGTGCAAGTCTAGGTGGGGCACAGGAACCAAGGGATCTTTGAGTATTAGCACATCGAGTACTAAATGTTGTATCACAGATTAGCAGAGCCATAAAGAAAATCAAACCAAAAATTATGCTCAGCTTGTATCGAACCTTAGTTAGACCATAGTTGGAGTGCTGTGTGACATTTTGGTCGCCATATTATATAAAGGTTATGGAGACATTGGAGAGGGTGCAGAGAAGATTTACAAGGATGATACCAGAAATGTGTGGATATCCAAATCAGGAAAGGATTGATAGGCTGGGTCTCTTTTGGGGAAAACAAAAGGCCAAGCAGATGCATTTAAGGAGAACCTAGACAAGCATGTGAGAGAGAAGGACTACAATGGTAAATTTAGGTGCGAAATATTGGGAAGAAGCTCGAGTGGAGCATTAGCACCAGCATTGACTAGTTGGGCTGAATGCCCTGTTTCCATGCCATATGTAACCTTATGTAAGAGATGATCTCATAGCTAAAATGGTTTATGTATTATTCCAATGCAGAATTGTTTAAATTTCTGAACTAATAGCATCGTTTAAATATTTGGCAAACCAATGTATTTTTAAGAAATCATTTGTAAATAACCTGTCGTTTATCAGAGTAATAATTGGTTGTAATTGGTTATTTATATTTGGGATCTACTTTCTTAATTATGTAACTAGTACATACAGTAGATTACTGTTTTATGCAAACCATTGCATTGTGCTTATTGAGGAGTAACTTAGAATGAAATGTACTCAAGCAATATAACTCCATTGTAACTTTGAACTCTTTTTTGAATAGCTATAAAAACATAGACAAATAGTGCTGTCTGCCCTGAGAATGGGAGTGCACTGACCTGATATCCACCATCTGATCTGCTTCCAGCAGTGCAGCTGCTCCATCTCCAGTCATATCTGCAGTGTGATATATAATAAAACCATCCAATTCTGTGAACTACCTGTTGCTTTAAAATACCTTATGGACTGCTATCTGTACTCAGCTCACCACCACCTTCTCAAGGGCAATTAGAGATGGGCAATAAATGCTGGCCTAGCCAGCAACACCCATATCCCATAAATGAATGACGATAAAGAGCAGTGCTGCAATCTAAATGTACTGTAAGGATTGCTAGCTCTTGAATATTATAATATACAGTGCTTCCATACAGCATGAAAATGCTGGAAGTACTCAGCATCTGTGGAAAGAGGAAGAGAGTTAATGTTTTTAGATCAATAATCCTTTGTGGTTCTAATGAAATGTCATTAACCTGAAACATTAACTATGTTTCTCTCTCCACAGATGGTGCCAGGCCCGCTGAGTATTTCAGCACTTTCTGTTTTTATTCCAGATTTCCAGGATCCATAGTTCATCCTAGCATAAAGCATATAATGACTGGTTTGCTAAAAAAAATTGGCCATCAGTGCAATTTCAAACTTGGTTTGCTGAGCTTCAGTAACAGCTCAGCAAGTTTAATTTGTGAGTAGCTGAGTCATACAAGCCAAGATGACCTCAGCTCTGAGGTTTGTTTGATCTCTGTTCTTTGCTGGATTAGTTGCAGTTTGTTAGAGTGGAGGTGCTGCAATTGGTCTTGGTATTCTGGGTTACACGGGAGGAAACCTTAGATTTAGCCTTAGATTTTTTACCCCTAATTACTAATTTGTGACCCTTGGTGTTCATTTGCTAAATTCATCTGGTGCCAACACAATGTATGTATATATTGCTGTGAAATACTTCTGAGAGTAAAGGACTGTCTTGTTTCCCAGTGAGCTATTCACTACAGTCCTCGATATGCTCAGTGTGCTAGTTAATGGGACTCTGGCAGCGGACATGTCAAGCATCTCGCAAGGCAGTATGGAGGAGAACAAGAGGGCCTACATGAACCTCGTAAAGAAACTTCGGGTAAAAACTATTTCTTCTTTGTTCCTGAACATCTTGTTTCTTACCGTAAAAATAGTTGAATACATTTACCCAAGATCATAAGATTATTTTGGATGAAGAAGGCCAATCTGCCTTTCCTGATTCATCAAAAAGAACTTTCCATTTTTTCATAGCATTCAGCTGTTTCTTAAATAATTACAGGGTGTTTAGCTCCATTATGCTCCAAGTCTGTAACACATGTTGGTCACTCTGTGATGCATGACATCCTGAAATTGTACTTTCCTGGTCTAAACCTGTACCTCTTAATTCTATTGTTGGTTTAATTTGTATTGTATTTAATACTAAGTACTATCTCATATCTACACTTTATACAAGCACCTCCTTTTAACACTGCAGAGCCCAATTTTCTACGGTCTTTCTATATTCTATACAACTATCCTCTTAGAGTCGGGATCAATCTCTTAGCTCTTCTCTGAACCACCTCCTGGCTTTGTATATCCCTCAGTGACCAGAATTGGATGCAGTATTTAAGGAATTGCTTGACTCAATTACTGTATAGTTTAAACATGAGTTTCCCTAATCTATATCCTAATTAAATTTATTCCACAGGGTTGCGCATCAGTACTTCTGATGGATGAAATTTAATATTGCTTCCAGTATCTGAGTAACAAAAGGATATACTTCAATTCTGGCATCCATGTATCACTCCCTGACTAAAGCATCTGATGGGTTCCTTACATATACAAACATGCACAAGTAGTTGTGCAAGTGCCTTTGAATGCTTTACTTTCCAGTGTTTCCTGCTTAACCCCTCTTTTTCCATCAGTATCTCAAGGGTGTGAAATTTGCCTTTTCACTTAAGTGTGGGAAAACTCTCCACCCTGCAATTAGCAGAGCACTTTAAAAAATGAGCCATTTCTGCTACTGTGACCACATATATAATGGTGAAGCAAAAATGCTGGTAATGCATAACTGATGAATCAGCATTTGAAAACATCATATTTCAGGTGTTCTGATGAATATGAAACTTGAGCTTCCTCTTTTACTTTCATGGATTAATTCCCTGATCAGGCGTTCCCAACGAGGAGTGCTAGCCAAGATTGCAGACCTTGATTTTCTATCAGTTAATTAAAGAATGTGAATCCAAATCTGTGACTTCCTGAATAACACTCCCTGTGAGCAGCACTCTTGGTCAGGAGCACCATATCATGGAATTTCAAACTTCAGAATTTGTAATTTTTCTTCTCACTGTTTAAGTATGTAGCCAGGTGCATACATGTAAAAATGGTTATGTCTCCTTTTGTTTCTCCCATGCATATATTTTCTATTTTCCTTCTTATAATTGGCCTAGAAAGAGCTTGGGGACCGACAGTCAGAAAGTTTAGAGAAGGTGCGACAGTTGTTACCACTTCCCAAACAGACAAGAGATGTCATCACTTGTGAACCCCAAGGCTCTCTGATTGATACCAAAGGAAACAAGATTGCTGGCTTTGACTCAATATTCAAGAAAGAGGCAAGTATTTGATTACCTGACAGTGCTGATCCCCTTTGATAAAGTGTGAGCTTAGAGATTTCTGCTGAAATCAAGATCAAGATTCCCTGCAGCAAACTAATCATCATGCTATCTTTTTATTCTGTTCTAATGGGGCAAAATGAGATACTAATGTAAGAGGGAGAGATGAATACAGAGCAACTGGGAATGCAATTGGGTCATTGCTAGATACTAGAAATGATTCACTGTGGTGCCTTACCCGTGCTTCAACCCGCTGCTTATGCCTTGGAGATCTTAGGAATTGAATAGGCATTGTGTATAGTTTATAGGTAGTTGGGAATTTATGACTTTCTAAAGATTTCAACACTATAAATCTCAGTGATCAACCCTAAACCTTCATTATATTGTGGACTTTCAATGTCACAATTGATGAGAGCAGCATAAACGTTTTATTCTAGGAGAGACCAGGGTGAAAAACCAACACCCATAATGCAGCACATTTAATAAAGTTAAAGCATAATGACAGGATAAATCACAAAATAATAATAATGTCACAAAAAGCTTGGCTTGTAAAAGCCTGAAAGTTACAGGAGGAACAAAAGACTTTCAAAAGCATCTTTAATACATGTGTCTTCAATTATACTTTCAGTCATATCCATTATATCTTCTCTACTCATGCCTGGTTTGGACCTTGAGCTGTGATACCCCTTGGGATATTCTACAATATTAAAAGTGCTATGTAATGTAGTCTTTCTTGATTTCAAGATCAGCACTAGAAATTAAGGTGTGAGCCTGTACTCATTTTTTCAACTAACAAACCGAATGAAGCTATGAGCCATGTACTCTCATTATCGTTCGAGCAATGCTGGGTACTACTTATGGTAGTATAACATAGGCATGCAGCACTGCCAGACCCATCAATGAGTGGAATTTATTTTGAGCCAATTCACACTGACATATTTTGCAACTATTCCCAGAAGGACCAGAATGTTTTCAGTCTTCCAGATTACCTGTCCCCACTGCTGTAAGTGTTGGAGCCCTGCATTAACATTCTGCTGTCCCAAGCAACTTGACCTCAGTGCAACTGGCTATTCTGGCAGGAACTCAGCATGGGTTAATCTGATGCTGAAAATATGTATATGAACATAACACTGCATTTCACTGCTGCCGATCAGAAAGGGAAGAAAAATCTCCCTTCTTCATTTGTTTCAATTCTCAAAATCTATTCCAAAAGTTATGAAGTATTGACTAGTATTGTTCCAGTTTTGGAAGTCATTTTAATGTTTTATTCTCAACTTGAATTTTAGATTTTAAGTTTTAGTAATTCAGGCTAGTTTTTCCCCTCATTTCATCAATGAAAAAAAAATGCACTGTCCCTGCTTACATCTGTTCTTTTTCATGGTGTAGGGGTTACAGGTCTCCACTAAACAGAAGATTTCACCATGGGATGTATTTGAAGGGATGAAGCACTCCGCTCCTCTCTCTTGGGGATGGTTTGGAACAGTTCGTGTTGACCGCAAGGTGACCAAATTTGAAGAGCAGCACAGGCTCCTGTTGTACCACACACACCTAAAACCAAAACCACGTAGTTACTACTTAGAACCACTGCCGCTTCCCCCAGAAGAGGAGGAACCACCTGTGCCAATCATTCCAGAACCAGAAAAAACTGCTGCAGAACCACCAAAGCTGGAAAAACCTAATACTACTGAAGAGAAGAAAAAGAAAGCACCCAGAAAGAAACGGCATGCTCCTAATAAAACAGAGGTGAGATAGAAACGAATTCCTGATTAAAGCCTAGATATTAAAATTACAGTAAATACTGGTACACTCACTAACATGTTGACGTAGCCCATACCTTTTATTATAACACTTGATTTTTAAAAAATTATTTCATGGGATGTGGGTATTGCTGGCGAGGCCAGCATTTATTGTCCGTCCCTAGTCGCCCTTGAGAAGGTGGCGGTGAGCCGCCTTCTTGAACCACTGCAGTCCATGTGGTGTAGGTACACCCAGAGTTCCAGGATTTTGACCTAGTGACAACGATGGAATGGCGATATCGTTTCAAGCCAGGATGATGTGTGACTTGGAGGGGAACTTGCAGGTAATTTTTTCCCCATGTACCTGCTACCCTTGTCCTTCTAGGTGGTGGAGGTCATGGGTTTGAATGGTGCTGTTGACTGAGCCTTGATGGATTGCTGCAGTGCATCTTGTAGGTAGTCCATACGGCTGCCACTGTGTGTCGGTGGTGGAGGCTGTGACTGTTTAAGGTGCTGGATGAAGTGCCAATTAAGTGGGCTGCTTTATCCAGAAGGTGTTGAGCTTCTTGAGTTTTGTTGAAGTTGCACTCATCCAGATAAACGGAGAGTATTCCATCATACTTCTGACTTGTGCCTTGTAAATGGTGAACAGGTTTTGGGCAGTCAGGAGGTGAGTTATTTACCGCAGAATTCCCAAGCTCTGACCTGCTCTTATAGCCACAGTATTTATATGGTTAGTCTAGTTAAGTTTCTCATCAGCGGTAACCCAGGGATGTTGGTAGTTGAAGATTCAACAATGGTAATGCTGTTGAATATCTAGGGGAGATGATTAGGTTCTCTCTTATCAGAGAGAGTATTGCCTGGCACTTGTGTGGTGCAAATGCTACTTGCCATTTATCAGCCCAAGCCTAATGTTGTCCTGGCCTTGCTGCATATGGACACCGACTGCTTCAGTATCGGGGGAGTCACGAATGTTACTGAACATTGTGCAAACGTCCCCACTTCTGACCCTATAATGGAGGGAAGGTCTTTGATGAAGTAGCTGAAGATGATTGGGCCTAGGAACTTCTGCAATGATGTCCTGGGACTGAGACAGTTGACCTCCAACAACCACAACCACCTGACTCCCACCAGTGGAGTTTTCCCCCAATTCCCATTGACTTCAGTTTTGTTCGGGTTCCTTAATGCCACACTGTCAAATTCTGCCTTGTGTGTGTGATATGTAATAATATATATACATTTTACTCAGTGTAACATTTTGACATACTGATGTGCTCTGTATTCTCATTAATCTAATTTTTGATGTAACTTCTCCAACTCATTGTGTCATATTCTTTATAATACATGGATTGTATCTGTATGAAACATCATCTATAATCCTTTGATAAAAACAAAAAAACTGCGGATGCTGGAAATCCAAAACAAAAACAGAATTACCTGGAAAAACTCAGCAGGTCTGGCAGCATCGGCGAAGAAAAGAGTTGACGTTTCGAGTCCTCATGACCCTTCGACAGAACTCGAGTCCGAACTCAAGTTCTGTCGAAGGGTCATGAGGACTCGAAGCGTCAACTCTTTTCTTCGCCGCCGATGCTGCCAGACCTGCTGAGTTTTTCCAGGTAATTCTGTTTTTGTTTTTTATCTATAATCCTTTGTTCACTGCAGAAATTTGGCATGCTATTTGTTTTATTGCCCCCACATCTAATAGATTAACTGTTTAAAACACCTTCCTCCTTTCATGCTCCTGACCATGGCTCACTGATGTGCCAAAATCTGGCACATATCGTACACTGTTCATTACCTATTGGAAATAGCAAATTTAGTGAGTACGTCCCCACTCCTCCTTTAATACTAATGTTGTGTACTTTACAAGAACTGCTTAGTGTGTCTTCAACTCTTTAAAATGACAAAGGGGGAGAAGCTACTAAACTCTATGTGCTGCATGTTATTCTTTGCATCTCTGTTTGTACTTTGGGGCATAGGCCAGGGATCTGGTAGTAATGTATTTAAATTGTATCTCATTCTGTACAGATATCATAGTCTAGAACTTTACCGCTACATGACCTCCGACATATTTTGCTAATAGAAATTGGATTTTTCAATTTAAAGAGACAAACCAACTTATATACAGCTGCATCTTAGCAGCAGAATAATGGTTTATGCATCATATGATTATGGAACTTAGCTCATTGTAAAAATGGTGCATCAACTAATTTACCATGAGCATTTCACTAGAAGTCCCCACTGTAGTGACATCAGTTGTGATCTTGCCCACTTTAGTTAAGATCTTGACAGTTGTAAATTTGAGAGCTGGAATATTGTTGTAGGCCCTTTATTCTTGAAATAAAGTTTGTGATTCAACATCTAAGAACCATAATGCAGTGATATGAACAGAATTATCAATGATAGCAATTATTGATGACCAAAGGCATTGGCTTAATAGAAACTGTCAAAATTCCAATTTATTACTTGGGATTTTGATCAGTGCTTTGAGAATTCTATCTATTTTCTGTGAACACCAGAAATCAATAGCCATTGATAATTTTGCAGAAAGTCTAAAGCTTGTTTTTTTTGTCTTTGAACAGCAGGATTTACCATCCAATGCACACAGAATGCCTGCCTATGGTGGTGGAGTTCCTACTGATCTAATCCCACACCAGACTGGTAATCACTATACCAGACTTCCATACGGACAGCCCAGTGTAGGGATATATACACAGAATCAGCCTTTACCAGCAGGTACATAGCGGAGCATGACTCTCCTTAATATAAAACCACTTTATATCTATCCCTTAATTTATAAAGTTCATTTTAGAGCATCTCTTTTTATAGTGTAAATGTATTCAGGTGGTGGGCATTAACTAACTACCTTGTTAACTAATGTACCTTATCCTAAGTGGGCATTCTTTGTGTGAACTTAGATGGTGGATGTTGATAGAAGGGAAGAGAGATAAGATACTAATAGAGTATTCACTCAAATCTATTTTGTCCTCACCTGATAACTGCATCCGCACATTCCCTTAGTGGTCACTGGACATTGAACTAAGCTTTCCCCCTCCAAGGCTATGGTCAGTGAGCACCTGAACAGCCCTGATTGAGATTCAGACTTGTCATAAAAGTCTCTGATTTTACTCTGTTGTGACTGGCCAGCTTGAATTGGATCTGTATTATGATCACAACTAATTTTGGGAGGACTTGTAAAAAATTCATTAATGGGTTGTGGGCTTGGCTGGCTGGGCCAGCATTTATTGCCCATCCCTAGTTGCCCTTGGGAAGGTGGTGGTAAGCTGCCGCTTGAACTGCTGCAGTCCATGTGGTGTAGGTACACCCAGAGTGCTGTTAGGAAGGGAGTTCCAGGATTTTGACCCAGCGATGGAACGGCGATATATTTCCAAGTCAGGCGGGTGAGTGACTTGGAAGGGAACTTCCAGGAGGTGGTGTTCCCATCTGTCTGCTGCCCTTGTCCTTCTAGATGCTAGTGGTCATGGGTTTGGAAGGTGCTGTCTAAGGAGCCTTGATGAATTCTTGCAGTGCGTTTTGTAGATGGTACATATGCTGCTACTGTGTGTTGGTGGTGGAGGGAGTGAATGTTTGTGGACGTGATGCCAATCAAGCAGGCTGCTTTGTCCTGGACATTGTCAAGCTCCTTTAGTGTTGTGGGAGCTGCACTCATCCAAGCAAGTGGGGAGTATTCCATCACACTCCTGACTTGTGCCTTGTAGTTGGTGGACAGGCTTTGGGGAGTCCTCAGCCTCAGGAATTCAAGAGAATGCATGTCGGATTTTCCCTGCTATGGACAAGAGGGGATTACCTCGACAGTTTCCATTGCATGATTTATCTCTCTTGAAGATAGTTATAATCGTGCATTCCTTAAGTCAGGGGAGTTCTTTTTCCCAGATTCATAGGATGGGTGCATGGAGTCTTGATCTGACCGTACGTCCATCAGCTTTAAGACTTCAGCTGGAATACCATCAGAGCTTCAGGCTTTGTTGTTTTTCATCCGTTGATTGCTATTATAGCTCTCCCATTGATGGTGACTCACCCATGGATTCTACCATAGGGCACTGGGGATAGTCTGGAGAGTATCAGCTGCCACTGTGGATTCACGGTTGAGGAGTTGTGAAAATGTTCTTTCCAATGTTGATGGATAGCATTGTCATCCTTAAGAAGATAAGCACAATCCTGTGTGCGAAGGGGATTTTGTCATTTTGCCCTTGGTCTATAGATGGCCTGGTAGAGATTGCGTGTCACGATGGTCAGTGTGGCTTTAGACCTGGCACGAGAACCTCTGACATGGTCCTTGTTGCCGGATAAGTCCAAGAAAAATGTTGAGGACAACATCAGGAACTCTGCATTGCATTCATAGATCTGACCAAAGCATATGTCTCAGTGAATCGAGAGGCTGAATTGTGCTGCAAAGATTTGGATATCCAAGAAACTCAATAACATCCTGCAACTGCTTTATGATAACCTGACTGCAATCACATTCAATGGGAGGTGTGAAACAGATGCCTTCAAAATCCGGACTGATGTCAAGCAAGGCTGTGTGATAGCCCCCATACTATTTACAATCTACCTGACAGTGGCTATTCACCTCATCAAAGATGAACTGCCCTCAGGTATGAGTGTTAAATACCTGCCTAGATGGTAAGTTTTTTAACCTCTGTGCCAAAACTAAACTGACCATCATGGGCGTGCATTATCTACAGTTTGCGGATGACTACAGTGTCATTGCCCACTCTGCACCAGATTTGCAAGTCACCCTCAATCATGCTCTTGAATTCTACATACAAGAGACTCAGCCTGTCCTTGAATGTAGCCAAAATAAGACTCAGATATCAACATACACCTGGTCAGCCAAATGTTATGTTTTGATGGAGAGACTCTGGAATTTGTTGAGTACTTCCCATACCTTGGTAGCTACCTCTCTCAAAAGGCCTTCATTGATAAGGAAATCCAACACTGGATCAGCTGCACCAGCTTAGCCTTCTGCAAACTATGACAACAAAGACCTCAGCAAGCCAACAAAAGTCCTTGTGTACAGAGCAGTTGTCGTCACCACACTCCTGTACTGCAATGAGACGTGGACTTTGTCAACACATAAGAGCACTAGAGAAATTTCCACCATCAATACCTCGGCTACATCCTTCGGATTCAATGGGAGGACCATTGAACAAATGCTAGTGTCCTTCTTAAAGCCAGTTCCAGAAGCATTCAAGCAAAACTCCTGCAGAATGCACTATGATGGACTGGACACTTGTGTCCAGATGGCCGAAAAGTATCTCCCCACCAGGTTCTGTTTTCTCAGCTCTCAAATTGCCAGCATTCCAGTGGAGGACAAAGAAAATGCTTCAAAGACATTCTGAAGCTTTCCTGGAAGTGTGGCAGCATTGACATTAATGACTGGAGCTTGCTACCAATCGTTCAAAATGGCAACAACTTGTCCATCAAGTTGCATCAAACTTTGAGTCCAAACACCTTAATGATGAGGCTGAATGACGGCAGAGAAAGAAAGAAAAGGAAACAAGTCCTGCACTCTGGATCCCACTCCATCATGGCGCGTCCTTCCCTATGTGTCCAAAGATCTGTGGGTCTTTGAAGTACAATGCCTAATGGTTTTCCCTGGCAGTATGCTCTCTACTTGTATTCACTACTACTGGTAAAACCAGAAGAATCATTGCCATTTTCAGGGACTATCTGAAGTGCTTTCAGACCACAGTAAAACGACAGCAAGGTAAAAACCTCCATGATTATAGCAATCAGTAAAGAAGAAATTATTTTAACAGGTAAACAGCCACTGTTCAAACCAGAACTTGGTATAATAAATAAAAAATCTTCATCTTCTTTACAAAATCTTTGCTGTTTGGGAGTGTTGGGAGGGCAAGAAAAGCTTTTGATCCTAGACTTTTGTATCCAAAGGACTAAATTGCCCATGGTGACCTAGATATTGTGAAGATTTTTAAAACAGGAGAAAAAGCTAAGTATGAGAAAGTCCATTTTAATCCATTTGAAGCTCATCCCTCTTGTACTCCAGCTGATTGAATTTAGCTTCCACCTGCATTTTGTGCGTCCCTAATGTCTTTTTCCGAATGGCAGGCAGTGACTAGTGGGGTACCGCAGAGAACGGTGCTGGGATTCTATTCACAATATATATTAATGATTTAGATGAGGGAACTAAATGAAATATCTCCAAATTTGCAGATGACACAAAGCTGGGTGGGAGGGTGAGCTGTGAGGAAGATGCAGAGATGCTTCAGTGTGATTTGGACAAGCTGAGTGAGTGGGCAAATGCATGGCAGATGAAGTATAATGTGGATAAATGTGAGGTTATCCACTTTGGTAGCAAAAACAGGAAGGCAGATTATTATCTCAATGGCTATCAATTGAGAGAGGGGAATATGCAACGGGACCTGGGTGTTCTTGTACACCAGTCGCTGAAGGTAAGCATGCAGGTGCACCAGGCAGTAAAGAAGGCAAATGGTATGCTGTCCTTCATGGCGAGAGGATTCGAATACAGGAGCAGGGATGTCTTGCTGCAATTATACAGGGCCTTGGTGAGACCACACCTGGAATATTGTGTGCAGTTTTGGTCTCCTTATCTGAGGAAGGATGTTCTTGCTATACAGGCAGTGCAGCGAAGGTTTACCCGACTGATTCCTGGGATGGTGGGACTGATGTATGAGGAGAGATTGAGTCGGTTAGGATTATATTTGCTACAGTTCAGAAGAATGAGGGGGGGGATCTCATAGAAACCTGTAAAATTCTAACAGGACTAGACAGGGTAGATGCAGGAAGGATGTTCCCAATGGTGGGGGAGTCCAGAACCAGGGGTCACAGTATGAGGATATGGGGTAGACCATTTAGGATTGAGCTGAGGAGAAATTTCTTCACCCAGAGAGTGGTGAGCCTGTGGCATTCGCTACCACAGAAAGTAGTTGAGGCCAAAACATTGTATGTTTTCAAGAAGGAGTTAGATATAGCTCTTGGGGTGAAAGGGATCAAAGGATATGGTGAGAAAGCGGGAGCAGGCTATTGAGTTGGGTAATCAACCATGATCATAATGAATGGCAGAGGAGGTTCGAAGGGCCGAATGGCCTACTCCTGCTCCTAGTTTCTATGTATGTTAGGGGGTGAGTTGCGGATGTGCAGTTCCTGAGACTGTCATGTCCACTTTCTCGCTAGATCTCTGTAAACTCTTGCCAAACAGAATTGCAGGCTTTAGAGAAAACACTGCTACGTGTGCAATAGGAACCAAAACATCACAGCAGGATAAAGCAGTGTTTATATTTGTTATTATTCACATCAGCAGAGGCATGCTTCTCCCACTGTCAAAGGCACTGAAGAATATCAAGCTGGCTGTCTCTGTAGAATGGATTTTGTTGTGGCACATTCAGTGGTAAATGCTGAGCTGCTCAAATCCCAAAGGGAAATTTGAAACAACTGCCACAACTGTTTTGCAATTTGTACATTTCGAGATCTGTGCCTTGAATTCAGTAGTAATAAGTTCACCAAGTCTTTTAGGTTTCTTAAAAAACTAAATTAAACCTTTATTAAATAAAAAAATGATTTTAAGCACATGCATAGGTTTAAAATTACTACTATAACTTCTAGCTCCCCTGATTAATCTAATTCCCAGTTACACTTCCATTAAAACATATCAATTTTAAAAGACCCAGGCAAAGTAACATGATACCCTGAACATTCAAATTCAAAGTGAGTTTTCTTAACTCATTTCTTGCAGACAGCAGTTTGGGCACAGAGGCTGGAGGTGATTCATACTTGTTAGATCTTAGAATGCCTTCCCTTGCAAACAACCTTCTCGCCGTTATACATATTTTCCCCTTTGAATGCAAATTCCCATTGTTTCACTATTCCTTTGGACTTCACCTCTCTAATAAAACCTGGACTTCACCTCTCTAATAAAACCTATCATAGTATCAATTTTACAAGTAATCTTTGGGAAAAATAAACTCATTGTTTCTTAACTTCTAGCTAGGTGAAACATTTCACCAGCCCCCTTTTGAATTCAGTCTACTCTGAATTCAAGCTACTCTGGTTTATTTAAAAATGCAAATGTTTCCTTTACGCCTCACACTCTAAAATTTCATCCATGTTTACCTACTTAGCATTTCAAACCTAGTTTCCCATCAAAGCACCCAGACCAGCTGTCCGTAATTCAATTAAGACTCCCAAACACACACACACACACACACACACACACACACGCACACGCATACGCACCACTATTACTCTACAGTAAATTCCAAATATCTTCCTGACAATATTCATATATTGTGGGTCCTCCGTTAAGCTTTTACTCAGTCTGTTTGCTGGGTCTCTACTTATCTGATTAGTGGTATGGTTTTATCAGGAGGTGGCACAAACAAACAAAACAGGAAGAGTGACAAATTAAGTTTTGCATCTCTGCCTAGACTACATACATTTAATATAAAGCAGCTTTAAGACTTTTGAGATGACCCTTTTGAACATTGTGTCTATGTAGGGTGATGTTTGGCAAATCATAACTCTTGAGTCCGATATTTAAAATAAAAACTGGGTGTTAAAAAGAAAACTACCATTTGGTATGTACTTGAAGTTCATATGCAAGTTACAAGCCAGTTAAGCAGTAAAAACAGAAATGATAATATTTGTATTAATCACTATTTTTTTTACTTGTAGGTGGACCCAGGTTAGATACAATCCCATACAGATCTGTGAGGCCTCCTTTCTCCAAAATAATGCAGAATCGCCCGCCATACAGCACAGTGATGCCCCATATGGGTGGAATGATGGATCCGTCACTGTACAAACCTCCCCAATACAAGCAGCAACCTCCAATCCCACAGGGACAAATGCTCCGACAGCAGCTACATGCCAGACTGGTGAGTATGGGCAGGAGGAGTTAATAGCAAAGCCCTGCCAACGACCCAGCAATGGCACTGTGGTGGAATGGACTTTTCCTGTTTTGTATCATGCCATGATTCTAAGGCTTCTTGAAATCAGAGTTCTTGGCTGACAAAAGGCTAGAGTTTGATGTGAAGGTCTCAACTGTGTGGCACACTTTCTGCTGCAGAGGTGCCAGACTAGGGCTTGCACACTGGAGTCCTGTCTTGCATGCAAGAGCTTCATTTATATAAATCATTATTTTTAATAATGGGGAAGCTCAATAATACAAATGGGCCAGATACAGTATTCTGCTGTGCGGAGAATAATGGTCCAAAACGGGAGAGCTGTATGGCTTTGAGAGGCCTCCAGCGAGTAGGTAGTTGTATGAATGAACCTGTGCTGTACAATAGACAGTAGTGCATGTTGATGCAGCAACAGATTGCATTTGGAGGCCTTTGCCATTTTATTTCGAAAGTCTGCACTTAATTAGCCACGCACCTTGTTTCATTCACGTTGCTTTGCTCAAGAGGTAACTTGAAAACTCTTCTAAAATCAGCTTTGGTATTCCTGTCCAGTCAGGATCCTGGCAAATTGTCAATGTCAAATGGCTTGTATCCACTGTCAGTAGGTCAGGTGAGTGAAAGCTTTTAAGAAGAATGGTCTGGGAAGAATTTGTCTTCATTATTTTCTTTCTGTGTGGGGGTGCAAATTGCAATGTTTCAGTGATTTTTTTAACCTGAAAGTAATGATAATAGCATATGACCCTTTCTCACATCCACAAAATGACTGACTTGACAATATAAATACACGGTGATATAAAACTTTGAACTTGGGAGTAATTAAATATATAAAATCCAACTTTTAACATTCAGAACCTCAATTCACAAGGAACAGATTACATTTTCTCCAATTTTGGTGTATTTTTTTTCATTTTATTGTTAATCTGTTATTTGTTACCATAATGTCCGACTCAGAGGGAGCACTATAGCTGCTTTAGTATGAATTAAAAATACATTTATGTAGCTCTTGATTATATTGAAATATCTCAATGCACTTCACACAAGGAATTTGTACACACAATGACTTATGTAGTTAAATGCAGCAGTCGTTTTATATCAGCAACATCACAATTTGACCTTGAATAGTTCCTTTTGAATCTTGACCATTCACTTGAGCCACTGAAACAGGCAAGCAGGGCTCAGAGGAACATCTCATTAAAGATTAGCAGCTGTTGCCAATATAGTGCCCCCTCAGTGTTATCGCAGGAGTGTTAGCTTAGAATGTGCATTCAGGCGTTGGAGTACCTGAATCTACTGTCCTGCTTAAAAGGCAAGAGAAGGAGCAAACCAATCAAACTGGGACACACAAAACAGCATTTAGTGATCAGCTCATAGAAGATACAGAAGCAGTCTGAGACAAATACATGTTTACACAACTGTTTAATACCTTATTTTTCTTTCTACCTGGATGGCTTTCTGGAAGATTGTCTGAGATTGAACCAGATTGTTTGCGAACTTGGCATCCTATTTGACCCCGAGTTGAGCTTCCAACTCCACATATTCTCCGCCAGGAACATATACTCCACATCTGTAACATCAACTGTATCTGCTCTGCCTCAGCTCATCATCTGCTAAAGTCCTCATCCATGCCATTGTTACCTCTGGATTCAACTGTTCAAATGCTCTTCTGGCCAGCTTTTCATGTTGCACCAAACTTCTGCCCGCATCATAACCTGAGCCATGTCTTTTACGCCTATCAACCATGCTTGCTGGCCTGTATTGGCCCCCAACCTAGCACTGCCTCTACTTTTACAATTTTCAAGCTTGTTTTCAAATCCCTATCTGGCCTCACTCCTTCCTACCTCTGTAGCATCCTCCAGTAGCCCTCTGAGGTCTCTGTACCCTTCCAATTCTGGTCTTTTGCATGTCCCGATTTTCATCGCTTCACCATTGATGACCTTGCGTTCAACTGCCTGGCCCCTGAGCTCTGCAATTCCCTCCACAATCCTCCCTGTCGTGCTACTTCCCTCTCTTCTTTGCATCATTTCTTGAAATCCACTTTGTATAAGGTTTTGGTCACCTGTCCTAACATGATGATTTGTGTATATTTTTATATTCCTGTGTTTATGTATATATTTTGTGTATATAAGGGTAAGCTGTGTCTGTGTTTGTCCAGGGTTAGTCAATGGTGAAGTTGTTGGTGTCAGATTGTCTGTAGAAAGTAAGGGATAAAAGAGTAAAGTTGTTATCTTGCATTTGTAATGAGGCCTTATGGTGAGATTTAATTTACAAGTAAACAGAATAGATTTGCAATTTGCATTTGGGGTTAAGTGTTGAAATTGATTTCAAAAGAGTCTCAGAGGTGACAGAAGAACATTTGCATTTTACAAGAGATTTGTGAGCAAGCAGGGCAGGCATTTTACATTTTATTGGCCCAAAAGAACGGTAAAATAGGTACATGAAAGGTTTTAATATTTGGGAAACTGAGTTTTCAAAGATATATTTGAAGACAATGGAGAACTAAGATGAAAGGAGTGAAAAGGGGTGTTTATGAAAACAGGGTTTCAGCTGTAGGGAGTTGCTGTAGAGGGTTAAGTCCTGCTGAAATCCAATTCCTGTGTGTTTGGAGTGTGCTGAAAAGCTTTGAAAGTCTTTTAATTGGAAAAAGCAACTCAAATTTTGGGCCAGTTGAACATCCGTCCTCCAAAACAGTATAATCTCTCTTTGGAAAAACCACATCAGCATGGAGTTGTTCTGGGAAGTCGTGGATCGTACTTCTGTTCAAAATGAAAGCAATTTCTCTGTTTGGATAATATTTCCAGGATTTTAAGATTAATAATCTATAAGGGTTGTTGCCAAAAAAGATAGTTTTGGGGGTTATTTTTGTAAGCTTTTTCTAACGGTGTTTTTTATCTTGCATGTGTGTAAGTTTTATCTTTCTTTTCTATCTTTTAATAAACATTTTAATTCTTTAAATTTTAAAAGTTATCACTGGAGTCCTGGGCTTTTGTGTTCAGTAGTTTTTCCACCTCGTTTCTACAATACAAAAAAATGATTAGGATCAAACGAGGCAGATTTCAATCTGAGATCTGGCTTGTTCAGCATCAACATCAGCCACGGTCGTAACTCTAATAACTCGTTATGTGGCTCGGTGTCAGATTTTGTTTGGTAATCCTTCTGTGAAGCACCTTACGATGTTTTACTATGCTAAAGACACAATATAAATGCCTGTTGTTGAAATCTTTGGAGTTCAAGAATGTCTTATAAAATGTCATTCCATTTTTCCTTCCGTTTCACAATCCAATTCTGCAAGCTTGTCTCTGTGCTAAAAAAAATGGAACTGTCTTTTTAAAGAATCTTTTTTATTTGTTGTATATACTGGGAAAAATAGCAATGAAAGTGTTAGTAAAGTGGGACCAGTAAATTAAGAGGAAGAGCAAATGTAGGATGAACAACACTTTGTAATAGCCAGTTGTTTTATCAAACTGCTGTGAAATCAGGCTCAAGTGAAGTTCTTTGGCTTTCATTTTGTCAAGTATAGTTGTGCAAATGTGGCTAAAGAATAAAACCTGTGCGTTTCTAAATATCCTTTCATCCCCTAGAATTCCGGTGGAATGTATGGACAACAGGTACGTCAAGCAAATCCAGCCCAGCAATATGGACCTATGTCACAAGCCCAGGTATGTGATATTTTTAACTTAGCCCTTGCCATCCAAAGTAATCTTTACCTAACTTCAGTGCTGGTTCTAGTGCAGTCTGTTAGCTCTAATAGCTCACCGGACAGGGAGGTGTAGAACATTGGCCTCTGGTTCTTCAATAAAGTATAGTGCATTTTCCCACAGATGTACTCATTGTTTGAGAGAGTGACTGCTCTTGACATCAAGGCAGTTTTTGACCAAGTGTGGCATCAAGGAACCCAAGCAAAACTGGAGTCAGTGGGAATCGGGGAAAAAGCTTTCCATTGGTTGGAGTCATATCATACCTGGTACAAAGGAAAAAGGTTGTGATTGATGGTCACAGCCCCAGGCATCACTGCAGGAGTTCCTGAGGGTAGTGTCCTTAGTACAACCATCTTCAGCTACTTCATCAATGACCTTCCCTCCATCATCAAGAAGTGGGGATGTTCGCTGATGATTACACAATGTTCAACACCATTTGCAACTCCTCAGATACTGAAGCAGTCCATGCCTATATGCAGCAAAACTTGGACAATATCCAGGCTTGGGCTGATAAGTGGCAAGTAACATTTGCGCCACACAGGCAATGACCATCTCCAAAAAGGAGAATCCAACCTTCTCTCCCTGACATTCAGTGGCATTACCATCACTGAATCCCCCACTATCAACATCCTGGGGGATTACCATTGACCAGAAACTGAACTGGACCAGCCATATAAATGCTGTGGCTACAACGCCAAGCCGGAGGCTGGCCATCTTGTGGCGAGTAACTCACCTCCTGAGTCCCCAAAGCCTGTCCACCATCTACAAGGCACAAGTCAGGAGTGTGATGGAATATTCTCCACTTGCCTGGATGAGTGTAGCCCTAACAACAGTCAAGAAGCTCAAAACTATCCAGGACAAAGCAGCCCGCTTGATTGGTACCCACCCACAAACATTCACTTCCTCCTCCACTGACACATTGTGGCAGCAACTCACCAAGGGTCCTTCGACAGTACCTTCTGAACCGGTGACCTCTACCACTTAGAACGACAAGGGCAGCAGATGCATGGGAACTGAACCACCTGCAAGTTCACCTCCAAGCCATTCAACATCCTGACTTGGAATTATATCGCCATTCCTTCACTGTCGCTGGGTCAAAATCCTGGAATTCCCTGCCTAACAACACTGTGGGTGTACTTACACCACATGGACTGCAGCAGTTCAAGATCATAGCTCACCACCACTTCACGAGGGCAGTTAGAAATGGGCAATTAAAATGCTGGCATAGCCAGCAACACCCACATCCCGTGAAAGAATAAAAAAATCAAAAAGCAAATAGAGGGCAAATGCTGAACAATAATAAATACATACCTGGGATGGTCAAGTATAGACCAAACAAGAGCCATCTTAAGAAAATTAATATAAATAAGTAAAATAAAGAGAAAGAACAGCCTGCATCTCTCATACAGGAAAACCTGAAAGCCTTCAATGGGTTAGTTAAGGAAATATACAGAAGCACATTCAAAGGTTGGCCCAAGAAGCAAAGAAAGACCTGGAAAAATGTATAGCTGTAGGCATAAAAGATAACAGTTAAAAAAAATCACTATCTTAACAGTAATCAAAGAAAAGAGGAGAACCAAAAAAACATGCCAGTGGTACCGATAGTGAATAACCTGAATCATCAAAATCTTTGCAATTTCACCCAAGGGCATTATGGTGATAGAATCACACAATCTTTGGAGTTTAGAAGAAGTCTATTTGGCCCATCGTGTCTGCACTGGCTCTACGAAAGAGCATTCTACCTGGGCCCGCTCACCTGCCTTATCCCTGTAACTTTGCACATTCTTTCTTTTTCGGATAGCAATCCAATACCCCTTTGAATACCTTGGTTAAACTTGCCTCCACCACCCTCTCAGAAAGCTTGTTCCAGACTCCAACCATCCTCTGGGTGAAAAGATTTTTCCACACATCACTATTACTCCTTTTGCCAATTATTTTGAATCTGTGCCCTTGATGCTCCCTTGTGTGGGAAACAATTTCTCACTATTTATCCTGTCCATACCCCTCAGGACCTTGAATCAAGTCACCTCTCAGCCTTCTTTTCTCCAAGGAAAACAGTCTCAGCCTCTCCAATCAATCCTCATAGCTACAGTTCTTTATTCCTGGAATCATTCTTCTGAATCTCCTCTGTACTCTTTCTAATGCCTTCACACCCTTCCTCAAGTATGGTACCCAGAACTGGTCACAGTTCTCCAGGTGAAGCCTAACTAGAATCTTATACAAATTCAACATGACCTCCTTACTCTTGTGCTCAATGCCTCTGTTAATAAAGCCTAAGATACTATTTGCATTATTCACTGCACTCAACATCCTGAGGGTTACCATTGTCCAGGAACTGAACTGGACTAGCCATATAAATACTGTAACTACAAGAGCAAGTCAGAGGCTAAGAATCCTGCGGCGAGTAACTCAGCTCCTGACTCCCCAAAGCCTGTTCACCATATACAAGGCACAAGTCAGGAGTGTGATGGAATACTCTCCACTTGCCTGAATGAGTGCAGCTTCAACAACACTCAAGAAGCGCAGCACCATCCAGGACAAAGTTACCTGCTTGGTTAGCACCACACCCACAGATATTCACTCCCTTCACCACCAACGCACAGTGGCAGCAGTGTGTACCATCTACAAGATGCACTTCAGCAACTCACCAAGGAACTCACCCACGACCGCTGCCATCTAGAAGGACGGGGGCACCAGATACATGGGAACACCACCACCTAGAAGTTCCCCTCCAAGCCACACACCATCCTGAATTGGAAATATGTCACCGTACCTTCACTGTCACAGGTCAAAATCCTGGAACTCCTTCCTAACAGCATTGTTGGTTACCTACATCACATGGACTGTAGCGGTTCATGAAGGCAGCTCACCACAACCTTCTCAAGGGCAATTAGGGATGGACAATAAATACAGGCCTAGCCAGTGATGCCCACATCCTGTGAATGTATATAAAAAACATGCTCTTTCATCTTGAATGACTTATGTACATATACACAGGTCCTCCTGTTTCTGCAGTTCCTTTGGAGTTTTATCCTTTATTTTATACTGTCTCTTCATATTCTTCCTGCCAAAATGAATCACCTCACACTTCTCAACAATGAACTTCATCTGCTATTTGTCTGCCCAATCCACCAACATGAAGTTTACAACTATCCTTATCACAGTTGACAACCTTCATATAATCTGCACACTTTGAAATCATGCCCTGAACACCAGAGTCGAGGTCATTAACAAATATCAGGGAGAACAAGGGTCCCAATGCTGACCTCTGGGGAACCCGACTACAAACTTTCCTACAACCTGAATGACAATCATTTATCACTGTTCTCTGTTCCCTGTAGTCATTTTCTTACCCAAATGCCTACATTCCCTTTTATTCCATGAGCTAGAATTTTTCTCACAAGCTTATTGTGTGACACTATATCAAATGCCTTTTGAAAATCCATATATGCCACACCAATCTTCTCTGTTACCTCCGCAAAAAACTCCAAGTCAGTTAAACATTATTTTCCCTTAATGACTCCATGCTGGCTTACCTTAATTATCCTGCACTTTTCCAAGTGACGATTGATTTTATCCCAAACTAAAGTTTCCAGAAGTTTCCCTACCACTGAAATCAAACTGACTGGCCTGTGGTTGTAGGCTTTAACCTTGCACCCCTTTTTGAACAATTCCCTAGTCCTCTGGCATTTCTCCTGTATCCAAGAAAAACTGGAAGATTATCTTTAGTGGCTCTGCAATTTGCACTCTCATTTCTCTCCGTACCCTTGGATCCATCTCATCCAATCCTGGTGCCTTATCTATTTTAAGTAAAGATAGCCTTTTCCTTCTTCTCAGTTGTAAATTCTTCTAGTGTACCAGTTACCTCCCCTCTCACCTCAGCCTGGGTAGCATCTTCTTCCTTTGTAAGGGCAGATGCAAAGCACTCATTTAATACCTCCGCTATTCCTCCTGCCTCCACTTACAAGTCCCCTTTTTTCCCGAATCGACGCTATTCTTTTTTTAACCATACTTTTATTATTTATATGTTTATAGAAGACCTTTTATGTTAGCTGCCAGTCTCTTTTCATGCTCTCTCTCCCTGCTTTTCATATTAGTTTTTTCACTTCCCCTGTAGTCCTTCTTTATTCAGCTTGATTCTTCATTGTATCTTCTACATGGCATTTGTTATACACGCACTTCTTCCTTTTCACCTTCACCTCTATCTCTCTGATCATCCACGGTGCTCTGGATTTATTTGCCTTACTTTTCCCCTATCTGCAATACTATTCTTTGAAGGTGGCCCATTGTTCAGCCGCTGTCTTTTGTGCCAACATTTGATTCCAACTCACTCGACTAGGAAACTTCTGGAAACTCTTATCCCATCGAACTTGGCTTAACCCCAATTATCCCTGCTCTGGATTGTAAGAGACAGTGGAAGAGATTTGTATGAGATTTATGCTCATAATGAGGAAGCCACTGAATACTGGGGAGCTACAAATAGGCGGGAGCAGAATAATGTGCAACAAATCAAATACAGACCTCAATCAAATAAAGGAATTTGCATGAGTAAACTTGAGGGTTACATAATCCATGTCAACATGGATTCAGGATGGAAGAGCCCATCAGACCAACAGTCTTGATTTTTTTTGTGATATCACAACTGAATTTTAAAAGGCCCATAATATTGATATACCTATCCAAAAAAAAACTTTAAATAAAGATCTGAACAAAAGGATTTTTAGTTAAGCTCAGTGTTATGGTCAAGGTAAACTTTAGAAATGGAAAGAAATTTGCCAAAGTGTTGAAAATCATAGTACTCAATGCAGTTATGAAAGAGTAGATATTGATTTTGAGATCATCACTGTTTCTAATTTCAATCAGCAACATTAATTTACAAACTCAGTGCAAATTGATTAAATTAACAAATTATATCAAATTCAGGAGGGGGAGTCTGTGGCGCAGACTGTGGTAGTAGAGTCCCTGCCTCTGGGCCAGAAGCTCCGGGTTGCCATGGAAGGTGCGTGCATAATGTGGCCAAGCAGATTGATTGTCAGCCTGTAAATCCTTCTAAAACACCTGCTGGCAAGCAGTAAAAAGGGGAAGAGTTTCCTGGTCAGCTATACTGCATAAGGCAAACCACTGCAGTATGTTGCCAAGCATAATCATGGACAAATCCCGTGGAAGTCCCTGGTTGCCAACATCCTTTTAGGGCATGGTACCTGAAGGAGGAGAAGGATCAAATTCAAAGGGACAATTAGTACTGAGATGTCAACTCAGTAATACAAAATGAATGTAAATGATGTAAGAGACTGTACCAATTGCAAATTAAATTTAATTCAGACAGGTGTAAAGTTTTTTTTTCTTGAGACATGGGCATTGCTGGTTAGGCCAGCATTTTTATTGTCCATCCCTAATTGCCCTTGAGAATGTGGTGATGAGCTGCTGTCCATGTGATGTAGGTACACCCACAGTACTGTTAGGGAGGGAGTTCCAGGATTTTGACCCAGTGACAGTGCAGGAACAACGACATAGTTCCAAGTCAGGATGGTGTATAGGTTGGAGGGGAACTTATGGGTGGTGATGTTGCCATGCTTCTGCTGCCCATTTCCCTCTAGGTGGTAGAGGCCACGGGTTTGGAAGGTGCAGTTGAAGGAGCCTTGGTGAGTTACTGCAGTGCATCTTACAGATAGTACACACTGTTGCCACTATCGCTCAGTGGTGGAGTGAGTGAATGTTGAAGGTGGTGGATGGGATGCCAATCAAGCCGGCTGCTTTGTCCTGGATGTTGTTGAGTTTCTTGAGTGTTGTTTTGGAGCTGCACTTATCCAGCCAAGTGGAGAGTATTCCATGACGATCCTGACTTGTGCCATGCAGATGGTGGACAGGCTTTGAGAAGTCAGGAGGTGAGTTACTCTCCACGGAATTCCCAGCCTTTGATCTGCTGGGATTCAGCAATGCTAATGCCATTGAATGTCAAGAGCAGTTTTTTGAATTCTCACTTGTTGGAGAAGGTCATTGTGTTGGGTGAATGCTACTTGCCACTTCTCAGTTTGAGCCTGAATGTTGTCCAGGTTTTGCTGCATATGGGCGCAGACTGCTTCAGTATCTGAGGAATTACAAAATGGTGCTGAACATCTCCACTTCTGACCTTAAGATGGAGGGAAGGTCATTGCTGAAGCAGCTGAAGATGGTTGGACCTAGAACACTACCCTGAGGAACTTCTTCAGTGATGTCCTGGAAATGGGATGATTGACCTCCAGCAACTACAACCATCTTTCTTTGTTCTAGGTATGACTGTCACCAGTGGAGAGCCTTCCCTCTGATTCCCATTGACTTCAGTTTTGCTAGGGCTCCTTGATGTCACACTCAGCCAAATGCTGCCTTGATGTCAAGGGCAGTCATTCTCACCCCTCCTCCGGAGTTCAGCTCTTATGCCCATGTTTGGACCAAGGCTGTAATGAAGTCAGTAGCTGAGTGGCCCTGGCAGATCCCAAACTGAACTTCAGTGAGCAGGTTACTGCTGAATAAGTGCCGCTTCATAGCACTGTTGACAACCCCTTCCATCACATTGCTGATGATCAAAAGCAGACTGAAGGGGTGGTAATTGCCAGGTTGGATTTGTCCCACTTTTTGTGTACAGTACCTACCTGGGCAGTTTTCCAAATTGCTGGGTAGATGCTGTACTGGAGCAGTTCTGGACAACAGTCTTCAGTACTGTTGCCAGAATGCTGTCAGGGCCCATAGCCTTTGCAGTTTCCAGTGCCTTCAGCGGTTTCTTGATATCACTTGGAGTGAATCGAATTGGCTGAAAACTGGCATCTGTGATGCTGGGGACCTCAGGAGGAGGTCGAGATGGATCATCCACTCAGTACTATGATTGCATATGGAAAGGAAAAGTAACATATTCTATTAGTGTGTCAAAACAACAAATGCTGAAGTTGAAAAATATCTATTGATCCTAATAGATTAAATTTTCATTTTAGCTAGCCTTCACAGAGCAGGAATCAGCCAAGCAAGTAGAATGCTCAATTATGTAGCCAAAACTGTAAACTAAAAGACATGCTCGAACAATACTCAGTGACCAGACCACACCTTGAGCACCGTGTTTATTTCTATTCATCAAAACCCAAGGAAAACATTGAAGGACTTGCAATAGTACATAGAGAAGGACTTCTCAGTAGATTAGTAGAGATGAAAAGCTTGGGGTTATTTGAGAAACAGATTGTGTGGATGAGCTTTAGTGTCTTTCTGAATTAATGAATTAAATTGGGCCAAATGGCTTCCCTTGTTCATATTTAACTTCTGATAACACCTATGACTGCACTTTGGAAGTGATCATTGGATATGATACACTGAGACTTGATTAAGCACTATATAAATGTAAATCTATTTTCCCTAAGATCTATCTGTTGTAGGGAAGAAAGATTGAGGTAGTGGAGGAGTATGACCTGGCTTTAAATGGTAACAAATAGAATTTATAATACATTGAGGTAGAAGTAAAATCAGGTCCAGAAAGCATAGCAGGATAATGGAATGAGTTGGGTGTTTACTATATTATTCATATAATACTATTCTTTTCCAGAATATTTCCCAAGGTTACACAAACTATGGTTCTCACTTGGGGATGCAGCCACACCCTTCGCAGGCCAGCAGCATGATTCCTCCTGCCTATTCGAACCAACCATACCAGGGCAGTCACACAGCCAACAATCCTGCACTCGCAGATCAGGTTCGGCAGATGCAGCAACGACCAAGTGGTTATGTTCACCAGCAAGCTCCAGCTTATGCACACTCCATGCAAAACACACAAAGGTACATGATGTGGAAAATCTGATTTGCCAGGCCCAACTTTGATTCTTTGCACCACTCAGTATGTCTCAGTAGCATTGAGCGATTGCACAGTATTTAAGAATAATAACATTCTCTATCCCCACCCTTTTTATTTATTATTTGTCCATTTCCTTTCCACATGGCTGCTATACAGTTTTAAGACTTGTGTGTCAACTTGGCTTAGTCAGTAGCATTCTCGCTTCTGGGTCATTTACCAGGGGCGGACACTCCCCAGTGCATTATAGCTGGAGTCCTGCATTGTGATTCACCCGGAACATTAAACCAAGGCGTAGCCTTACCTGTTTTGGTGGTTCAGGTGGATGTTGAAGATCTTATGGCCTTTTCAAAAGGACAGCGGGATGTTCTCCAGACGTCCTGGCTGATATTACCACTTCAACCAATACCAGAAAAAAAGGTTAAATAATCATTCATTTCATAACTGCTTGAGATATGTTGCTGACAAAGAATGCATTGTCATATTTTCTTACATAACAGCTGCTACTTTTCAAAATGAGTCATGTAAAGCACTTGAAAAGGCAAGAGAAAAACCTATTCAAAGAAGGGAGTTATGTAACAGGGAATTTTATTACATTTCAAATTGTAAGTTTTTTAATATTTGAGGTGATTAGTCACTTTTAGTTTTACTATAGTTGTCAGTATGCCTGAACAGAAAAACATGAAGAATATGTTTTTTTAACAAAACTCTTGCTTTGTTCTGAAGGTAATTTATTATACTAATCATTAGAAGAGGTAACATTTCATTGTCTAAGTATGCAAAGCACGTTAACCTGATAACAGAAGAAACAGACTGAGTGAAATTTATTGGCACAAGTGACCTATGGAAGATGGCATAACTCTATGGAAGCTAATTCACCAATACAAGTGGACCCCTTTACATGAGCCCCCTTATGATGTATACCAGATAGCTCAAGTGTAAATATGTTTATCAGTTCATGATTTAGGATCTAAATTGTAAAAATAATTTATGAAAATTAAATATGTAGTACTAAGAGAAAATATAGCAGTTTACACTTATTCCAGAACTTCTACTTTTGTGACACTTCAGTAACTGTGCTGATGGTCTTGTGCCTTACTGTGACTGTTATGCATGAAAATTTATAATGGCTAATGGATCTCCATAAGACCACATGAACATGAGCTGTGGTAAGTTGCACAAAAGAACTAAGATATGGAAACATACCACAAGGAATATGCGTCCCATACTCCTTGAAGTCATAGACTGAGATGCAGAGAAAAACTTTATCTTGCCGTTAAACCAAGTTTACCAAAACTAATATAATAGTTTCCTGAGATCGACCCAGATGGGAAATCTGATGGATTTATAAATGTTCCAAATATCTGGTGTTAAGTTTTTCATGTGTTTTTTTTTGCTTACTTTTGTATTCAAAATATTTTTGCAGACGGGTGAAACCTTTGAAGTGACATTTTGCATACTGAGAAAAGCTGTTCCTATTTGCTGATGGTACAAGCACTAGGGGACGCAGATTTAAGATTTGGGACAAGAGGTATGGGGGGGGTAGGTGGAGAATGGATGAAAAAGTTTTTCATGAAGTGTGTGATAATGACCTGGAACTCGCTGCCTTCAAAGATGATTGAAGCAGAAACAATAAATGATTTCAAAAGGAAATTGGATAGGCACTTGAGGGAAATAAACTTGCAGAAATATGGGGACCGATGGAATTGCTCTACATTAAGCTAACATGGACTCAATAGGCTGAATGGCCTCCTTCTGTGCCATTACAAATCTATAATAGATCTGGATGTCCTAATACACCAGTCGCTGAAGGTAAGCATGCAGGTGCAGGAGGTGGTAAAGAAGGCACATGGTATGTTGGCCTTCATAGCAAGAGGATTCGAGTACAGGAGCAGGGATGTCTTGCTGCAATTATACAGGGCCATGATGAGACCACATCTGGAATATTGTGTGCCATTTTGGTCTCCTTATCTGAGGAAGGATGTTCCTGCTATAGAGGGAATGCTGCAAAGATTTACCAGACTGATTCCTGGGAGAGCGGGACTGACATATGAGGAGAGATTGAGTCGGTTAGGATTATATTCGCTAGAGTTCAGAAGAGTGAGGTGGGATCACATAGAAACCTATAAAATTCTAACAGGGTAGATGCAGGAAGGATGTTCCCAATGGTGGGGGAGTCCAGAACCAGGTTTCACAGTCTGAGGACATGGGTAGACCATTTAGGACTGAGATGAGGAGAAATGTCTGTTAGGGAGGGAGTTCCAGGATTTTGACTGAGCAACAGTGAAGGAACGGCGATATATTTGCAAGTCAGGATGGTGAGTGGCTTGAAGGAGAACTTGCAGGTGATGGTGTTCCCATGCATCTGCTGTCCTTGCCTTTCTAGATGATAGCGATCATGGGTTTGGAAAGTGAAGGAGGCTTGGTGAATTCCTGCAGTGCATCTTATAGATGATACACACTGCTGCCACTCTGCGTCAGTTGTTCAGGGTGAAATGTTTGTGGATGGGGTGCCAATCAAGCGGGCTGCTTTGTCCTGGATGGTTTCGAGCTTTTGAGTGTTGTTGGAGCTGCACTCATCCAGGCAAGTGGAGAGCATTCCACCACACTCCTGACTTGTGCCTTGTAGCTGGTGGACAGGCTTTGGGGAATCAAGAGGTGAGTTACTCACTGCAGGATTCCTAGCCTCTGACCTGCTCTTGTAGCCACAGTGTTTATATGGTTATTCCAGTTCAGTTTCTGGTCAATGGTAACCCCCAGGATATTGATAGTGGGGGATTCAGTGATGGTGATGCCATTGAAAGTCAAGGGGCGATGGTTAGATTCTTTCTTGTTAGAGATGGTCATTGCCGGCACTTGTGTGGCATGAATGTTACTTGCCATTTGTCAGCCCAAACCTGAAGATGGTTTGGCCAAGGACACTACCCTGAGGAACTCCTGCAGTGATATCACGGAACTGAGATGATTGACATCCAACAACCACAATGATCTTCCTTTGTGCTAGGTATGATTCTAACCAACTCCAACCAGCGGAGAGTTTTCCCCCGACTCCCATTGACTCCAGTTTTGTTAGGACTCCTTGATGCCACACTCGGTCAAATGCTGCCTTGATGTCAAGGGCAGTCACTCTCGCCTCATCTCTGGAGTTCAGCTCTTTTGTCCATGTGTGAACCAAAGCTGTAGTGAGGTCAGGAACTGAGTGGCCCAGGCGAAACCCAAACTGAGCGTCAGTGAGCAGGTTATTGCTAAGCAGGTGCTGCTTGATAGCACTGTTGATGACCCCTTCCATCATTTTACTGAAAATGGAGAGTAGACTGACGGGATGGTAATTGGTTGTGTCAGATTTGTCCTTTTTATGTACAGGGCACACATGGGCAATTTTCCACATTGCTGGGTAGCTGTGCTGGAACTGCTTGGTGAGGGGCACGGCTAGTTTTGGAGCATAAGTCTTCCGTACTATTGCAGGAATATTGCAAGGGCCCATAGCCTTTGCAGTATCCAGTGCCTTCAGCCATTTCTAGATATCACGTAGAGTGAATCGAATTGGCTGAAGACTGGCATCTGTAATGCTGGGGACCTCTGGAGGAGGCCGAGATGGTTCATCCACTCGGCACTTTTGGCTGGATATTATTGCAATATTTTTGCCTTATATTTTGCACTGATGTGCTGGGCTCCTCCATCATTGAGGATGGTGATATTTGTGGACTCCCCTCTTCCTCCAATGAGTTGTTTAATCATCCACCACCATTCATGACTGGATGCGGCAAGACTGCAGAGCTTACATCTGATCCGTTTGTTGTGGAATCGCTTTGTTCTGTCCATCACTTGCTGCTTATGCTGTTTGGCATGCAAGTAGTCATGTATTGTAGCTTCATCAGGATGGGTTCTTGTGAGTTGGGTCAGGAATAGTGGTTTCATTGTCATCATTAGACTTTTAATTTCTTTACTTTTATTCATTCAGGGGACGTGGGTGCTGCTGGCTAGGCCAGCATTTATTGACTACCCCAGTTACCCTTGAGAAAGTGGTGGTAAGCTGCCGCCTTAAACTGCTGCAGTCCACATGGTGCAGGTACACCCACAGTGCTGTTAGGAAGGGAGTTCCAGGATTCCAGATTTTTATTGAATTCAAATTTCATTATCTGCCATGGTGAGATTTGAAACCGGGTCCCCAGAGCATTACTAAATTACTAGTCCAGTGACAATACCACTACATTACACTACCACCTCCCTTTAGCTTCTTAAATCCTACTCCTGTAACTAAGTCACCTGTCCTAATATCTCCCTCTTTGGCCCATTGTTGATTTTGCCTGTTAGCCTCCCATGTAGCACTCCTATGTGATATTAGCCTCCTATGTGATACTCTACTATGATAAAGGTGCAATACAAATGCAAGTTAAGAATAAACATGTCTTTTTCTTTGCAGGCTAACCCACCAACCCATGCAGCAGACACCATTGATGACAGGGATTAGTCATATGACCCCACAGAGTGTTCACTCGACTATGAGGAATAATCAGTTGGGTCAGGAACAGCAGTACCTTCGACAGCAGCAGATCCTGAGGGTAAGTTATGCTAAAATGCTTTGTTCAGTTATTCTAAAGTTAAAGCCTCAAAATACTATTCAGAATCTAATATTAAATACATAAATCAATGAGATTTGAGATTGTTGCCAAAACTAGTGGTAAAACAGCATTCAACAAAACTGATTTACTGACCTACCAAGTAACTATGGTTTTTCAATCTCATATATGCAGGAATTGAGGATGATTACATCACTCTGTATTGAAAATCATCAAATAGTTAGGGAATTGAAACTTTCGTTAAGGTACTAAAGGAAAAGATATCATTCTGAAGTTGGGTAGTTATATGGATGTAGGTACAATGTTGCTCTTGAATTGGAATGATTATTTAATCAAAGACAGCAGGGTCCAATTACCATACCCTGGGGAACCCTACTGTCATAGTCATTACAGCACAGGAGAAGGCACTTCAGCCCTTTGAGTCTCAGTGGAGCAATCTGATCAGCCCCATTAACCTGCTGTATCCCTGTGGACCTGCAGTTTTTTTCCCCTAAGTGCCCATCCAATTTCCTTTTGAATTATTCATCATCTCTGCTTCCACCATCCTCATAGGGAGCAAGTTCCTGTACATCTCTCTCCAGTCCGAAAAAGATATCACAACTGTTTTCTATCTCTTAACCAATTTTGTATCCATGCTGTCACTTCACCTTGTATTCCATGTGCTCAGTTTTGCTTAAGAAGCCTAATGTGTGGTACTTTTTGCTTTGAAAGACAATTTACATGACTTCAACTACACTGCCCTCATCCACTCACTCTGTTACCTCAACAAAAAACTCAGTCCCATTAGTTAGATCTTATTTTCCCTTAACAAATCCATGCTGCTCTCCTTTATTAGTCCATACTTGTTCAAATGGGTGCAAATTTTTTTGATTATTGTTTCTAAAAACTCCCCTACCACCCACATTAAAATGTGAACGTGATCATTGTTTATTGTCCATCCCTAATTGTCTTCAATAACGCAATGGTCCGTGGTCCATGTGTTATAGGTACACCCACAGTGCTGTAAGGGAGGGATTTCATGGCATTTGTTCCAGCAACAATGAAGGAACAGCAGTATAGTTCCAAGCCAGTGTAGTATGTGACCTGGATGAGAATCTGCAGGTGGTGGTGTTCCCATGCATCCTTTGCCCTTGCTTATCTCGGTGTTAGAGGTTGCAGATTTGAAAGATGCTGCAGTAGGAGGCTTGGTGAGTTACTGCAATGCATCTTATAGATAGCACACACTGCTGCCGTTGTGCACCGGGAATGAATGTTTAAACCAGCTGCTTTGACTTGAATGGTGTCAGGCATCACAAGTGTTGTTGGAGCTGCACTCATCCAGGCAAGTGGAGAGTATTCCATCACACTCCTGACCTGTGCATTGTAGACGGTGGACTGGTTTCGAGGAGTCAGGGGTGAGTTACTCACCACAGAATTCCTAGCCTCTGACAGGTTTATCCTTCTCCCTTCTTTTAAAATAAGGGTGTAATTTGAGATCCTCAGTCTCCTGGCATCACCACTGACTGGGATTTTCCGGTCTGCCCTATGGCAGGAATCGTTGCAGATGGGACAGAAAATTTGACTGACCAGCCAGAGATCTGTTGGCTTCAGGTGGGAATTTCTGGTCCTGTGCTGTCTAAGGATGTTCAGTCAGGCAAGCACCTCTGCAATTTCTACCCTTATTTCCTTCACCAACCTTGGATGCATTATATTTGGACTGGGTGATTTATTCACTGTGAATATTGACAGCCTTTCTAGAACCTCCTCTTTATCTATTTTTATCTCATCCAGTTTCTGACATCTTCCTCATTTACCATTGCTTGGTAAACACTAGTGCAAAGTACTCATTTAGCACCTTCTGCCTCCACCAGTTGATCTCCAATTTTATTCCTAATTGGCCCCACTGCTCCTCTGATAACCATTTTTTTGACATGCCTATTGAAGGCCTTTTGGATACCCATTTATGTTAGCCACCAGTCTATTATCATATTGTTGTCTTGACCCACTTATTTTCTAACCATCTTGAAAATCCTCCCGCCCACCTCTTTGTCCTTGCATTTGCTCTTTTTTAAAAATAAGTTTTTGGCTACTCAAAGTTAAAACTCTTGAATTACCAGTTAAATTCAGATCATTCTAGATTAGATTTACTCTTCACCCACCACCTCCACCCCACAGAATATACTGGAATAGAATCCCAGGGAAAGCTTTTCCTACACTGTTGGGCATGCTCTCACTAAAAAGAAAATTCTTGAATTGGAATGCAGCAGCAGCAGGTACAGCAACAGCAGCAGCAGCAGCAGCAACAACAACAGCAGCAGCAGCAGCAACAACAACAACAACAGCAACAGCAACAACAACAACAGGTGCAGCAGCAACAGCAACAGGCTCAACCCCAACCACAGACACTGGGAATGCAGGCCATCCCACCTCAGCAGTCCATGGTAAGCTCTAGTTTACCCTAGTTATGATATTGAAGCAAATTGCCCTCTATTTTCAGAAGAGGTGCAATGCCATATGCTATGATTGTTTATTACTCAAATTGAATTAATCAATACAGGGATAAAAACAAAAAAACTGCGGATGCTGGAAATCCAAAACAAAAACAGAATTACCTGGAAAAACTCAGCAGGTCTGGTAGCATCGGCGGAGAAGAGTTGACGTTTCGAGTCCTCATGACTCTTCAACCGAACTGAGTGAATTTTAGGAGAGCGGTGAAATATAAGCTGGTTTAAGGTGGGATGGGGTGTGGTTGTAGGGACAAGCAAGCAGTGATAGGAGCAGATAAAGATGTCACAGACAAAAGAGCAAAGAGGTGTTGAAGGTGGTGATATTATCTAAACGAATGTGCTAATTAAGAAAGGATGGCAGGACACTCAAAGGTACATCTCTACTGGGGGTGGGGTGGAAAGACTAATGGCATAAAAGATATAGATTTAAAAATAATGGAAATAGGTGGGAAAAGAAAAATCTATATAAATTATTGGAAAAAACAAAAAGGGGGAAGAAATGGAAAGGGGGTGGGGATGGAGGAGGGAGTTCAAGATCTAAAGTTTTTGAATTCAATATTCAGTCCGGAAGGCTGTAAAGTGCCTAGTCGGAAAATGAGGTGCTGTTCCTCCAGTTTGTGTTGGGCTTCACTGGAACAATGCAGCAAGCCAACGACAGACATGTGGGCAAGAGAGCAGGGTGGAGTGTTAAAATGGCAAGCGACAGGGAGGTTTGGGTCATTCTTGTGGACAGACCGCAGGCGTTCTGCAAAGCGGTCGCCCAGTTTACGTTTGGTCTCTCCAATGTAGAGGAGACCGCATTGGGAGCAACGAATGCAGTAGACTAAGGGGAAATGCAAGTGAAATGCTGCTTCACTTGAAAGGAGTGTTTGGGCCCTTGGGTGAGGAGAGAGGAAGTGAAGGGGCAGGTGTTGCATCTTTTGCGTGGGCATGGTGAGGTGCCATAGGTGGGGGTTGAGGAGTAGGGGGTGATGGAGGAGTGGACCAGGATGTCCCGGAAGGAACGATCCCTACGGAATGCCGCCGGGGGTGGGGGAAGGTGAAGGGAAGATGTGTTTGGTGGTGGCATCATGCTGGAGTTGGCGGAAATGGCGGAGGATGATCCTTTGAATATGGAGGCTGGTGGGGTGATAAATGAGGACAAAGGGGACCCTATCATGGTTCTGGGAGGGAGAAGAAGGCGTGAGGGTGGATGTGCGGGAGATGGGCCGGACACGGTTGAGGGCCCTGTCAACGATTGTGGGTGGAAAACCTCGGTTAAGGAAGAAGGAAGACATGTCAGAGGAACTGTTTTTAAAGGTAGCATCATCAGAACAGATGCGACGGAGGCAAGGAACTGAGAATGGGATGGAGTCCTTACAGGAATCGGGGTGTGAGGAGCTGTAGTCGAGGTAGCTGTGGGAGTCAGTAGGCTTGTAATGGATATTGGTGGACAGTCTTTCACCAGAAATTGAGACAGAGGGGTCAAGGAAGGGAAGGGAAGTGTCAGAGATGGACCATGTGACAATGATGGAGGGGTGGAGATTGGAAGCAAAATTAATAAATTTTTCCAAGTCCCGACGAGAGCATGAAGCTGCACCGAAGTAATGAACGATGTACTGGAGAAAGAGTTGTGGGAGGGGGCTGGAGTAGGACTGGAACAAGGAATGTTCCACATACTCCATAAAGAGACAGGCATAGCTGGGGCCCATGCGGGTACCCATAGCCACATCTTTTATTTGGAGGAAGTGAGAGGAGTTAAAGGAGAAATTGTTCAGTGTGAGAACAAGTTCAGCCGGACGGAGGAGAGTAGTGGTGAATGGGGATTGTTCGGGCCTCTGTTCGAGGAAGAAGCTAAGGGCCCTCAGACCATCCTGGTGGGGAATACAGTGATGGCTAAGAAATCATTGAATTGGGTTTTCCTTTTTTGCCTTCCAACTCCCAACAGAATCTGTTCCTAACTACAAGCAGAACCAGAGTCATTGTAGGTTCAAACATTGGCCTGTGCTGATTTTATTAATCTCAGCTACAATGCTAGTTAGGGCATTGCTATTCCTCTTGACATGCCTTGGCTAAGACAACAAATCATCCACAATTGATCATTGTTGACACCGGCTGGAAAATGTGTGTGTGTTGATGACATTGTGTTCCCATGATCAAAAAGCCTGTTGACACTGTTGTGACTAACAATGAAGGATTATCATTTTATTAAGGCAGCTGAGCTGCAAGCTTTTGTGAGAGAAAAATTGAATTCTTGGTTATGGTGAGAAAGGAAATATGAGGCCAAGATAATCAACATGTCCTAAATTGTTTTCCTATTCTAAAAGTAAGGCATAGGGAAAAAATCAACATGTTTTAATTACTTTTCATTTTTCAGTTCCAGAGACAAGGAATGCAGCAGACACAGCAGCAGCAGCAGACGGCAGCACTGGTCAGACAATTGCAACAGCAGCTTTCAAGTAAGGTTAATGTGCTTCCGCTTGTTTAGCTGTGCTTATCATATTGGCGGACAAGTAGAGCATGACAGCATTAAATAAAAACAAAAAAACTGCGGATGCTGGAAATCCAAAACAAAAACAGAATTACCTGGAAAAACTCAGCAGGTCTGGCAGCATCGGCGGAGAAGAAAAGAGTTGACATTTCGAGTCCTCATGACCCTTCAACAGAACTGAGTGAAATTAGGAGAGGGGTGAAATTTAAGATGGGGGGGAGAGAAGTCGGGATGGGGGGGGTTGGTGGTTGTAGGGACAAGCAAGCAGTGATAGGAGCAGATAATCAAAAGATGTCACGGACAAAAGAACAAAGAGGTGTTGAAGGTGGTGATATTAACTAAACGAATGTGCTAAAATTTAAAATTTAGCACATTCGTTTAGATAATATCACCACCTTCAACACCTCTTTGTTCTTTTGTCTGTGACATCTTTTGATTATCTGCTCCTATCACTGCTTGCTTGTCCCGACAACCACCACGCCCCCCCCACTTCTCTCTCTCTCTCTCTCTCTCTCTCTCCACCCCCCCCACCTTAAACCAGCTTATATTTCACCCCTCTCCTAATTTCACTCAGTTCTGTTGAAGGGTCATGAGGACTCGAAACGTCAACTTTTTTCTTCTCCGCCGATGCTGCCAGACCTGCTGAGTTTTTCCACGTAATGACAGCATTGAATGTTGCTAGTCAAATGACCCACAGCCCCTGTGCAGTACCTTAACAGTGTTCCCACCTTTCCTCATACAGGAACATAGGCTCAGGACTAGGCCATTTAGCCTCCCGAGTCTGTTTGCCATTCAATGAGATCATTGAACTGTGATCTAGCTGCTTATGCCTGTCATTTCCCCAGATCCCTTAATACCTTTGGTTAACTAAAGCCTTTTAATATCAGATTTAAAATCAACAATTGATTGAACATCAATTGCCATTTGGGGAAGAGAGTTCCAAACTTTTAGATATTTATTCAAGAAAGGAGGGAGACAAGAAAGCATAAACTATAGGCTAGTTAGTCTAATACCTGTCATAAAGTAATTGCTGGAATCCATTATTGAGGAAGTTATAGCAGGATTCTTAGGAAATCATGATGGGATCAGGCTGAATCAGTGTCATTTTATGAAAGGAAAATTGTGTTCACCTAATTTATTAGATTTATTTGAGGAAGTAACAGGCTAGGTGGATAAAAAGAAACTGTAGATGTGGTATACTTGGATTTCCAAAAGGCAATTGAAAAGGTGCCACACCAAAGGTTACTACACAAAATAAGCGCACATAGTATAGGGGTTAACATATTAGCATGGATAAAGGATTGGATAGTTAACAGGAAGAAAAGAGTAAGGCCAAATGGACCATTTAAATGGCAAGCTGTAACTAATGGAGTGCCACAGGGATCAGTGCTGGGGCCTCACCTACTTAAAACCTATAGCAATGATGTGGCTAAAGGGACCAAATGTATGATAGCTAAATTTGCGATTGACATCATGATAGGTAGGAAAGTAAGTTGCAAGAGGAAGTAAAGTGTCTACAAAGGGATATAGATAGGTTAAGTGAATGTGCAAAAATTTGGCAGATGGGGTTTAATGTTGGAAAATATGAACTTGTCCATTTTGGCAGGAAGAATAGAAAAGCAGTATACTATTAAATGAAGACAGATTGCAGAACTCAGTACAGAGGGATCTGGATGTTCTGTTACATGAATCACAAAAAGTTAGTTTGCAGGTACAGCAAGTGATTAGAAAGGCAGATGGAATGTTGGCATTTATTGCAAAGGGAATGGAATATAGAAGTAGTGAAGTTTTAGTGAGACCTCATCTGAAGTACTGTGTACAGTTTTGGCCTCCTTATTTAAGAAAGGATATAATTGTGTTAGAAGCAATTCAGAGTTCGCCTAACTTATTCCTGGGTTGAAGGGCTTATCCTATGAAGAAAAAATGAACAGGTTTGGCCTTTACTCGTTCAAGTTTAGAAAAATGAGCAGTGATCTTATTGAAACATCTAGGATCTCGAGGGGACTTGATAGGGTGGATACCAAGCGGATGTTTCCTCTTGTGGGACTAGGGGACACAGTTTAAAAATAAGAGGTCTCCCTGTTAAGACAGAGATAAGGAAATAAATTTTCTGAGGGTCATTAGTCTGGAAAATCTTCCCCAGAAAGCAGTGGAGGCTAGGTCATTGAACTTAGTCAAGGCTGAATTAGATAGATTTTTGATAGACAAGGGAATCAAGGACTATGGGGAGCAGACAGGAAAGTTGAGTTAAGACTACAATCAGATCAGCCATGATCTTGTCGAATGGCAGAGCCAGCTCAAAGGGCTGAAGGCCTACTTCTGCTTCTAGCCCTATGTCCCATGACCCTTTATATATAGATGCGTTTCCTAGTTTTACTCTTGAAAGATGTGGCTCTAATTTTTAGACACTGCATCCTAATTATGGGTTCCCCAACCAGTAGAAATTGTTTCCTCTCTATCTACCATATCTGTTCCCCTTAATACCATGAAAACTACCATCAAATCACTCTTTAAGCTTCTAAATTCCATGGAATACAACCTAGTTTGTGTAATAAAAATTAAGTCCTTCCTAAAGTGTGGTGACCAGAACTGCTTGTGTGCTTACATGGTTTAATTGCTTAATTAACCACTTTTGAGATGCATTTGTTCCAAGCTCTTTAAGACAATTCAGTGCAGAGTTCATACAACAGGAATCCCTTATAACAAAACCAGTTTTGAATTTTTGTGTGTTTTTCATTCCCTGCCTAGTTTTCTAAGTGAGTTAGGTTTTCCTGTCAATGAAAATTTCAGCTTTTAAGAAGAAACTAGGGATTATTTTCTCTTTGTTTTCTGTCATTCTGTACCAGTATTGATGGGTGCATGAGACGTTCTCAAGATATCTGCTTATGTACTCTTTTCCTTTCTTTAGTACCTGTCTTGATAAAAATGGATATGAAACCATTGCCAGCTGGAAATTTGCAGACACCAGCCTATAACTTAATGCCATAGTACTAATAAATGTTAAGATGCTCTGTGACATGCTGAGCATTTGCAACATTTTTTATTTAAATTTCAGACTTCCAGCATCTGCAGTATTTTGCCTTTGTAATAAATGTTATATCTTCCTTTGGGAGAGGGTTGGAGGGTTGAGAGTAGTGTTTTATCCCTAGAAATGAAACCAAACTGATTGAATAAATTAGTTGAACAGTTGCACATAAGTTTTCTTGGGCAAGGTTTCTTTTCTTCTGACATTGGGTCTAGCCTGAAACTGTTTCTGAGAGTTGATTTGTTGATATTTGAGTCATATCCACTCGTGTTCGTTATTTTGATTCAACAGATTCACAGCCACAGAAGAATGCAAACCCATATTATTAATGCTGGAATCTCCTGAAATAAAAGAAATGTGTCTCTGCTCACCACGTGGCCCGCCCCAGATTCTGTCTGCTGTTCTCCAAAGGAATGTTACGGTTTTGAAGGAAAATAGCCTTGGGTTTACTGATTGTCCTATGGAATGGGCTTCTTAGTTGACCACTTCCTCATGTACTTAACGGGTTGCTCTTAATGTATGTTTATTCACTGTTAGAAAAAATATTTTTCAGCATTAAAAAGCTGAGAGATGCTGGTATATTTTTCCAATCTCCCTCCATCCCATCCCATCCTATTCTCTTCAAGAGGAGACCAGGAAGGCTGAATTATTGATCATCTGTGCTCAACAACAGTACTTCAGTTGATGTGCATTTAATTAATGTGCCATAGACCTTGTAACCTGAAGAGAGATCCAGCACAATTTGTAAACTTCCATGCAGTTCTGTTAGTTATTGCCAATGATTGAGGCTCATAGGAGGTCATGTTGTTACTGAAACTGTTACTCTCCCAGCAGCTGCGCCATGGCTGTGTTTTTTTACATATATATTTTTTATAAATATATATAAATATATACAGTTGTGTATATATACATATAGCACTCTATGAACATTTATTTTTAATTATTTTCATTAATGTTTCATATTGATGCTCTTAAAACTAAAGAACCCAAGGAATTACTGTAACCATTTTTTTCTCCTCATGCTTGGAAATCACTGACTTGTTGAGGTATGATAGCTCTCCATGTAAACATTTTTGATATATGAACCTGCACGCAAGCTACTCAACCACACGTGGCATCATAGCCAAGCCTGAACTTGTCCAAACAAGTGCAGTTTCCAGGATGGGTTATTGAATAATGATCAGGAGCCAGAAACCAGAATATGTGCCTTGGCATATCAATAAAATGAACAGTTTTACAAAGTCAGAAGAGAAATATTTTGACCTGTATTGCAGCAAGAGAGTGCAAAATGATTTTCAGATAGGTCTTTACTTGTCATTTTTAATGCATATTCTAGATTGTAAAGCGAGCTATTGAAGTTTGTATGTGTGCTGGGGAGAAAATGGTGGTTCAGAAAGACTACTGTGTTGAAGAGTGGCCTTGTGTTGCTACTGTATTTTTTTCTACATTGTATGCTTATAGTTGTTTCTTTGGTTAATTCGGGGGAAAAAAACAGCATCTCTCAGTCTTCTGATTCAAAGTTCTATCAATTATTGAGACAGAAAACATGGTAGTTTATCGTATGTGTCTGCCACATTCAGTGCTCTGCATGAATTCAGACTACCCAGTGAAAGTAATACCTTTGTAATAGAAAGACAAAGTAATCGTTCCTGCATTCTTCGAAAATGCATTTGCAATTCAGTTGTTGGCTTCTACCATTCACTAACACAACTCAACTGGTTGAGAATAAAAGTTATTACTAGAGAAGAACAGCTGAACCAACGATTGTAGTATAGGAGGGTGGAGCCATCAAAATTCACTCAGAGGACAAGGTTAAACTGAGAAGCTTCAGATACTAGCATCACAACTTTGAAAATTCATCACCCCAAAGCATTTCTGAACTTAATCCAACAAAACAGTTTTCAGTTTTTCCATCCAATGATTTATATTTTTTTAAAAAAGGTATGGATTATAATTTCTACTCAATGCAAATCTTCAACTTTGCATGAACTTTGGCTCATTCCAAAGGTAATATTTCCATATGAAATTTTGCTTTAGAAAGGTGCGGGTACAAAAAAGCACAAAGTGCAGAGCACATAGTGCTTGAACAGAAATCTGGGGCTTAAGTATCATGGAAATAAACTACTGAAATTGAGTATATCTGTAAGGCTGGAGTGGGGGAGAGGAAGATGACAAGAAACTCTCTGCAGTACCTGTTTCTGAAGAAATTCATGGAACGGCTTACTAAGTGACGTGTAGCAAAATCCCCTCCCGTAAAAGTGTAGGAGAGTAAGCCTGGTGGAGAAAAGAATATCGCACTGTACAGAAAAAATACTTTCTATCTTGGTTTGTAAAACTGTACCCACATATTAAAATTATGTACATTTTTGGTAACTGATTTGTTTTTTTCTTTAAGAAAATTCTGATGTAAAGAAAAAATTCAAGATAGTGTATGTATAAAAAAAATTGTACATGTGCTGTTTTTATATATAAAACACAAACACTGGTCAATATGATAGAAATGACCATATGAATCAGAAGACCTGGGTCTCACTTCTTTCTAATACTTTTTGCATTACATTTTTCATAAGTAGCGTCAATTTGCAATGAGCAGGATAACTTTATCTCCTTGTCATGATCAACATTTGGCTTTTTCACTTCAACCCTTTTGAAAGAACATGATATTTACTGTTGAAAATCGCACAACTAAATTTTGAATTCATTGGTGTGAAGAAATAATTATGACCTGTAGTTTGCCACTCTGGGGCAGAAATGCCATTTCTGATTACATCACCATCAGTAACATCCTTTGATACCTATAGGCCCAGTTAAATGTTTAAGAAGCATTTTCAGAAGCTGAAGCATTTGCAACCATCTTCAGCCAGAAGTGGCAGGTGGACAATCCATCTTGGTCTCTTCCTGAGGTCTCCAGCACCACAGATGTCAGTCTTCAGCCAATTCAGTTAACTCCACGTGATACCAAGAAATGGCTGAAGACACTGGATATTGCAAAAAGCATGGGTGATGACTGTATTCCAACAATAGTACTGAAGACTTGTGCTCCAGACCTAGCCAAGCTGTTCCAGTGCAGCTGCAGCACAGTCACCTATCCAGCAATGTGGAAAATTGCTTAGGGAATGTCCTGTCCACAAAAAGCAGGACAAACCCAACCTGGCCAATTACCACCCCATCAGTTTACTCTTGATCATCAGCAAAGTAATGGAAGGGACCATCGATGATGATATCAAGTGCCACTTGCTCAGCTTGCTCACTGAGGCTCAATTTGGATTCCACAAGGGCCACCCAGCTGCTGACATCATTACAGCCACGGATAAAAGAGCTGAATTCAAGGTGAGTTGAAAGTGACTGCCTTTGACATCAAGGCTGCATTTGACAGAATGTGGCATCACAGAGCTCAAGCACATCTGATGTCAGTGGGAATCAGGAGGAAAGTACATCGCAAGTCTATAATGGCCATGGAACTACTGGATTGTTGTAAAGTCTTTCAGGGGTGGAAATCTGTCTTAACCTTTACCTGGCCTACATTTGACTCCAGACCCACCTAGTCACACCTAGCACAAAGGAAATAGTTGTGGTTGTTGGACGTCAATCGTCTAAATCCAAGGATGTCACTGCAGGAGTTCCACAGGATAGTGTCCTAGTGATCTTCCCTCCATCAAAAGTTCAGAATTGGGGATGATGGCATAATGTTTAGCAGCATTTGCAACTCCTCCCCCCCCTCCCCCAACACACACACACACACACACAAACAATGCCTATCCACCATCTACAAGGCACAAGTCAGGAGTGTGATGGAATATTCTCCGCTTGCCTAGATGCAGCTTCAACAACACTCCATCAATACCATCTAGAACAAAGCAGCCTACTTCATTGCCACCCAATCTACCACCGTAAACATTCACTTCACCACCGATGCACAGTGGCAGCAGTGTGTACCTGTTATGACGTGGCAATTGATGTATGCTAGGTGCACCAAATCCACAAGGGAAACTTGGTTGTGCTATCACAATAGTTTTGCAATTTGTATTTATTACAAGATGTGTGCACTGAATTCAGAAGGAATGAGTCTACCAACTCCTTTAGAGATTTTTTAATAATAAAAATTAAAATATTTATTAACAAAATAAAAGATTTCAAGCACATACACATGACTACAATTACTACTACAACAAATCCTAAAATTCCTAACTGACCTGTTACGCACACCTTTTAAGGCAACTGTCCAAAATCGATTTTAGATTTAAAACAAAACCCAGCAAGTTAACACAGTACCCGCTTGACAGTGGAATTCCAAATGGCTTTCCTCCAACTTCAGTTACATTAAATAGCAGACTTATGCACAAATGGCTGGAGACTTCATAAAGGCTATTTCTCACACTCTTGTTAGATCCTACATGGCCTTCCCCACATTGCCTTTCATTCTTTATATATATTCCTCTCTTTTTAATACATAAAGTCTATTGTTCTTTATGTCTTTGAAACTACATAATATAAAAATGTTCATGTTGCCGGTATTGTCAGTAACCTTTGGGAAAAATAAACACACACCTTAGCCTTGCTTATCTGGCTAGTTGTAAACAGACTAAGATCCCTTTGAAATCCAAACAATCCCTTCATTTATCTAAAAATGCAAGTTCCCTTCACACCTTACATGCTAAGCTCATTAGCACTTCAAGCACATTTCTATACCTAGCTTTTTCTGATGATTTCAAGCTTGTAGTTTACCTGACTCCACATGTAATTAAATCACACAAGCAGAACCACCTATACTTAACCCAAAACTCTAGCCAGTGCTGCCCACATCCCATGAATGAACAGATATGAGAGTAAACATATTAATATATATTTCTATCTTAGGCTGACAGATGTAGAATCTCATCATGGCGAAGTAACTAAACAAATCTAATGAAAAATCCACATAATCAAGAATTTCTGTTGCATGGAGGGGTACCTGCTCCTCATAAGTACATGGGTTATAGTGATCCAGTGTAATAAGCTAGTGATCCAGAGACCGAAGCTAATACTTCAAAGCCTGAACACAAAACCTACAATTGGAGCTGGGGAATTTAAATTCAATTAATTAATAAATCTGGAATACATCGTGAGTCTATAATGGCCATGGAACTACTGGATTGTTGTAAAGTCTTTCAGGGGTGGAAATCTGTCTTAACCCTTACCTGGCCTACATTTGACTCCAGACCCAGAGCAATGTGTTTGACCATTAACTGCCCTCTGAAATAGCCTAGCAGGTCACTTAGTTGTATAAAACTGCTACAGAAAAGTCAAAGAATAAAATTGGATAAGCCACCTGGTATTGTCCAAGTCACTGGAAACGACAAAGGCATACTCTGCCCAGTCAACCTTGCAAAGCCCTTCTCAGTAGCATCTGGGGACTTGTGCCTAAACTGGGAGAGCTGTCACAGACTAGACAAGCAACAGACTAAAATAGTTAATACTCACTGAGTCATATCTTATGGTTAATGACGCAAACTCCTTCATCACCATCCCTGGATATATCTTGTCTCACCAGTAGAACAGACCCACCAGAGGTGGCAGCACAGTTTTATACAGACAGGAGGGAATGACCTTAGGAGTCCTCAATGTTGACTCTGGACCCGATGACACCCTGCAGCATCAGGTCAAGGAAACCTCCTGTTGATGAATCCCTGCTTTTCCATGTTGAACACCATTTGAAAGAAGCACTGATTGTAGCAAGGAGACTGATTGTACTTTGGTGAGGGACTTTAATGTCCCCAAGAATGACTCGATATCATCATTAATGACCAAACTGGCCAAGTCCTGAAGGACATTTCTGCCAGACTAGGCCTGTAGCAGGTGGTGAGAGAATCAATAAGAAGGAAAAACCTACTTGAACTTGTCCTCATCAATCTACTTGTTGCAGATCCATCTGTCTTTGACTGTTGGGCATCCATGAAGCACTGTGGGCCATCAGCAGCAGCAGCATTGTATTCAACCACAATCTGTAACCTCATGGCCCAGCATATTCTTCTAACACTACAATCAAGCCATGGACCAACCTGATTCAATGAGGAGTGTATGAAAAATAACAGGAGCAGCACCAGGTGTTTCATCTTGTGTTTAGGATCTAGATGGGGTTCTTTAGGGACTGACTAAGAAAGCTACTTAAGACTATAGTTTGTAAAACCATTATTATTTATTTACAGCTCTATGGACATCTCAGTTACTCCACAGGAGTTTGTACTTCTGCTTCCCCTCAGATGCCTTGATCATGTGACATTGCATCATTGTTACATTAGCATCAAGTGCTTCTGATGTTAACCCTTTACTCTACACCTCCCCCAAGTCTTTATCCCAATCACATACATCCTCTTACATCTCCTCCCAAAGTTTTAGACTTCACAGGGTTAGTCTCTGAGGCGCCTTGACTAATCTCCCTGATCTTGTTCTGATCTCATTCTGAGGTGGAGGACTATCCGCACTCTCTCTTCATTGATTATGAGTGTCCTTTTGCTGGGTGGCTGTAGAGCTTTGTCTTGTTTCTTGATCCTTGATTTCATTCACTCCTGAATAGTAAGCCCAAGTTTCTATTAGCTTTCTTTCCAAGAATACCAAGGTTTTTTGGTTCTTTCTGATATTTCCCTCATGTGCTTCAATTCTACAAGCCCTTGCTGTAAAGCTCTTTTTATTACTATGCCTTCTTTCTGTTGGTCTTGTATCCATATTTTCTCCCTAGGTTGTAGCAGTTTTAGGTCTCGAGCTCCGTGCCTGAACTTGAAGTTACAAACTTGATTACGTCTTTGTTGCTCCTCACACCTTTCACCTCTCTCATGATCATCTGAGATAATATTAGCTTGTAGCTTTTGTTGTAGAGCTAGAAGTTGTGTTCACAGCCATCTGCCCATGAAAAATTCTGATGGTGAGAATCCGTGTTGTAATGGTGAGATTCTGTAACTAAGAAGGGCTATGTCAGTAACTTTATTCTTTTTCATCAGTTCCTTGACTGTTCGAACTCCTCTTCCTCTTTTCAACTGAGGATGTTTAGGTGAGCTAGTCGCTTGCATGAAAACATATTCCTGTGCAAAGCTGTGGAATAATTCATCAGCAAACTGTGGACCATTGTCTGAAACTGTGATGTCTGGGTTACCATGTGTCATGAAGATTCTCTTCAGTGGTTGAGTGAATGCCTCTGCCGTGATCCATCTGGAGTAATAATCAATGGTGATGATAAATACCATGCCTTTAAACTCAAATAAATCCATTCCCAGATGCTCCCATGGCCTTGATGGTAAAGTGGGGTGTGACGGTGGAGGGTGTTATTCACTGCACATGTTAGGCCATTCAAGATTAGTTCTTCTTTAGAATGACTAATGCCTGGCCACCAGACTGATTGCTGGGCTCTTGCTCAGCATTGTAGGCTGTGTCTACTTCTGATTCGTAGGTTTACTCTGGATATCAACAACTCAAAATTGCCAAGTTTGTCCACTCCATGCAAGTTTATTTAGTGCTTCACGACTCTATCACAATTATATACTCACGTATCCATGCAGGTCAGGTTGCTGGTTGCTTGGAAGGTCCAAGAATCAGATTGGAGGGAATGTTCAGTCCTCCTCATTCTGATCTTCAAGAAGTTGATCAGATTCCTTCATTCCCGAGCTAACTAGCTTATCACCTTTGGAGCACCTTCTCCTATACCCCATTTTCCACATGCATCCTGCATGTTCAGGCTTTGATAGGTCGACCCGTTTCCAGCTTTTGATAATTGGCCTGTTGACCACTGGCAGGCATCACAAGTGTGCCATGTCCACCACAGTTGGTTGACCTTTCACCAGTCTAAACATCTGCTTGTTTTTCAAGGGTCTCATCTCTCAACTTAGACTGCACATGGCAACTAGTTCCCTTAGCTATCTACAGGAAGATAAGTAGACATTGTCTCATCCTGTGGCCTCTCGGGTTTCCAAGCAACCGGTCCCGACTACATTGTTAATATATATTTAGCAGTCCTTTACTCCTTCACCTATGGGCCTCAGGACTCGAGTATGCTCACTTCCCAATTTCCCGTCTCATTTCACTGTACATTATGACTATTCAGCAAGTTCCATTTTTTTCCTTCAGACACTTGTTCTTCTCAAATTTGTGTTCAAATGCTTTTATACTTCAAGTCATGTCATGTATTGTTCACAAACTTCAAGTGGTCTTGCTTATATTTCTTTAAAAACACACAGGTCTTTCTTAAAAAGTTCAATATGCCAGTAAGTAATTCATGCCTATGATCTGCTTTTCGTGACACTTCCTCACACCACGAATGAAATGAGATTCATTCTCATTTCATTACAAAAGGGGAAAAAATGTAAAACAAACAAGCACACGCTCTCATTCATTCTCTTAGCCTTGGTCAACACCCAAATGACCCTAATCTGTTTTTGGGCCTAGATAACCTGCTCTCATTGGATCTTTTTATCCTCTCGGTTGGTTACATTTATTTAGAGATTAGCTTGGTATCAAAGTTTCAAAGTTGCTTTATTTTATAGTCATCTCTGACTGGTAACCCTGTGTCAATCCCTTGCTCTAATGCTGGATTGAGTATCATCAATGGGGTTTGGTTGTTTTACCTGATGGTTAAGCTTCCAAATTGCTAACAATAGCCAAGCTGTTCATACTGTGCTTTTCTCTGGCCCCATGCTGTCCAAGGCTGTTACAATGCAAATTTGTTTGGCTGCTGTGCTGAGCTGTTCTTGTCAGGTTTAATTCTTTGCCTACTTCTGTAATCCATGAAGTTACTGGCTCAAACCCAGGCAATGTTACAGATCTAATTGTCAGGAGGTTAGTGGGTCGTGCTGTGACTTCCGCCTTGTGTAGGGATTCTGTTTCTGATACTTCCTTTTAGTAAATTTTTCATCAACACTGTTCTGGTTGAGGTCTAAAGCTTGTTTGGTTTTATCTGCTTTATCAGGACTAACCCCTGCATGGATTTCGCTGCTTGTGATCCCCACAAGTTTTGCCTACTTTCGGATAGAACCTCTTCGCTTCCTCTTTTGTTTTAGGAGGGGGCCTTCCCCTAACCTGTCCCATGTGCTCAGGGACGCTGCTGCCCTCGGGTGGAGGTTTGGCTGCTGCTGTATTCCCCTGTTGCTCTTCAGCTAAGTGGGGCATCATCCTCACTCTTCACTGGCCTATTTTGGAATTTTCCTGTTCCTACTTAAATTTGCCATGAAGCTATCAATCAAATAGAAGATTGGTCCATTAGCACTCTCTGCTGTCTTGGGAATTTGCATTCCCCTAACCTGTTCCACATCTCCTGGAACATTACATTACAAGTGGACGTTCGGCTCCTGCCCTACTCTCTTGTGGCTCTTAAACTGAGTGAGGCATCTCCCTCACAATTTGCCTTTCTGTTTGGGAACTTCCCTCATCCCCGTTTAAATCTGCCAAGAAGCTGTCTGCTAAACAGATCATTGGCCTATTCCTCTTCTCCTTTTTAACCATTACAGGTCCCTTGTGGACCTCTTTCATTACTGCTGGTCTAGCTTTGATCCTTTTAACTTACTCAGGATCAACTTGTTTCTCTGTACTTCTGCAGGCCTGTCTTTCGTCCTTTTAACTTCCAGTGGCTCTGCAGCTGGACATGACACCTCTCTCACCGTCCCCTTACCTGTCTTGGAGCTCCCCTGGCCCTTGTTTAATTCTGAAAAAAACATATCTACTAACTCCCTTTCCAAGTCATCATCTTTGCCTGTTTTAAATTCCACTGTCTCTTCTGGGCCCTCGTTAACTTTACAGACCTAACCTTGGCCTTTTTAAATTCAAGAAGTTGTTTCTTAACTACTCTAACCCTTGCTGGTTCAATCGCCTCCCCCTGGGCCCCTGAACACTCTCCAGCTCTCTGCCTCTCTGCAGACTTTGGCTACGTGTTCCTTGCCTCTTCGATTGCAAGTAACCTTTGCCTAGCTACTCCAACCCTTTGAGGCTCTATTGCCCCCTCTAAGGGTTCTGAATCATTCTGGGTTCCCTGTATTCCTACAGATCCTTGCTGGTTTCCTCCAGCCCTCAGCTTCTTTTGATTCGTGTGATTTTTCCTGACTTTTCAAGAGTGCTATCCTTTCACCTGCCTCAGTTGCCTTTATCTTTCTTTCCAGTTCATGCAGTCTTCTTTGGAAAACTTCCTCGCTTTGCCTTTCTCTTCTCTCTTTTTCCCTTTCCCTTTCTCTCCTGAAATTCTCTCTCTTCAAGACCTCTTGACAGAGTGGATGTGGAGAAGATGTTTCCTCTTGTGGGAGAATCTAGAACTAAGGGTCACCGTTTAAAAATAAGGGGCTGGACATTTAAGACAGAGATGAGGAGAATTTCTTTCTCTCAGAATATTGTGAGTCTTTGGAACTCTCTTCCTCAAAAGGCAATGGAAGCAGAGTCTTTGAATATGTTTTAGGCAGAGCTAGATAGATTCTTGATTAACAAGGGGGTGAAAGGTTATCGGGGGTAGGTAGGAATGTGGGGTTGAGGTTACAATCAGATCAGCCATGATCTTTTTGAATGGCGGAGCAGGCTCAAGGGGACATGTGGCCCACTCCTGCTCCTAATTCATATCTTCTCCCTGTGCCCTTTCCTCTCTTTCTCTTTCTCTTCTTCTTTCATTTTCTAACTTTTTTGTTCCTGTCCTATCTGCATTCTCAGCAGTTCTACTACTTTTCATAGCTTTGCCTTACATTCAAATGGAATGTTCCAGCCACAAGCTGTAATGTTACACATCTCGTCTCATCTGAGGGAATCTCTACTCCTAAGAATGATCCCAGGAATGAAAGGCTTAACATATGAGGAATGTTTGAGGACTCTTGGTCTATACTCAATGGAGTTTAGAAGGATGAGGTGGGATCTGATTGAAACTTACAGAATACTGAGAGGCCTGGATAGAGTGGTCTTGGGGAAGATGTTTCCATTAGTAGGAGAGACTAGGACCTGAGGGCACAGCCTCAGAGTAAAGGGAAGACGTTTTAGAAAGAGATGAAGAGAAACTTCTATAGCCAGAGAGTGGTGAATCTATGGAATTCATTGCCACAGAATGCTGTGGAGGTCAGGTCGTTGAGTGTATTTAAGACTGAGATAGATAGGTTCTTGATTGGTAAGGGGATCAAAAGTTACGGGGAGAAGGTGGGAGAATGAGGTTGAGAAACTTATCAGCCATGATTGAATGGCGGAGCAGACTCGATGGACCGAATGGCCTAATTTCTGCTCCTATGTTTTATGGTCTTATGGTTGCCTACAGTATTTTGCTATCCCCAAGTGGCCTTGAGGTATCATTTGGTGAATTTCAAGTCGAAGTGTTTTAGGGATGACTAGCCTGTCATTAAAAATAAAGAAGTAAGTTAACAGGTAAAGTCGGGGTAAGGGGGAAAGTAACAAAATCTAAATCAGGGTTACTATGCATGTATGTGAATGCAGAGAGTATAGTAAATAAGATTGGGGAGTTACAGGCACAGATTGCCATGTGGAAATATGATGTTGTGGTAATAACAGAGACCTGGCTCAAGGAAGGGCAGAACTGAATGTTAAATATTCCCAGGTACAAGGTGTTCAGAAGAGATAGGAAAGGAAGGAAAGGAGGAGGGGTGGTGGTATTGGTTAAGGAGAGCACTGCAGCGCTGGAGAAAGAGGGTGTTCCAGAGGGCTCAAGCACAGAATCAATTTGGCTAGAGCTAAGGAACAGAAAGGGTGCAATCACATTGCTCGGTGTAGTCAAAAGTGAGAAGGGCGTAGAAGAATAAATCTGCAGGGAAATTACAGGTAGATGCAGGCACTGAGTAGTTATAATAGGGAACTTTAATTACCCGAATGTAGACTGGTACAGTGGTAGTGTAAAGGGTGGAGAGGGGCAAAAGTACCTAGAATGTGTTCAGGAGAATTTTCAACAGCAGTATGTGTCTAATCCAACAAGAAAAGATGCACTGTTGGATCTGGTTCTTGGAAATGAGGTGGGCCAAGCAGATCAAGTGTTAGTGGCGGAACATTTAACAGACAGTGATCACTGTATTGTATGTTTTGGGATGATGATAGAACAGAATGATAGGCATCCAGAGTTAAAATAATTAATTAGACAAGAGGCGACTTTGATGGGGCAAGAATGGAGCTGGGCCAGATAGACTGGAACAAAAGGTTGGCAGGAAAAACTGTAGCTGAACAATGGGCCAACTTCAGAAAAGAATTGATTCGGGCACATTCAAGGTATATTCCATCAAAAGGGAAGGTAGGGCAAACAAATCCAGAGCTCCCTGGATGAAAAATGAGATTGAAATTAAGATAAAGAAGAAAAAGTGCACTTATGACAGATGTCAGATAGAAAATACAATTGAGAACCAAGAGGAATACAGAAGGTTCAGAGAGGAGGTGAAAAAGCATCTTAGAGAAGTGAAGAGGGATTATAGGAAAAGACTGGCAGCCAACATAAAGGGGAATCGCAAAGTCTTCTATAGGTATATAAATAGTAAAAGGGTAGAGCCAATTAGGGACCTAAAAGGGGATTTACACATGGACGAAGGGGCCATGGCTGAGGTATTAAATGAATACTTTGCATCTGTCTTTACCAAGGAGGTAGATGCCACCCAGGCCATGGTGACAGACGGGGAAATTCTATCACGAGAAAGGTTCAAAATTGATAAGGAGGAAGTGTTGAAAAGACTGTTGGCACTTAAAGTTGACAAGACACTGGGACTTGACAAGACACCGGGACCAGATGAGATGCATTCAAGGATATTGAAAGAAGCAAGAGTAAAAATACAGAGGCACTGGCCATAATCTTGCAGTCTTCCCTAGACTCAGGGGTGGTGCCAGAGAACTGGAGAATTGCAAACATTATTCCCTTGTTCAAAAAAGGTTGTAAGGATAAGCCCAGCAATTACAGACCAGTCAGTTTAACTTCAATGGTGGGCAAGATTGTAGGAACAATTATTCGGGATAGAATTAGTAGTCACATGGAAAAATATGGGTTGATTAGGAAGAGCCAGCATGCATTTCTAAAGGGGAAATCATGTTAAGTCACTTGCTGGAGTTTTTTGAAGAGGTAACAGAAAAGGTCGATGAGGGTAATGCTGTTGATGTGGTGTACATGGACTTTGAAAAGATATTTGACACAGTGCCGCACAACCGACTTGTGAGAAAAGTTATTGCTCATGGAATAAAAGAGACAGTAGCAATGTGGATACAAAATTGGCTGAAAAATATGAAGCAGAGAGTAATGGTCAATGGATGTTTTTCAGGCTGGAGGAAGGTTTGTAGTGGAGTTCCCCAGTGGTCAGTATTGGGACCCTTGCTTTTCCTGATATATGTTAACGATATTGATCTTGGTGTTCAGGGGACAATTTCAAAATTTATGGATGATACGAAGCTTGGGAGAGTTGTGAACTACAAGGGGGACGGTGTGGAACTTCAAGAGGACATAGACAAGTTGGTGGAGTGGGCAGATGGGTGGCAGATGAAGTTCAGTATGGAGAAGTGTGAGGTGATGCATTTTCATAGAAAGAACATGGACAGGCAATATAAAATAAGGGGTGAAATTTTGAAGGGGGTGCAGGACCGGAAAGACCCGGGGTGTATATGTGCATAGATCATTGAAGGTGGCAGGACAAGTGGAGAGAGTAGTTAATAAAGCATATAGCACCCTGGGCTTTACTAAAAAGGGCATAGAGTGCAAGAGCAAGGAGGTTATGCTGAATTCATATTAGACCTTCGTTAGACTTCAACTGGAATATTGTATACAGTTCTGGGCACCACATTATATGAAGGATGTGAACACATTGGAGAGAGTGCAGAAGAGGTTTACAAGAATGGTCCCAGGGATGAGAAACATCAGCTGTAAGGATAGATTGGAGAAGTTGGGACTGTTTTCCTTGGAGAGGAGAAGGCTGAGATGAGACTTGATAGAAGTTTTCAAAATCATGAGGGGGCTGGACAGAGTAGATAGGGAAAAACTGTTCCTGCCAGTAAAAGGATCAAGAATGAGAAGGTGCAGATTTAAAGTGATTTGCAAAAGAAGCAAATATGACATGAGAAAAAACTTTTTCACACAACGAGTGGTTCATGTTTGGAATACTCTGCCTGGACGTGTGTTGGAGGCAGGTTCAATCGAGACATTCAAGAGGGCATTTGATGATTATTTGAATAGAAACAAGGTGCAGGGGTGCAGGGAAAAGGCAGGGCAATTGCACTAAGTCATAATGCTCATTGGAAAGCTGGTGCAGACATGATGGGCCAAATGGCCTCCTTCTGTGCTGTTAAGATTCTGTGATTCTGTGAAGTCATCGATGATTGTGAAATGTTTTCTCTTTTCGAAGTACTAACATAGTACTGGGTTGTTAGGAGTATAATCAGACCATCCTCGCTGACAATACTCTTTTATTTGGATGCATTGATCATCCTGCTTGTGCTTGTTTAACCTCTGGTAGATTCTTCTCAGTAGCTGGTAAGTGTTTGATAATGAGTGAAGAATATGCTTCCACTTCCTCGATGAAATCCAAATCTTCCATGTGGACTCCTTCCACTGGTATTCATGATAGTGCATCTGCTGTCAACTAGTACTTCCCTGCACGTACTCAGTCACTATATTATATTTCATTAGTCTGAGTCTGAAACATTGAGTTCAAGTGGCATTTTTGCAATCTCATCTAGGTTAAGAAGAGTGATCAAAGGCTTGTGGTCAGTTTCAGTTTTAAACCTTAATTCCATTACATAATCAGAGGACTTACCACATGCCCATGTGGCTGCCAATGCTTCTTTCTCAATGGTTGTATGCTTTTTCTCTGTGCCTGATCTTGAGGTGCAATAAACTGGTCTTTTTCCATTTTTGTGAACTTGAAACAAAACTGTGCCCAAACCTGTAGATGATGCATCCACTGCTATAATTGTTGGCAATTCTAGATTGTGGTGTGCTAGGATTTTAAATGATATTGAAGATTTTTGATCTTGTCAAAAGCATTTTGCTGATCCACATTCCAGCAGAACTGTTGACCTTGATGATGCATTGATTTCCACCAAGTCTGGTAGGAACTTGTCTACTTGGTTGACCACCCCAAGGAATCTTTGCAGCTCTGTGATGTTCCAAGGCTGTGGGAACTCTCTAATCACTTTGGTTTGCTGTGGGTCAGCTGTTATTCCTGAAGCTTGCACAATGCGCCCTAGGAATTAAATCATGCACTTTGCAAATTCAAATATTTCGCTCAGTGTCAAACCTGCTTCTTGCAGAACTTCAAGGATTGCTTTCTCTCTCTATGGTCATATTCTTCCCTCGATGAACCATATATGCGTATGTCATCCATATGGCATTTCTCCTTCTATGCTTTCCAGGGACTGAAACATTGTTCTTTGGAATATCTCTGATGCAGAAGCAATTCTGAATGGTAACCTATTAAAACAATAATGACTGAATGGCATTGTAAAAGTGGTTAGCAGTATGGATATATTTTGTCCAGAGGTAACTTCCAAAATCTATTCTTCGCATCTAATTTGATGAACAGTGTACTTTTTGCTAATATGGCAAGACTTTCATCCACTGATGCCATCAGGTAGATCTCATGTTTCACATATTTGTTTAGATGAGTCAAGTCTAGAGAAATTCTATTTGAACCATTAGGATTTGGTACTGTGACCATTCCAGAACACCACTTTGTCAGTATGGTTACTAGAGAGATAACCCTCTGTTGTAACGTGTGCTCAGTCTCACTCTTGACTTTGTCTAAAAGTGAGTGAGTGATAATCCTCAGTGTAAAGAGGCAAATTGGCTCAGCATCAGCTCTTAGGGTTATGTGATATCCTGTCTTCAGCTTTCCTAAGCCTGAAAATAATGTTGAGAATTCATTAATGGGTATGTTATTAGACTACTCATCAGCAATTTCATCAACCTTGTAGATTAGCAAGCTTTTCTGCTTAACAATGATGACTCTTGGTTCTGTATCGCATACAGTGGTTCAAAGATTTCTTTATTCTTGTACCTTAATCTTGCCAAGTGTTCACCTATGATTTTCAGTGTAGTCCCGCCCAGATCTTGAAACTAGCTGGATGATAGCTGTAATGTGATGTTTATAGGCCACTTTTACTTCATCAGATAAGACTGAAGCACCGGCGCTTGTGTCTAATTTAAATTCTCTGTGTCCGCCCGCATCTAGCTTAATGCTCCAGGAATTATTTTCTGTTCATTAACTTCCCCTAGGAAAGTTAATTGTTTTTTTATGTGGCACTTCCGCTTCTTGTATTTGGTTTGGCCTTGTTATTTTCTCTTTTCTCTTGTGGACTACTTATGTTCTAGATCAGCAGACAATTCTAACTTTTCACAGTTATGTCACTCTGCTCCCCCTGCTGGGCATTCTTCTTACTTGCGCAGGGTTTTCCTGCCATACCGAGAGCATTGAAGATGGTGGTTTTCCCTGATTTCTCAGGCTTCTGCTTCAATGCACTTTCTCTTTTCTGCCTGACATCTTAATTGGCATCACTCATTCATTTCCACAAACAACTGCTCTATTTTACTTTCTGAGCTCAGCCTGTCATGCAATTTGTACTGTCTTAGTGAGAGTTAGACCTCTTATTTACAAGAGATGTGTGAGAGTTTTATCTAGGATCGTGTGTTAATTCATCACTCAGGATCCTGTAGTCGCAATTTTCTGTCAGACTATGCAGGTCATGAATGAATGAATCCAATGCAGTTACTGGGTTTTTGTTTCTGCATATTAAATTTGCTGGCTCAATGATTGAATATTTTCGAATGCTGAAATATGAATCGAATGCCTAGAAGATTTCGTTGTAAGAGCTTGAAGCCTCATCGACTACGTCTTGTTATTACCTCGTTGGCAATACTTCCAACTGCATAAAGTACTGACCTGATCCTTCTGTTTCTTTTTGTGCAAACCTGAAACTGTTTGATATCTGGAAAATCTCTTCCTCCAATTGTCCCAATGTTGAGCTGATTGCAAGCCTTCAGGAAGTCTGACAATAAGAGCCTCATAGCATGTAAATTGTAATGTATGTTATGCTACATGGAGCTGTGTTTAAGGTGCAAAGTCCTCTTAAGGTCATTAAACCTCCAATATTTTCAGCACAATTCAGATGTTCTACATAAGTTCTGGAGATTTCTAGTATGTAGTACCATGTCACTTAATCCCAAACAGAAACCAACCTATCTTGGAACTCTAAGTGATTTGACTTTTTTATTCTTTCAGGGGTATGGGTGTTGCAGGTTAGGCCATCATTTGTTGCCTGTCCCTAATTGCCTTTGAAAAGGTGGTGGTGAGCCGCCTTCTTGAACCTCTGCAGTCCATCTGGCGTAGGTACATGCACAGTGCTGTTAGGGAATTGCAGGACTTTGACACAGCAACAGTGAAGGAGCAGCAATATAGGGTGGGATTTTCCAGCCGCCCCCCCACCCCCACCCTGCCATCAGGCTCCATCCACCATGAAAGTCAGTGGACTTTATATTCTGGCTGGTGTGTGGCTTGGAGGGGAACTTGCACTATTATTTACCATTGCACTTCAAAATGTACATGTATGAGCTATCATTGAATGTTAGACAACAGATGAATTGATTGGGCAGGTGGGATTTGGAAGGTAGATCTAATAGATGGAAGATGAAGGATGACACTATGATATCAAGCTTGCAACGTCCTCTATTTCAGTATTTATTAGATTTGCAGTAAATACATTATCTACAAACAGCTTTACAGAAAACCTTCCACTGATTAGTTACACATCAGGAATGAGAAATGAATAGATTGATACATGAAAACTTTGTTACCATTATTGGTTTTTTAAATGTTTTTGTGAATTTCATGAACATTAAAGCAAATAATTTATATGATGTTGTTATGAGCAATTTTATCTGAATGCCATCTTTGAAAAGGTTTGTATTTACATAATGCTTTATCACATTTCTCAGAAACATCGCTCATACAGTTAAACAATAAAGCTGTTTTTGAGTTGTTTCTTGGCATATTGGTAATTTTACATTTCCCTGCAAATAAGTACAATGTTCCCTGCCAAGGATCTGTTCATCTATCATTTGAATTGTCAAATTAAGTGATGAATGGGGGGTTAATAAAGAAAAATAATAAATATGGGCCCCAATCCTATAGGCAGAAATCAGAAAAGAATGAAGCTGAACTTCACTTGGAGCCATATAAAGTGAACAAAAACATATATTGGCCTGCAATGGGAAAATAAAACATTATTAACATTCCGCAAACTTCAAGAACATATGAATATATTTGTATATCATTTGTGGTTTTACCAGATGTGTCCCAGGCAAAAAATTGGAAGGGAAAAAGGAACAATTCAGCACATCTTGTTCAATAAGTATATATGAAGTGTGGAAATTATCGTCCCTCAGTTCTAATTTACTAGCAATGGAAAACCCTCACACTTTGTATTGATGTTTCCACTTTCTCTTGTCTCTTCTGGTTTTAGAAAGGCTATGGTTTTCAGACTGTTTATCCCATTTCTCCTCTGAGGCCCTTGTGCAACTGGGTAGCTTGGCACCTAGCTTGCATCCTTATGGTTGTACTTATACGAGTTGTTGTGTAATTATATAGTGTTAGCAATTGCCTAGAATTGTGGCTTGAATTCTGGAAGTCTTATTCTGGTTCTTGTTATAAATACATATGGATTGGACATTTTTCCACAGTGCCTTTATCCACTTTAGGAAGTTTGGAGACTCAGTGGGACAGCTGTATTGTAGTGAACAAATTGTCAGGTCTTTGTTATTATGAGGTTATGATGCAAGGAGTTTTAGAAAGCAGGAACGACTCTCTTTCATAACTTTACTGATTCATATTTAAGGTACTTTTAGCGGTACAGTGCCATGCTACAAATCACCTCCCTTAATTTGGTTCCCAAAGGACTGTCTTTCACTAATGATACCTTTCTAAATGCTTCAATGATCCCCTCATTTTCACACCAAATGGATTTTATTTTGAATAAATATCCAAGAACATTGATGTATGTTGTCCTGGAGTCTGAACGCAGCACATTCTTGACCATACGCTTGCAAAAGCCAGAGTCTCTGGAAGAGGTGGTTTGCAAGACTAATGTGCCTTGAGAGGTAAGGTATTTCTGCCCTCTTGGGGAACGCCAATGGGTTGTTGATAGCTGTTTTCCATCAGGAATCTCCCAGGCAATCTGCACTTGATCCCGATACCATAGCAACTGAGCCAGAGCAATGCTCCACAGCCCCTGTCAGGCTAGATGGAGGACCATTGGTGATGTGTGGCTTGTGGAACGCAATAATTACCAGGACTGACCATCTCATTCACTGCACTACATGTGTAGGTACCCTTATCTGGGATATTAACGGTAAGAATGGAAAGAGTGCCATTGGCCATTAATGAGGTCCGTTCAGAAGTCTGAGAGTTATTAAATATGACCCCATTAGGTAAACTCCATAAGACCTGTGGTTTGGGTAATCCCTGTATCAGGCAATGCAGAAATGGATTGTCTTCATGCAGACTACTCACTAATACTGAAGAGGAAGACTGGATCTTAGGTTTGGCATCTTCAACCAGTGTAGAGATTTTTTCAGCATATCCAGCAACATTCTTCATCATGCATCTATACCTTCCAGTCTCAGAGAATGTACAGTTAAATACATACAGCGTACCATTGGGCTTATGGTAGAATTTGGACAGTTTCTTTTCAAAGTGCAGGTGTGTCCCACTGGGATGAATCCAGGTTATTTCTGGGTTTGGAATTCCCTGCACAGGGCAATGCAGACCAGTACTGGTTCCTGGTTTAATAATACTCGTCTCATTCTGTGGGGGTGGAAAGGTTAGTTTAACTGGAATATTAATTACTTCCAACTAAAACATGAGCCTCACTTCTCATACATCATTGTGTGCAATGCATATCAGTGTCCCAGAATCAGGTTTTCTTAATGCTCGCAACTCTAAGGTCCCATTGAGATGCACAATAATATTTCTCCCATAGGATGGGGCTCGTGATGCCAAACCATAGGGTGTAATCCATATGACTATTGGTTCAGGAATGCCATCAGCCTTGCAGGAAATAAATTTCTCCTGGAAGGAGAGGATGGTCTCTTTTATCATTGAATCCTCTAGGCATCCATTGATCTGAGGTATTTTGGAAACTATTTCCAATTTGATTTTCCTCATATTGTCTTCACGTCTGTTGTGCACAACCATAATGCAAATATAGTTACCACTGTCCCATTGTGTTAGTCTCTTTATGATAAGTCATATAACTCTCATATGTAACTTTTCTGCTTGATTCTTTGAGGCTCAATGATCACCTCAATGTTTCCACCCTTTCAATGTCCACCTTGTCAAGGCCGTTCAGGATCATGTATATTTCAATCAAATCATCCCTCGCTCTGCTAAACTCCAGAGGAAACACCCCAGTCTGTCCAACCTCCCCTCATAAGACAATCCACTCATTCCAGGTATCAATCTAGTAAACCTCCTTTGAACCATCTCCAATACATTTACATCCTTCCTTAAATAAGGAGACCAAAACTGCATGCAGTATTTGAGGTGCAGTCTCACCAATGCCCTGTATAACTGAAGCATAACATCCTTACTTTTGAGTTCAATCTTTCTCATAATAAAGGATAGTATTCCATTCACCTTTTTAATTACTTGCTGGGAGGCTGGCAGGCTGCTGGGAGAATAATTTTCTCCTGATCAGCTTGGAGGAGAATTCAGTGGAAGGTTGGAAATGGTTTCCTAACATGCCCTTTCAGCAGAAGTCAATGCATTCCAGGAAAAGTTAAGCAAAAAAATTAATACTTTCATTTACAAAGCATCTTAGATTTGTGATATATCTCAAAGCAATTTGCAGTTTGTGTTGCATTTGTGACTGCAAGCAAAGCAGCCATTGCATACAACAGGAGTGAAATGAATTAATAATTAACCTTTTTCTGGTGGTAATTGTGGTATATGGGTCTGGTACATATAGAGTTAATGTGAGACTGAGTATAGTACCAAGGAGTTGGTATGGTGTTGGCCAGAGCTGCGTGCAGTTCCTGGAAGCAGTTCCTACCTGGTGCCCTTTACTGTATATTTGTAAATAATTCTAGTATTTGATAAAGATTTACAGATAATCTATTTCCGACTACAAAGACTTCATTAAAACCTGCTGAGATGTAACCAACACTTCACAGCATTAATGGCCAGGGAAAATATTGGCCACAACATGGGAACTCCTTTGTGCAGTGATATCCATCTGAACCACCTAAACATACAGATGGAGTTCCTGTTAGATGCCTCATTCACAGGATGATACCGCTCACAATGTAGTATTCCTTCAGTACTGCTCTTTAGCAAGATATAAACCCATAACTTTCTGCTCTAGAGATGAGAGTGACAATAAGCAGTCAGAGAAAAAGGAGGGAAAATAACTTTTAAATATAGATCATAATTTAAAAAACCTGTAGCAGTCAGTAAACTATTTGTTGTGTTTGAAGCATTACCTGGATTGAACTTAATTCACTGAATGCTCCACCAGCTATTCTCTGAATAACATAACTATGAAGCATCAGAATTTGCAGTGTGTTAAGTCCTAGGAATGCTTGGTGAGGGATAGTGTGTATGTCATTATAACTGCAAGAGAGACAGTCATGTTAGCTGTACTCAGTACAAAGGCAAATGAGAGCATATGCAATGTCTGCAGCTCATTTCAGAATCTTTCCAGCACTGGTAGAGAGGGGCCCTGTTTGTTTCATCATCATTTTGTTTAGACAATATGAGATGCTATCTGCGCTCAAAGAATAGAGCAGAAGTTTCTGTTCTGCGGGTGTGTGTGTGCCCGACCCAAATGGGTGTAAAACTATGTGAGATGACATCAGTGAGTGTCCCGACGTCATTACGCATTCACGTGATATTTCGCTTGGCGGGCGCGCGCAGCAGTCAGAAGACCGGTCGCTGACAATTAAGCTCGTTAATAGCACAATTGTAAGTGACTTTTCATGGCCCGTCCAACTTTACGGTCGGCGGACGGGCCAGTCGGCCAGGCAGCCTTTATATTTTTGATGAAACCTCATCCGAGGGTGGAATGAAATAAAATAAAAAGAAATATCTGGGGACAGCATTTTTATGAGCTATTCTTTCAGGTGCTCGATTGTCTGCATGGACATTTTTTGCAGCATTTTTGTGTTTTTTTTTATTATTTGGAGGCCTGTAGCTCCCTGAGGCATCTGTCTCCCTTCAGGGAGCTCAGAGCAAGCATTCACCGGCACTCACGGTGATGTTGACGCTCGCCCTCTTCCCGCTACACCAGAAATGCTGAGCCTTTCTCAGGGAGCATGAAATCGCAGTTGGGGGACCATCTGTTCCTGGGCCATTGGTATTCCGCAACCCACTACTTTAATCACCTCTTCAAAACATTCAATCAGGTTCAACATACAAAACCCTGCTCTTTACAAGTCCATGCTGACTCTCTCTAATCAGCTGAAAATGTTCAATCACTCTATCCTTAATTGTAGATTATAGTAATTTTCTGACAACAGATGTTGGGTCTATAATTCTCTGGTTTCCCTCTCTCAACTTTGCCAAACAGCGGAGTGACATGCACAATTTTTTAATCTAAATGATTCGTTCCTGAATTGGGAGAACTCTGGAAGATTATGGTTAGGACATTTGCATGTTCTCACCTACTCCCTTTACAACTCTGCAATAAGAAACATTAGTCCTGGAGATTTATCACTCTTTAGTGTCATTAATTTCTTCATTTCATTTAATTTTCTTACGTTAATGTTAATGAGACTCCATCCCTGTTACAATATTAGTTTCTTTGGGATGTCCAGCATGTTAGCCTTTTCCTCTACTGTAAACACTGACGCAAACTAATTATTGAACATGTTCACCATTTCCTCTTTTTTATTGATAATATCACCATTTTCAGTTTTCCAGAGTCTCAAACAGCCACTAACCAATCTCTTTTTCCTAATATAATTATCAAAATATATTGTGAAGGTTTTGATATACCTTGCAAGTTTCTTTTCATACTCATTTTTTGTAGCTATTACTATCTATTTTCTTGCTCTTTACTGTTCATTATATCATTCCCATTCGTCAAGATTTGTGTTTTTTCACATTTTTGTATCCTTTTATCTTCTCCTGATGGGCAATTCCCTCAGTGCCATTCTCCCTCCTTCTCCCTATAACCCTTCACATTCTTCCTTTTTGGATAATGGCCTAATTCTCTTTTGAATGCTTTGACTGAACCTGCCTCCACTGCACCCTCAGGGAGTAAAATTTTTAGCTCGGCAGGTGAGCACGAGCCCGACCTGACCAAGCGTAAAATGACGTGCGATGACTCGGGCATGTGTCCTGATGTCATCGTGCACCCGTGCGATGCTTCAGTCAGTGGGCGCACACAGGAGTCGGCAGTGAGCCCGGCGGCAATTAAAAAGCCTATTAAGACCATTGAAAAATTAATTAAAAGAAATTTTTCGCTGCCCATCTAACCTTACGGTTAAAAGTGTGCTCTAAACATTACAAAATCAGAATCCAATGCTTGTTCCTTTTCAAGGACTTTATTACTCATGGAATGCTTTCCTGCAGAGAAGGTTTGATGCGGGATCATTGTGTCTTTAAGGCAAAATTTGATGAATATTTCAAATAGAAGAAAATACGAGGCTATGGAGAGAGCACGTGGGAGTGTGGCTAAACTCAATTTGTTCTATTAAAGTGCTAACATTGAACACTGAATGAATGTGCTGTACATATCTAAAGTTTCATGGTATCACTCTTATTACCAATCCAACTGAAGAAAATTAAGAGGTGCTACTTTATGAGATAACTGCAAGGAGGATTTTTCTCTATGCCTTTTCAAAGTACTTGCCTGTTTACTTTTCAATGGTCCCCTTTGACTTCCAAGCATCTTAGATAGTGGGATAATCCTAGCTGCCAGTAATGGTCCTGGAGTGCAAAAAAAATGAAAACATTTGTCATAAATATTCATGAGCACCTGAGTGCTAGCAGAAGTAAAATAATGGGGAAATAGATTAGAAGTGGCCTGCAAACTATTGAACAAATTGCTTGCTAAACTTTCTTCCATGTACAACCAGCATCTAGAAACACTGTGGCCTGCTCAGGTTATACAAGTGGCAATTAGAAGTGTCATATGATAAAACCAGGGAATGGTGACAGCACCTTGCAAACCACTGACCATTAGGATCATCGGAACAAGGGCAGCAGACACAGTGGAACACCACACCTGCAAGTTCCCCTCCATGCCACACACCATCCTGACTGGGAAATATATCACCATTCCTGCTGGGTCAATATCCTGGAACTCCCTTCCTAACAGCACTGTGAGTGTATATACACCACATGGACTGCAGCAGTTCAAAAAGGTGTCCACCAACAATGTTTAGGTTGGCATGGTTTTCAGTATGCTCTGTTTGGTTGGGTAAGTTGGAATAAATTTTTAAAAATGTCCCTTTGGTGTTTTAGAGAAAAAATACCGACAGTATAAAATATTCACTAGAGTTGGTCCTGTTAGTGCAGATTGATATGCATTTGTCATCAGAACAGTCAGTAATGGAGTACATCCAGCTCCACATACTCATTTTGAGTTCATCATTCAGATCTTGTTTTAATATGGCATTTCCACAATAATAAAACAAACTCAAATTGAAGTGTAGCTTAAATATGTTAATGGCACAATGTGGTGGTAATAGGATGCAGCCTCAATGTGCTGAGGTTTTGTTGTAACATATTGCTCTGTAATTCGGCTGCCTTAGCACTACAGCTGCAGCATCGGTGTAGAGTGGTTTTCCCTCTCACTGTTATGGTTTGTGTAAGTGCAGTTTGAATCTTGCACGCAAACCAAACTTGACAGCAGGATGAAGAGGGCATTTTGCTCATCATCATACTTGATGAATATTTCCAAATTCAGCTTTGGTGCAAAGTGGTTCTGACCTTGTACTAACAGCAAATTTGTGATGTGTGAATTCACTAAAAATACTTCAGTCATTTCAATGTCTAAAGTCAAAGAGTTATTTCTGAGAAATGGCTAACTTAACCTCATCCTGTGAACAATTAAAAAACTTTGTGCAGGGATATTAAGTACACCATTTCACTGTGGGGACATTTTCCCAGAAACAGCACAGAAACAGGCAGATTGTGTATGTGCATGAAGACATCATTAATACATTATTATGACACAGCAGTTGTTAAAGGCTGAGTTATTTAAAATCCCAAAGGGAAACTTTAAACAACTGTCATAACCTATATTTTCAATTGGTATGTTTAAGTTGCAACTCTGAATTCAGAAATGAACCCACGAAGTCCCCAGAGGTTTTTATATCAAACTAAATGAAACATTTATTAATTTGCAACAAATTAAACACCTGTACATGGCTACAAATTACTACTATCATAACTTTTTAACAAATTCCTAAATTAATTTCCACTAAGGCAACAATAACCAATAGACTTAAACACCAGGCAAGGTACGAGTTCAAAATAAGGTTCCTTTCAATTTGGTACCTTTGCAGATGGTTGTAGGCTTACAAGATTAGATCTTACATGCCTCTGACTTGCACTCACAAAGCTCCTTTCTGTTAAACCCAGTCTTTCCCTTTGAATGTAAATTTTCATTGTATCACCAGGCCCTTTGAACCCCTTTTGTAGTACCAATTTTATTAGTAATATAAACATTGCTTGGTGTCTCTTAGCTAGGTGCAAGATTTCACTCCCACTCTTGAATGCTCTACCTACTGTTTACATCTCAAAACTATTATACATCAGAGCACTAAGACTAGCTGGCTTTAATCCAATTAACATACACTCAGACTAAACCTCTATTAAAAAATAATTTACAATAACATTATATACATTAATATCTCTTCTTGACATGCACGCATAGAGGGTACTGGCAGGCTGGGTGCAGCGCAGTGATGTAGTTAGATTTCTGCGCATGCATGGACCAGTGCACATGCGCTGATGGATATGGGCGGACTTTTGCATTGTCATCTTGCATTGTCAAGAGACACAGTGAAGTGTAAAATATTCATGCCTGAAACAAAGGCAGGAGCAGCTGTGCTGACTGTGGATAGACTTTCAGTCTCCAGGTTTTTGGTTAGATAGAGAGAGAGGCCTCATAGAGAGACAAATGACTGAAGCTAGTGTGGTCAGCAGGAAAGTGTATCCCTTCTGTGAGATACCAAGCAGAAATACATGAGAAAAGACAATCTCTGGTAAAAGAGATGCATCCTGTGGCAATCCAAGGAGTCCAGAAGATTCATTCTGGTGTAGCCAGGTGGTGGGGGAAAGAATCGCTGGAGTGGGCCTTACTGCTGGTATTCCATTAAGGACTTCTCAGAAAACTGAAAGAAGCACCTTTTGATGGTTGCTTGACATTATGGGTGGAGTTGACCCAGATTTGCGCTAAGTGCGGTAGCGGGTGAGAAAAAGAATGTTTTACCCAATGGCTGCAATGGCAGATTTTCATGCCATATCATCCCAATCCCTCCTTATTAATCATGCAATCCTGGGAAACATGCCCTTTCACTAGTGCGCCATCTCTAATTTGCCCACCAAACCATCACCTTGCCACTTCCTTACAGCCGGCACCATATTTAAAGTCAGCCATGTGTACACCTCTCAGTGCTCCCAGCCCAGGACTGCTGCACAGAAGACATGGCTCAAAAAGTGCAGCACCATCCCCCCACCACCATTTCAGTTACGCGTACTTGGAACATCTTTTGGACATCATGGAGGCCTTCTGTGATGTCCTCTACCCCCGCTCTGGAAGAAGGCCAGAAAGCAAGGTGACAATTCCAGAATAGGAGGTGGTGGCAGCGGTGGTCAGCGCCAATGCCCTTCAAAAGAGGACAGTCAGCCAGTGCCGAAAGGGGATGAATGGTTTCCATTTCTCCATGGCAAGTCACTTTCCTCATCCCTCTCAACTCAAAAACCCATCATGCACCCACAGGGATCTCACAGCTTGGGAGGGTGGGGGAGCAGCAGTTGGACACTCCTGGGTCATGCACTCAGGAATCTCAGAGGCTGTCCTTTCCCTCTGAGTTCCCTTTGCCTGTGAGCCCCTCAACCTCATCCTCTGTCACTGCAGAGGGAGCAGCTGGACCACAGGAGGACAACCAAAGCAAACCGGGGCCCTCAAGGCCTCGGCTCTCTAAAGAACACATGCTGAAGTCATCAGAGGCAACAGGGCCAACCATTGCGCAGGCTGTCTCCACACCTGCTGCGGATGTCAGGGCGGCACCTAGAAGTGTTAGGCCTAGAAAAGTTAAGAAGTTTTGATCACAATTGGTTGCACTAATTAATACATTTTGTCACTTTATAATCTGAAAATATATTCTCATTCACTGAGTAATGTGTAATGAGGCCTTTTAGCTTTACTGACGGGCCTTGTGGGTCCTCCCCACCCCTTCCCCCACCAGCAGCTCAGCTGCACTCAGTGATTCTGGAGAGGGAGGTGTGTATGTGGCCTTTTGGAGCCTGGTGCATCACTTTCCCATGCATGTGGATTCTTCCTCCATCACACTCATCTTAATATCCTGAGCATTTACAATGCTGCCTGCTGGGTTTTTCTTTCAGTTGTCTACCTGAGCTGACCTGTATCTCCCCCAACCCACCAATCATACTCCCATGCAGCAACTATTCCTGCCCAACATGAATCTTCTTTCACTTTCAGTTTTAGAAGCGTGGTCTGCGTAACATTTGTCTTTAGCTCCCCCATCCTTGTTCCTCCTCCAGTCAACCATGTCTTTACCCACCACTGTCGAATCCCTGGCATCACCTTCTGCCTCCCCACTGTCACCTACCAGCCAGAACTCTTTTTCTTTGGAGATATCCAGGAGAAGTGCACACTTCCTATCTTCCTGAAAATCCACCCCCCCCTCCCCATCCACATTAACCTCCCCGACCTCCTCCCTCGAATTCCCAGGGTCCATGTCTGCTTTTGAGTTCCTACCATCCACCCTCACCGTCCCACCGTACTGGCTCACTCTGCCCTCTCTCATTCTCACCATCCCCTCATATCACGCCCACCCTCATTTTGCTCCATAGGAGGCAGTCATCGACTCCACAGACCCCTCCCTTGCACGTTCACCTGGACATCCACCCCTACTCCTTCCTCCTCATGGAATCCTTCATCCCCCTTGACTCTTTCCTTCTTCTTCCTTCCCTGAACTCCTTCCTCCCCTGGACTCCTTCCTCCACCCTTACTCCTTCCCCCCTCCTTACTCCTTCCTCTGCCCTCACTCCTTCCTCCCTCCTTACTTCTTCTTCCCCATGGACTCCTTTCCCCCTCCAGACTCCTTCCCCCCTCCTTACTCCTTCCTCCCCATGGAGTTCTTCTTCCCCCTGCAATCTTTCCCCCCTTGGAACTCCTTCCTCCCCCCAAATTCCTGCCCTCCTTGGAACTCCTTCCTCCCCTGAAGTATTGCCCCCTTCGAACTCCTTCCTCCACCTGAAGTCCTTCCCAGCTCCAAATTCCTCCCCCCCTCTGAACTCCTTCCTTTAAGCCCCCCAGTTTCCATATTTTCCCCATTACACCCTCCTCCCCCGTACTCCCTACCAACATCACCACCGCCATCACATTCATTCTCTCTCCCAAACCCATCCCCCAGACACACCTTCCTCCCCCTGTCAAACCTTCACCTTCCTCTCTACTCCGTCAATGATCATCCATAGCAGACCATGGTCAAGACACTGAAGCCCTGAAGCAGACCCTCAATAGTGACCTTCTGCCTTCTGTGAGCTACTTCGTGGCAGAGCCATGTTCATGAGAATGCACCCATCATGCGCTGAACATTCCTCCAGGGTCCCTTTGCTGTCAGGTTCCAGCATTTTCTGCCCCTCAGATGTCTGGGATGTGAGCAAGGCACTGATGCTAAGCCTCGACTTCTGCACGTCACACTTGTCAAGACGTGTTCTGCACTGGCGTGTTTTCCCACTGATGCGGGCAATAGATTTGACGTGGGGGGGAATGAATTTGGTGGGCTGGACTTATAATGATATGCAGATGTATTACAATGAAATTCCCGATGTGTGGCGGTGGGAAACACGGCCTGCCATTGAAGGGCAGAGCGGACGATTGCAAGTTGGCTTCACAATATTGTGAAACCGACTTTTGGCCTTCCCGCCATATTGTCTGCTCATGGCCGCCATGATGCCAGGTGTCAGCGGGCATGGAATATTCCACCATATGATTCAATGAGAAGTGAACCCCTTGGAAACTGGAAGTGAAGTTCCTGTAAAACCTGCAATTCTGCGGGTACTGGGCAGTGAAATTTATATGTGGCGTGGGGGTTTCAGTCATGTTAAAAAGTTAACGTGAGGATAGCTTTTCTGTAGTTCAGAATATTAGCTGCCTATTAAATAATGTTTAGTCGATTTTGCTTTTAGTTTTGTGTCACAGTATAAGTCTTAAAACTTGAAATCTTGTCATGTGATGCCTTCAGTTCTCACTAGGCTTGGAAATATCTTTTTAAAATTTATCAGTCTCCACTGGGATCCTAACATTTTGGAGGAATATTCCTACAGAAACAAACCCAGTTAAAGTTTGCAGGACAGTGGAACTCTTTCAAAGAGCCAGCACAGACATGATGAGCCAAAAGGTCTCCTTCTGTGCTATATCATTCTAAGATTATTTGCATGAAATTTATGAGTGGGAAATTAAAGATTATGATGACAACATCCAAGTTCCCACACCACTGTTCACTAATAATATAATTCAATATTACTAGGCTCAGTAATATATTCTTACATCAATGTCTCAAAAAATCCCACTGTTACCATGTTATAATTCCCATTATTATTTATAACCCTGAAGGTACTGGATCTGAGAACCTGATGCCTGAAAATTATCTGCAAAGCCTCTCCAGGAAGCTTTATGCTTACCAAATATCAATTGGAAATAATGACACTGATTATGAATATTCCTCAGAACTTAATAAAAAGAACTACAAACTGATTTTTAAAATATTTTCGAAATTCCTCTGTGATCACAGTCAATGTGCGAACAGTGATGTGGATTCTTGGTCTCAGATGATCTTTTGACAACCACTTTCATACTCACTGTCCCAAGCTCCTTTTCCCTCATCATTCATGTGTGTAAAAAACAGGAGAAAGCTGGAAATATACAGAAGGCCCATTGGCATTTTATGGATTAAAATGTTGGGTTCAGACTCTCTATTCTACACCAATTCTAATGAAGTGCCTTCACTCATTATTTCACTTTTTCACTATATATAGGCTGACAGGCCTGCATTTTCAGCTTCTATTTCAGATCTAGAGCATGCAGTTGTTATCATAATCTTTAAATGACCTATTCAGTTTGTGCTTTAAGTCATTCGATAAATCCTGGCCTTAAAACAAGCTCAGTTCAGAAATATACTCTTCATTCTTTAAGTTAGGAGCCTTGCCGATTGACTGCATATATTGCAAATATGGGTTTGCACAGTAATTCTTTCAAATAATGGTTGGAGAGTTGTGGTCAGCATGTGTGCAAATTTCAAATATGTGTTGTTGGGGGAAGACTCACTGCCAATACAATACTGGAAAAAGTTCCTGACATTTAAGAAAGTTTTAAAACAACTTTTAACAAAACAACTTTGAAACAACAATTTGTCGGATTAAAGATTGGAACCCGTGTCTACAGGTGGTGCCTTTGTTCACTTTTACCTGCAGGTATTAACTGGACAGCGAAAACTGCATTTAAAATAAATGAACATTCTCATTCTCATATGCCTGAAGATTCTGGAAACTCACTCCTGGGAACCTATTATTTCAGATATAACCCATCCAGACTGCTCGGATGGCATCCAATCTGTAACCCAGACCAGTGTGAGGAACTCCATAAACATACACAAATTGCCTTATTGAATTCTAGCTTGCAATTTACTCTTGGGTAATCAATTATTCTACATACAAACTATCCAAACCCCTTCACTAATACCCATTCTATTACTCAGTGTTTCCTATCCATTCTGCTAAACATAAACCATACACTCAATTAGATCCCAGTCCACACTCCCGCTAATTATTCTTTTCATAAATCATCTGAACCTTTTGAATCAATTGTAACCCACCCTCAATAATCTATATAAAATCATCCATCCTCCTGGATTCCAGCCTTGCAATTGGCCTCAGGGTAAATATTATTTTATGGACTGAATGCTGATTAGATATTTCAGACAGTTAATCCTCTTGTTAAGAATTTCTCACCCGATTTCTAATTGTATTCATGAGCTCTACTCTCGTTACACACAGACACATATTTTAAAGTGTAAATACATAAGGTGAAAAATAACAATGTTATTAAGTGTGTAATTATACAGTTTGGACAGATATTTGGCAGTAATATTATTAAAGTATCTTAAATAATTTGAAATGACAATATGATTATTGTCCAAAAATTACTTTTTGTGATGTTAATGTAGAAGATTCCTTCATCTGTTTTTACTGGAGGCTTTCTGACCAGCTAAAGGTAAAGTTAATGTTAAAATAATAGACAAAGGATTGTTGTATGAATATGTGAAACATCGGGACACCAACAATGCAAACAGTAATTTCAAGGCTTGTGTATCTTTATACAATGATGATTCTGCTGCTGTTCCCTTACCTGAAGGAGTTGAGGCTGAAATCGTGCAACTATTGTGCTGGTCACCAATTCACTGAGAGACTGATGCCAGTCTTTAGAAATGTTTCTGCACCTTTAAATATCTTCAACCCATTCTTTGTGTATCAATACTTTAACCTGTTCAAATCTTGCAAACTGGCAAAATAGATTAATTCTATTTTTTTTTACATGCTTTACCATGGAATAATGAATAATTCACAAAGGTTGAAATGATGGAGCTCTTTTCTCCCTCCTATTTCATCAAAGGAATCACCTAGAATTTGGCCTTCGGCTGCTGTTCAAGCAGATTTTTATCCTGAACAGGCAAACTGTTGGATTGCTTGTTTTCATTGTACAAATTCTTGTTAACTAACAAGCAGCTGTCACTCATGACTCAGCCTCCCCTGCCCCTCTGGCTCTAATTCGAAGCCCCGAGTTTGAGTTGTATTTGCCAGGAGAGGGCACAAGCAGCCCATAGAGACAAATACTTCGAGGAACTTCTTCAATGATGGAAATGCAATATCTTGACAGCTTTGCCTGAGAGGAAGAAATATGATTTCTTGTATTTTGATGTGAGTTACGTATATAAAACTATGAGCCAGAATGAGCAAGAAGATTAGATATCAATAATTTTATATGCAAGTTGAAATTCTTTAGGAGCTGATCCAAACATAATGGTCTTGATTATGTATCATACAGCACTAACTCCCAGGGCCTGGACTTTCACCAAGTTGGGTTGACTTGGAGCCCTTTAAAAATGGTAGGTCGGTCCGATTCTCAGTCCATTCGTGGGCTGTCTACTTTTCAGGAGTGCCTTTAAAGGATGCGGGCTGCTTCCTGTCACAAGCCCGCAGTAGTTATTCCTGACCTGGCCAGCTCCATTGCTCCCCATGCCAAGCTCTGGCGTTTCCATGCCCGTTGACTCATCGTACACCTTTTTAGAACCAATGAACACCGCAGCGTAAAGTGGTAAGTGTTTAAAAGAGCTTGAAAAAATGTAATTCAAATATCACTTTCCCCTATTCTTGAAAAATAGTCTGTACTATCTAATAAAAGTATCAATTACCCAAGCCCTTTGAAGATCAAAAATCATAAACCAAAAAGACTTGAAACCAGGTGAAACGTTGAACAAGCATTGTGAAATTGACAACAGAGATCAGACAGCCTGAGCTGTCAATCAAACAATGTTTCCTCTGGGGAGCAGGTTTTCTCTCATTTTACTAGATGCCTGGAGTTGGGCAGGAAACTCAAGAAGAAGAAGAAGAATGTAACCAAGTAAGGGCAGTCCTGAAATCTGGACAAGTGAAGGAGAGGCATCACAAGACGATAGTGTGATTAACCATGTTATAGGCTGCAGAGAGCTGAAGAAGAACAAGGAGCAATGATACACCTTGTCACTGTCACAGAAAAGGCCATTCATGATTTTGGATTGGGCCATCGTCAGCATCATAGGAGTGGAGACCTGATTGATGGATTCAAACAAGGAATTGCAGGAGAGATGAACACAGGTTTGAGAGGTAACCATGTTTTTAAGGATCTTAGGGAAGAAAGGGAGCATGGTGTTTTGTTTTGAAGATTGAGGTTGATGGTAATGGTTTTTAAATGAACTGGGGCTGTGCATGAGAAGAGGTGTTCATGTCAGTTAATATAGGGTACAGGAAAAGAAGTTGAACAATCTGGTGTTTATTGGAAATGAAGTTGAAGGAGAAGGAGGTAGTCTTCAGGGATGAGATGAGATAAACTACTTACAAAATAAGATAAAAATTGGAGTATAATATTATTAAGTTAATGCACAGGGTGGAGTATGCCATATACATAACATTGAATACACTTCAAAAATAATTTATTGCCTGTGAAACATTTTGGGATGAATATGAGGTCTTATAGCGCAGTGGGGAGAGCCAGAAGTTCCAGGTTTGAGACCTACCCCAGGACTTAATTGCCATGGAAGATGTGTTCATAACCTGGACAAACAGGTTGATTATCAACCTGTAAATCCTTCCAATATGCGTATGGCAGGTGGTAAGAGTGGGAGAGTTTCCTGGTCAGCCAGAACTGTGTGGTAACTGCACTGATACAGCCTCCTCACATTAAAAGACTGCATGTGCAAGCTCTTGCCATGGGCTGTGCTCTGTGGCAATCATCCTCCTTGCTTTGAAGGACTGCTAGAGAGGGGGATTTTGGGATGGCTTTAGGTGTCAATAAATGCAAGTCATTTTCTTAGGTTTCATTGAAACACTTGTGGATCTTATCTAAAAGTTCTGGTATGGTAAAGTTTGAGCTAACTCCTCCAATTGTGTTCTTGCAACTTGAAGTCTCCTAGAATAATACAAGTAATATTGAGCTAAGGAAGAAGAAGCAGCAGTGAATGTCCCACACCTGCCTGGACTCTTATTGCTGCTGCCTGTTCCCTTCAATTTGAGGAACATTGTACTTAGTAAGAGCATTAGAAGTTCCCTGCCAGTGAATGAAAGGAGGAGATAAAAATGATCTGGTTTATAAACTGCATGGTTCATAACTTCAAAGTTATTTCAATTTTTGTTATCACAAGTGATGGCAAGTCTTATACCTTCAGTTATGCCTTTTTTAAATGATAAAGCTTTCTAGACTAGTCTAGCCAAAGAATCATACACTGCTGAGATGTGGGCCATCTACGACCTTGTTTATCTTGCATATGCATGAAGTCGGACAGTGATTTAACATTGTACAGGTCATAGTTTCATGTTTTTAGTTACCTGTTCAGTGAATTCTTCATCTCAGCCAGACTATTGGAGAGAGGGGTTGATATAGTCCTTTCACAGGAAGGTGAGCAGGTTGTAATGAAATCAAAACATATTGCATATTCTTCTACTCAAACATATGCCAACAAAAGTACTGAAGACTTGTGCTCCAGAACTTGCCGCACCCTAGCTAAGCTGTTTCATTATAGCTAAAACACTGGCACCAACCCGGCTATGTAGAAAATTGTCCTGTGTTCAAAGACCAGGACAAATCTAACCCAGCCAATTGCCGCACCATCAATCTACCCTCGATCATCAGTAAAGTGATGTAAGGGGTCATCAACAATGCTATCAAGCGGCATTTCCTTATCAATAACCTGCTCACTGACTCTCAGTTTGGGTTCTGCCAGAATCACTGAGCTCCTGACCTCATTACAGCCCTGGTTCAAACATGGATGAAAGAACTGAACTCCAGAGGTGAGTTGAGAGTGACTGCCCTTGACATCAAGGCAGCATTTGACTGAGTGTGGCATCAAGGAGCCCCTAGCAATGGGAATCAGGGGGAAAACTCTCTGCTGGTTGGAGTCATACCTAGCACAAAGCGAGATGGTTGTGGTTGTTGGAGGTCAATCATCTCAGCTCCAGGACATCACTGCAGGAGTTCCTCAGGGTAGTGTCCTCAGCCCAACCATCTTCAGCTGCTTCATCAATGACCTCCCTTCCATCATAACTTCAGAAGTGGGGATGTTCACTGATGCTTGCACAATGTTCAGCACCTTTTGTGAGTCTTCAGATATTGAAGTGGTCCATGCCCAAATGCAGCCAGACCTGGACAATATCCAGGTTTGGGCTGACAAGGGGCAAGTAACATTTGTGCCGCACAAGTGCCAGGCAATGACCATCTCCAACAAGGGAGAATCCAACCATCGCCCCTTGACATTCAATGGAATTACCATTGCTGAATCCCCCACTATCAACATCCTTGGGGTTACCATTGACCAGAACCTGAACTGGATTAGCCATATAAATACTGTGGCTACAAGAACAGGTTAGAGGCTAGGGCTCCTGCCTTGAGTAACTCACCTCCTGACTCCACAAAGCCTGTCCTCTATCTACAAGGAGTGTGATGGAATACTGTCTACTTGCCTGGATGAGTGCAGCTCCAACAACCCTCAAGAAGCTTGACATCATCCAGGACAAAGCAACCCCCTTGATTTGCACCCCATCCACAAACATTCACACCCTTCACCACTGACGCACAGTGGCAGCAGTGTGTACTATCTACAAAATACACTGCAGGAATTTAACAAGCCTCCTTAGAAAGCACCTTCCAAATCCATGACATGACCACCTAGAAGGACAAGGGCAGCAGGCATGTGGGAACACCACCACCTGGAAGTTCCCCTCCAAGTCACTCAGCAGCCTGACTTGAAAACATATCACTGGGTAAAGGCCCTGGAACTCCCTTCCTAACATCACTTTGGGTGTACCTACATCATTGGGACTGCAGCTCACCTCCACCTTCTCAAGGGCAATTAGGGATGGAAAAAAAAATCCTTGCAATTGATGCCCACATCCCATTACTGAATAAAAGAATATTCTCTCCCAGGCCTAAGGAAGTGAAATCCCTGAACCTTTCAAACATTCCTTATTCATACAATCTGTAGATTTTGAAAACTAAAGTTTGGTGCCATCTAATCACTAATTTCTGATTTACTTCATCTTTACTTTTGTTCTTTTCAACCTTGACATTGGCCCTTTACTTTTACTCTTGAGAACAGCTTGTAGTGAACCAGACGTTTGATGAAAGGTCGTTGACCTGCAATATTAACTCTGTTTCTCTACCCACAGATGCCTTTTGAGTATTTCCAGCATCTTATGTTTTTATAGCAGAAATACGCAGGCTTGTTTCAGATATTTCTTCCTGCATTCCAGAGTTTGACTTGTAATCATAGAATCACAGAATCACAGAGTGCATAAGAGGCCCTTCGGCCCATCGAGTCTGCACCGACATGTGAGGACATCTGACCTACCTACTTAATCCCATTTACCAGCACTTGGTCCATAGCCTTGAATGTTATGATGTGCCAAGTGCTCATCCAGCTACTTGTTAAAGATGTGAGGCAACCCACCTCCACCACCCTCCCAGGCAGCGCATTCCAGACTGTCACCACCTTCTGGGTAAAAAAGTTTTTCTCACATCCCCCCTAAACCTCCTGCCCCTCACCTAGAACTTATGTCCCCTTGTGACTGAGCCTTCAACTAAGGGGAACAGCTGCTCCCTATCTACCCTGTCCATGCCCCTCATAATCTTGTACACCTCGAACAGGTCGCCCCTCAGTCTTCTCTGCTCTAACAAAAACAACACAAGTCTATCCAACCTCTCTTCATAACTTAAATGTTTCATCCCGGGCAACATCCTGGTGAATCTCCTCCGCACCCCCTCCAGTGCAATCACATCCTTCCTATAATGTGGCGACCAGAACTGCACACAGTACTCCAGCTGTGGCCTCACCAAGGTTCTATACAACTCCAACATGATCTCCCTACTTTTGTAGTCTATGCCTCGATTCATAAAGGCAAGTGGCCCATATGCCTTTTTCACCATCCCACTAACATGCCCCTCCGCCTTCAGAGATCTATGGACACACATGCCAAGGTCCCTTTGTTCCTCAGAACTTCCTAATGCCATGCCGTTCATTGAATACTCCTCCCAAAGTGTATCACCTCAGAGTTTTCCGGGTTAAATTCCATCTGCCACTTATCTGCCCATTTGACCATCCCGTCTATATCTTCCTGTAGCCCAAGACACTCAACCTCACTGTTAACCACCCGGCCAATCTTTGTGTTATCCGCAAACTTACTGATCCTACCCCCCACATAGTCATCTATGTCGTTTATATGTCATAATGGAAAGCTTTAATCATTGAGCTTCAAGTTCAGATCCCTGTAATAAGGAAGTTTTGGGTTAGTGCAGTCATGACCTCCTCAGCTTCATCTCCAGATAACTAGGTGGGTTGCAATGTTTCACCCAATACAGACTGCAGTAGTATTGATTAGGGAAATGATAAAGTCACAGATATGGATTCCTGAAGATGAATTGTGCTATGCACATTATCAATTTGTTGGGACATGTTATAAACTGTAGAGTAAAACAGCCAGTTTGGCAAAGTATTCCCCCATTGCTCAATTAAACTTTCAATCAGTAGTTCAATTTACACAAGATAAGAATATTTAACAGAAATATGAAATAATCTCTGTGTGAAACATGGAAGAGCTGGATTATCCTGTGTGAATGCTATGTATTAAAAGCAATGAAAGATAGGGAATGTTTTATGTTTGGATCAAGAATTTTATAAAATAGGGTGATTTGAAATTCTGTACAACTAGAGTGAATGAGATGTGCTTGGTTAAAGCCAGGAAGCATATGAGTAGAAATAAAAACTGAAACAGCTGGAGATACTTAGCAGGTTAAGCTGTGGAGAGAGTAAAACAGAGTTAACGGGCTCAATTAAATGAGGTGCTGGGTTATCCACACCCCCCTGTCCAAAAAATCACGGGGGGAGCTCACTGAGGGGAACACTGGCTGCCCTGCAGCAATTTAACAGCTGATTGGTCATTAATAGGCTGGGGGAGGGATTTCCACCTTTCTTGGTCAGGAAGTCCTGCCTCAGAAGCTAGCAGTTCACCAGCAGTTTGGGATAGAGGCATGCAGAGCTTTATCAGGATTTGGCTCAGTGTTTGAGGGTCTTGCTATGTGTCAAGCAGCAGATACCAGTGAGGACGGGGAATGAGGGGTTTAGGGGGGCTAGAGTTGTGGAGTGACTTGCCAGGGAAGGCCAGTGTTGTGGACAATATAAAAGAGGGCTTGGGGCAGTCGGTTGTGTTTCTGGAGAAGAATTAGATTCAGGGTTCTCATGAGACGATAACAGAGGTGAAAAGGCACACAGGACTTCAGTTTAATATTTCATCGAAAGGGCAGCACTGCTGACAATGGAACATTTCTATCTTTTAAGTTCAAAACTTGAAATAGGGATTCAAGACATAGCGATTTGTTCTGGAGCAAGGAGTATTACATATGAGCCAAGATTGCTCACCTTTAACTGTATATCCTGTTCCTCTATTCCAAAAAGAACCTTTTTTAGAACGCTTCCTGCAGTAATAGCTCCAAAACTGCTTCTCGAATAGAATAGTTCTAATGCATGCACTTTTTGCAGACATTTCTCTGCTTATTCAGTTAACAGGATATTACTAAGGGCAGCCAGAAGCCCTATAAAAGCTGGCCATTCTGGATAAAAAGCTCCATGTCAATGTCTTCCATAATTTAGAAAATCTTGATTAAGTAATTAAAGGAAATCATTCAAATTCTCTTAGACTTTCCTTATAACTTAAATTCCTGACATCTAGAATTGCTTTTATTGATATATTCCTATTCTGTCTAAGAAGGATGTCACTTGCTATGAACTGGGAGTGCTGTGCTATTCTAATGAACTCACCAGACATTATAACAGATGGAGAGCACTCTGTGCTGTAGATAGAGCAATACACAACACACGAGGAGCAGTAGAATTTAGCAGCTATGAAGTGAATATATGTGGTTACAGGTGGTGGTAAATTAAACTAGATGCTTCACACTGACCAGGTGCAATAGCTCGAATTTTTACAAAAGACAGCAGAATCCTGAGCATTATTGAACCTAGAGGTAATACCAGATCCATAGGAAGGACAAAAATGAAATATGAAGCCTTCTGTGTCAGTGAGAGCCATATAAATTTCATTGGAGAAGGATCAGAAGATTAAAAGCATCTAGAGGATGTGATTGATTTGCATGATGTTCTATGTGAGGCAAATATAAGACAGAGGGGTGAAGAACCAAAGAGTGAGAACGAGAGTTAGGGCTGAGGTGGGGAGGATCTAAAAAATTACTTGAATTACTGGGCCAATCAGAAGTCAGTATTGGGTGTGGTGAAAGTTGATCAGTGTATATTGTAGATGTTATGGATTCTGGGAATGGTAGATCAAGGTGAGGCGGCTATTGGTTGAATTGTATGTTGGATGAGTGAATGGCAGACTGATTGAGGGATGAGAATCTATTGTACTCTTTTATGAATAATTGGGATTATATTTTCCTCCTGTGGCATGCATTGTAGTAAAGTGGTTTTGTTCAATTTAATAGTATCAGAGGTGGTTAAAACATTAAAATGTTTGACAAGGGCTGTCTATTAATATTGCAGGCTCTTTTGTATGAAGATTTACTTGTGGGGATGAAATTTGCCTATATCTGGATGCATGTGTGAGGGCAATGTTTTTATCCAACCCCAACAAGGAACTTCTTCAAACTTCTGTTTGCATAATGGGATGTTCATTGAGATATATTGCAAAGCGTGACATACAGTTGCCTGCAGGAGCCTTTCAACTTGATGTGCTACAATAAAATATTGAAGCATGGACGTGGAATCCTTTAACTAAGCTTCCAGCTGCCAGTTCATAAAGCACTGCAACTGAAATAGAACAAGTTTAAGCAAGAAAATAGAAACACTCTACTCTGGGAAATCTGGAATCTCCAGACTAAAATTTCTCTCATGATTGAGGAGATAATGTGAGAGGGAATGATTGCTGAACTACTTTAAGCTGCCCCTATATACTTTCTACTGGACAACTATGGAAGAGTACTGGCTTTATCTCTCACAATCAGTCATGGAGCAGGATTTTCCACTCGGCATGCAGGCATGTGCCTGAACATTAACTAGCCCTTGGTGACGTTGGGTGACGTCCTGATGTCATCGCACGCTCATGCAATATTTCGGTCGGCAGGTGCGTGCCCGCTGACAATTAAGAGGCCTATTAAGACCATTAATCAATTAATTAACATGTATTTTTCGCTGCTTGTCCAACTTTATGGCCGGCGGGCAGGCGAATTGGCCAGGCGGCCTTTTTCGATTTTTGAAGAAATCTCGTTCATGGGTGGGATGAGGATTCCGTAATTAAGCTAAAGAAAACAAAATGTTTTGGGCAGAATTTTTCAAATATACATGTTAAGGTGAGTGAATCCGCGGTGTGGATATTTTTTCTGGGATTTTAAAAACTTTATCCATTGCTCTGCCTTCAGGGAGCTGTAATTGTGCGCTCCCCCACACCTACGCTGACTTTGGCACTCGCCCTCCTCCTGCCCCTTACTGCTTCTCAGCATGCCTGTCATGCTGCCTGGGTGTTAATTGGCCAGCCAGCATGAAATCGTGGTTGGAGGCCGATCGCGGGCGGCAGGCTGATTCCCAGCCACTCCCTGCCCCACCTGCCGCGTCTGCCCGACAACACGAAAATCCTGCCAATGGAATTTAGCAATATTTTGCAATTTGTGCCATATTTTGATGCAGGTTTGTTCTACACTCTTGAGTTATTTTAAATTCCCCCAAATTGCTCGTATTCTGTCTAGAAGACAGTGATTCTTTGGACATTGAAGCTCTGGTATGTAAACCTGTTTGTCCCTTTTTATGAATGTGACAAGGCAATGACAGGTTATAAGGCTATTTGACTGTATGGCAAACAATCATTGAGTCCAGTCATCTCTTTGCTCAAATGAGAACAAACGGCAGAATGACCAATTTTACACTGAACATTGCTTTGGTTTGGCCAGGCCAAACAGAGCCTGGCAGAGCAAAACGGAGCCAAACAGAGCCAGACAGGGCCAAACAGTGCATGGCAGAGCCAAACAGAGCCAAACAGCCTGGTAGAGCCAAACAGAGCCAAACATAGCCTGGCAGACCCAAACAGAGCCTGGTGGAACCAGGCAGAGCCAAACAGAGTCAAGCAGAGCCAAACAGGGTCTGGCAGAGCCAAACAGAGATTGGCAGAGTGAAACAGAGCCAGACAGAGCCTGGCAGAACCTAACAGAGCCAAACAAAGTCTGGCAGAGAGAAACAGAGCCTGGCAGAGCCAAACAGAGCCTGCCAGAGCCAAGCAGAGTGAATCAGAGGGATCCAGAACCAGTCACAGACAAACAGAGCCAGACAGAGCCTGTCAGATTCTGTCAGAGCTAAAGAGAGCCTGGTTGAGCCAAACAAGGCCTGGCAGAGCCTATTGAGGCTACAAGAGCCAAACATACAGGCCAAACCAAGCCAAACAGGGTTGGAAAGAACCAAGCAGATCCAAACAGGGCCAGGCAGAGACAAACAGAGCCTGGCTGAGCCAAACAGAGACTGGCAAAGCCAACTTGAGGCTGGAAGAGCCAAACAGCCAAACCGCACTAAACAGGCACATAAAGAGCCAGACAGAGCCATACTGAGCCTGTCAGAGCCAAGCAGATGCAAACAGAGCCTGGCAGAGCCAAACAGATCCAGGCAGATCCAAACAGAGGCTGGTGGAGCCAAATAGATACTGGCAGAGCCAAACAGAGCCTGGCAGAGACAAGCAGAGCCAAGCAGAGGGAAACAGAGCCAATCAGAGACAAGCAGAGCCAAACAGAGCCAAACGTAATTTGGCAGAGCCATTAAGAGCCTGCCAGTGCCAAACAGAGTCTGACAGAGCCAAACAGAGCCTGTAAGTGCCTGGCAGAGTTAACAGAGCCAAACAGAGCCAAACAGCGCCAGTCAGAGACATGCAGAGCCAAACATTGCCAATCATAACTTATCTGAGCCAAGCAGAGACTGCAAAAGCCAAGCAGAGCCAATCAGAGGGAACCAGAGCCAGTCAGAGACAGACAGAGCCCACCAGAGCCAAGGAGAGCCTAGCAGAGCCAAACAGAGCCTGGAAGTGCCTGGCAGAGGCAAACAGAGGCAAAGAGAGCCATACAGAGCCAGTCAGAGACAGAAAGAGCTAAACAGACACAAACATAACCTGGCAGAGACAAAGAGAGCCAGGGAGAGCCATACAGATCTCGGCAGAGCCAAGCAAATAAAAACAAGGGGAAACAGAGCCAATCAGAGAAAAGCAGAGCCAAACAGAGCCTGGCAGATGCAAAAGGAGCCTGGCAGAGCCAAATAGACACTGGCAGAGCCACACAGAGCCTGGCAGAGCCAGGCAGAGCTGTTGAAGGGTCATGAGGACTCAAAACGTCAAGTCTTTTCTTCTCCGCCGATGCTGCCAGACCTGCTGAGTTTCTCCAGTTAATTCTGTTTTTGTTTTGGATTTCCAGCATCTGCAGTTTTTTGTTTTTATCTTGAGGGAAGCAGAACCAATCAGAGATAAGCAGAGCCAAACAAGGCCAAACAAAACGTGACAGAGCTGAACCAAGCCTGTCAGAGCCAATCAGAGCCTGGCAGATCCAAACAGAGTCAAACAGAGCCAAGATGGACCTGGCAGAGTGCATCAGAGCCAGACAGATACTGGCAGATCTTGTTAGAGCCAAAGAGAACCTGGCTGATCCAAACAAGGCCTGGCAGAGCCAAATTGAGGGTGGAAGAGCCAAACAGATCCATACAGGCCAAACCAAGCCAAACAGGGTCGAAAAGAGCCAAACAGAGCCAAACAGAGCATGGCAGAGCCAAGCAGATCCAAACAGGGCCAGGCAGAGACAAACAGAGCATGGCTGAGCCAAACAGACTCTGGCAGAACCAACAGGAGGCTGGAAGAGCTAAACAGTCCAAACTGAACTAAACAGGTGCAAAAAGAGCCAGACAGAGCCATACTGAGCCTGTCAGAGCCAAGCAGAACCAAACAGACCCCGGCAGAGCCAAACAGAGCCTGGCAGAGACAAGCAGAGCCAAACAGAGGGAAAGAGAGCCAATCAGAGACAAGCACAGCCAAACATATCTTGGCAGAGCCAATCGGAGCCTGCCAGAGACAAACAGATTCTGGCAGATCCAAACAGAGCCTGGAATTGCCTGGCAGAGACAAACAGTGGCAAACAGAGCCAAACAGTGCCAGTCAGAGACATGCAGAGCCAAACATAACCTGGCAGAGCCAAACACAGCCTGTCAGAGACAAGCAGAGACAATCAGAGGGAACCAGAGCAGTCAGAGACAAGCAGAGCGAGACAGAGCCTACCAGAGCCAAAGAGAGCCTAGCAGAGCCAAACAGAGCCTGGAAGTGCCTGGCAGAGGCTAACAGAGGCAAAGAGAGCCATACAGAGCCAGTTAGAGACATACAGAGCCAAACAGTGCCAAACATAACCTGGCAAAGACAAAAAGAGCCAGGGAGAGCCAGACAGACCCTGGCAGAGCAAAAACAGAGCAAAACAGACTGTAACAGAGCCAATCAGAGAAAAGCAGATCCAAAGAGAGCGTGGCAGATTAAAAGAGAGCCTGGCAGAGCCAAATAGACACTGGCAGAGCCACACAGAGCCTGGCAGAGCAAGACAGAGCCAAACAGAGGGAAGCAGAACCAATCAGAGACAAGCAGAGCCAAACATAACCTGGCAGAGTCACACAGAGCAGATCAGAGCCAAACAGAGCCTAGCAGAGCCAAACAGAGCCAGAGAGAGCCAAGAAGAACCAGGCAGAGTGCATCAGAGCCAGACAGACCCTGGCAGATCCTATCAGAGCCAAAGAGAGCCTGGCTGAGCCAAACAAGGCCTGGCAGAGTCAAATTGAGGCTGGAAGAGCCAAACAGATCCGAACAGGCCAAACCAAGCCAAACAGGGTCAAAAAGAGCCAACCAGAGCCAAACAGAGCCAGGCAGATCCAAACAGGGCCAGGCAGAGACAAAGAGAGCCTGGCTGAGCGAAACAGAGTCTGGCAGATCCAACATGAGGCTGGAAGAGCCAAACAGAGCCAAGCAGTCCAAACTGAGCTAAACAGGCTCAAAAAGAGCCAGGCAGAGCCTTACTGAGGCTGTCAGAGCCAAGCAGATCCAAACAGAGCCTGGCAGAGCCAAATAGGGCCAGGCAGATCCAAACAGAGGCTGGCTGATCCAAATAGGTACTGGCAGAGCCAAACAGAGCCTGGCAGAGACAAGCAGAGCCAAGCAGAGGGAAAGAGAGCCAATCAGTGGCAAGCAGAGCCAAACATAACATGGCAGACCCAATCAGAGACTGCCAGAGCCAAACAGAGTCTGGCAGAGCCAAACAGAGCCTGGAAGTCTGGAAGTGCCTGGCAGAGACAAACAGAGGCAATCAGAGCCAAACAGGGCCAGTCAGAGACATGCAGTGCCAAACATTGCCAATCATAAAGTGGCAGAGCCAAACAGAGCCTGCCAGAGACAAGCAGAGCAAATCAGAGGGAACCAGAGTCAGTCAGAGACAAGCAGAGCCAGACAGAGCCTACCAGAGCCAAGGAAAGCCAAGCAGAGCCAAACAGAGCCTGGAAGTGCCTGGCAGCGGCAAACAGAGGCAAAGAGAGTCAAACGGAGTCAGTCAGAGACATACAGAGCCAAACAGTGCCAAACATAACCTGGCAGTGACAAAAAGTTCCATGGAGAGCCAGACAGACCCTAGCAGAGCCAAACAGAGCTAAACAGAGGGTAACAGAGCCAATCAGAGAAAAGTAGAGCCAAACAGAGCCTGGCAGATCCAAAGAGAGCCTGGCAGAGACAACTAGATACTGGCGGAGCCACATAGAGCCTGGCAGAGCCAAACAGATGGAAGCAGAACCAATCAGATACAAGCAGGGCCAAACAGAACCAAACATAACCTGGCAGAGCCAAACTGAGCCTTTCAGAGCCAAACAGAGCCTGGCAGATCCAAACAGAGCCAAAAAGGACCTGGCAGAGTGCATCAGAGCGAGACAGATCCTGGCAGATCCTGTCAGAGCCAAAGGGAGTCTGGCTGATCCAAACAAGGCCTGCAGAGCCAAATTGAGTCTGGAAGAGCCAAACAGATCCAAACAGGGCCAGGCAGAGACAAACAGAGCCTGGCTGAGCGAAACAGAGCCTGAAAGTGCCTGGCAGAGACAAACAGAGGCAAACAGAGCCAAACAGCACCAGTCAGAGACATGCAGAGCCAAACATTGCCAATCATAACCTGGCAGAGCCAAACAGAGCCTGCCGGGCCAAGCAGAGCGAATCAGAGGGATCCAGAGCCAGTCACAGACAAACAGAGCCAGACAGAGTCTGTCAGATCCTGTCAGAGCTAAAGAGAGCCTGGTTGAGCCAAACAGAGCCTGTCAGAGCCAAACAGATCCAAACAGGGCCAGGCAGAGACAAACAGAGCCTGGCTGAGCCAAACAGAGAGCTATGTTTGGATCTGTTTGGCTCTGCCAAGCCCTGTTTGGCTCTGTTTTGATCTTTTTGGCTCTGTTTGGCTCTCCAGCCACTGTTTCGCTTTGCCAGGCTCTGATTGACTATTTCAGGGGCTGTTAGGCTTTGTTTTGCCCTGTCAGGCTTTGTTTGGTTCTGTTTGTTTCTGTTGGGCTCAGTTTGGCTCTGCGAGGCTCTGTTTGGCTCTTTTTCACTTTGTTTGTCTCTGTTTAGCTCAGTTTGGCTCTGCAAGGCTTTTTTTGGCTCTGTTTGGCTCTGTTTGTATCTGCCTGCCTCTACCAGGTTCTTTTTGGCTGTGCCAGACTTTGTTTATCTCTGTTTGGTCTGCTTGCACCTGCCAGGCTTTCGTTGGCTCTGTAAGGCTCTGTTTGGCTCTGCCAGGCTGTATGTAGCCTTGTTTGGATCTGTTTCGCTCAATTTGGTTCTGCAAGACTGTTTGGCTCTGTTTGGCTCTGTTTTGCACTGTTTGGCTCTGTTGGGCTCTGCCAAGCTCTGTTTGAAACCTTGGCTCAGCCAGGTGCTTTTAGGCTCTACCAAGCTCTGTTTGATTCTGTTAGGCTCTGTTTGGCTCTGTTTGGCTCTGTCAGCTCTGTTTGGCTCTGTTTGGTTTTGTTTGGTTCTGCCAGGCTCTGTTTGGCTGTGGCAGGCTCTGTTAGGCTTAGCCAGGCTCTGTTTCACTCTCCTTAGCTCGGTCATGCACTTTTTGGCTCTGACAGGCTCCATTTGGCTCTGTTTGGCTCAGTTTGGCTCTATTTGGCTCTGCTTGACTCTGTTTGATGCTGCCAGGATCTGTGTGGCTCCGTTGACCTCTGATTTGCTCTCTTTGGCTCTGCCTGGCTCTACCAGGCTCTGCTTGGCTTTGTTTTGCTATGCCAGACTCTGTTTGGCTTGGCCAGGCTCTGTTTGTCTGTGGCAGGCTCTCTAGGCTCAGCCAGGCTCTGTTTGGCTCTCCTTAGCTCGGTCATGCACTGTTTGGCTTTGACAGGCTCCAGTTGGCTCTGTTTGTCCCTGTTTGGATCTGATTAGATCTGTTTGGCTCTGCCTGGCTCTACCAGGCTCTGCTTGGTTTGCTTTAGCTATGTCAGGCTCTGTTTGACTCTGTTTGGCTCTGCCAGGGTCTGTTTGGCTCCGTTGGGCTCTGTTCGGCTCTGCCAGCTCTGTTTGGCCCTGTTTGGCTTTGTTTTGTTCTGCCAGGATCTGTTTGGCTGTGGTAGGCTCTATTAGGCTCAGCCAGGCTCTGTTTCACTCTCCTTAGCTCGGTCATGCACTTTTTGGCTCTGACAGGCTCCATTTGGCTCTGGTTGGCTCTGCTTGACTCTGTTTGACTCTGCCAGGATCTGTGTGGCTCCGTTGACATCTGATTTGCTCTCTTTGGCTCTGCCTGGCTCTACCAGGCTCTGCTTGGCTTTGTTTGGCTATGCCAGACTCTGTTTGGCTTGGCCAGGATCTGTTTGTCTGTGGCAGGCTCTCTAGGCTCAGCCAGGCTCTGTTTAGCTCCCCTTAGCTCGGTCATGCACTGTTTGGCTCTGACAGGCTCCAATTGGCTCTGTTTGTCTCTGTTTGGATCTGTTTATCTCTGTCTGGCTCTGCCTGGCTCTACCAGGCTCTGCTTGGCTTGGTTTGGCTCTGCCAGGATCTGTTCTGTTCCGCTGGGTTCTGTTTGGCTCTGCCTGCCTCTACCAGGCTCTGCTTGGCTTGGTTTGTCTATGCCAGGCTCTGTTTGGCTCTGTTTGGCACTGTTTGATTCTCTTAGGCTGCTTGGCTCTGCCAAGTTCTATTTGAATCTGTTCGGCTCTGTTTGGCTCTGCCAAGTTCTGTTTGGCTCTGTTTCGATCTGTCTGGCTCTGTTTGGCTCAGTTTGGCTCTGCGAGACTCTGTTTGGCTCTTTTTGGCTTTGTTTGGCTCTGCCAGGCTCTTTTTGGCACTAGCAGGCTCTGTTTGTTTCTGCCGGGCTCTGCTCTGCTCTGTTTGTCTCTGTTTGGTCATACCAGGCTCTGTTTTGCTCTGGTTTACCTGTTTGGCACTGTCTGGCTCTGCCAATCTCTGTTTGGCTCTGCCTGACTCTGGCTTGTTTGGTTCTGTTTGTTTTTGTTTGGTTCTGCCAGGCTCTGTTTGGCTCTGCTAGGCTCTGCTATCTGTGTTTGGATCTGTTTGGCTTTGCCAAGCCCTGTTTGGCTCTGTTTTGGCTCTGGTTGGCTCTATTTGGCTCAGATTGATTCTATTTGACTCTGCCAGGATCTGTGTGGTTCTGTTGACCTCTGATTTGCTCTCTTTGGCTCTGCCTGGCTCTACGAGGCTCTGCTTGGCTTTGTTTGACTGTGGCAGACTCTGTTTGGTTTGGCCAGGCTCTGTTTGTCTGTGAGGGGCTCTCTAGCCTCAGCCAGGCTCTGTTTAGCTCTCCTTAGTTTGGTCATGCACTGTTTGGCTTTGACAGGCTCCCGTTGGCTCTGTTAGTCTCTGTTTGGATCTTTTTAGCTCTGTTTGGCTCTGCCTGTCTTTACCAGGCTTTGCTTGGCTTGGTTTAGCTATGTCAGGCTCAGTTTGACTCTGTTTGTCTCTGCCTGGCTCTGTTTGACTCTGTTTGGCTCTGCCAGGCTCTGTTTGACTCTACTTAGCTCTGTCAAGCTCTGTTTGGCTCTGACAGGCTCCGTTTAGCTCTGTTTGGCTCTGGTAAAATCTGTTTGGCTCAGTTTGGCTCTGCGAGGCTCTGTTTGGTTCTGTTTGGCTATTTTTTTTCTCTGTTTGGCACTGTTTGGATCTGTTTGGTTCTGCTATGCTCTGTTTGGCTTTGTTTGGCTCTGTTTGGCTCTGCCAGTGTCTGTTTGGCTCTGCCAGGTTCTATTTGGCTTGTTAGGCTCTGTTTGTTTTAGTTTGCTTCTGCCAGGCTCTGCTGGATGTGTTTGGATCTGTTTCGCTCTGTTTGGCTCTGCCAGGCTCTATTTGGCTCTCCAGCTACTGTTTCATTCTGCTACTCTCTGATTGGCTATGCCATGGTCTGTTATGCTCTGCTTTGCTCTGTCAGGCTTTGTTTGGTTCTGTTAGGCTCTGTCTGGCTCTGCCAAGCTCTGTTTGGCTCAGTTTGGCTCTGTGAGGTTCTGTTTGGCTCTTTTTGGCTTTCTTTGGCTCTGCCAGGCTCTTCTGGGCTCTAGCAGTTTCTGTTTGTTTCTGCCAGGCCTTGTTTTGCTCTGCTTTATGTGTTTAGCTCCATTTGGCTCTGCCATTCTCTGCTTGGCTCTGCCAAATCCTGTTTGGCTTGTTTGGTTCTGCTTGTTTTTGTTTTGTTCTGCCCGGCTCTGTTTGGCTCTGTCAGGCCCTGCTGGCTATGGTTGGATCTGTTTGGCTCTGCCAAGCCCTGTTTTGCTCTGTCAGGCTTTGTTTGGTTCTGTTTGTTTCTGTTGGGCTCTGATTGGCTCTGCCAATCTCTGTTTGGCTCTGTCTGGCTCTGTTTGGTTCTAGTTGACTCTGTTTGGCTCAGTTTTGCTCTGCAAGTCTCTGTTTGTCTCTGTTTAGTTCAGTTTGGCTTTGGGAGGCTCTTTTTGGCTCTGTTTGGCACTGTTTAAATCTGTTTGGCTCTGACAGGTTCTGTTTGGCTCAGCCAGGCTCTTTGTGGCTCTAACAGGCTCTGTTTGTTTCTGCCAGGCCTCTGCTTTGCTCCGTTGGGCTCTGTTTTGTTTTGTTTGACTCTGTTTGTCTCTGATTGGCTCTGTTTGGCTCTGCTTGTCTCTGCCAGTCTCTGTTTGGCTGTGCCAGGCCCTGTTCATCTCTGTTTGGTCTGCTTGCACCTGCCAGGCTTTTGTTGGCTCTGTTTGGCTCTGCCAGGCCCTGTTTGGCTTGTTTGGCTCTGTTTCATCCTGTTTGGTTCTGGCAGGCTCTGTTTGGCTCTGCCAGGCTCTGTGTGCCCCTGTTTGGATCTGTTTGCCTCAATTTGGTTCTGCGAGGCTCTGTTTGGCTCTGTTTGGCACTGTTTGTTTCTGTTGGGCTCTGCCAAGCTCTGTTTGCTCTTTCTGGCTCAACCAAATGATTTTTGGCTCTAACAAGCTGTTTCTGTCAGTCTCTGTTTTGCTTTGTTGGGCTCTGTTTGGCTCTGATTGGCTCAGTTTGGTTCTGCTTCACTCTGCCAGTCTCTGTTTGGCTGTGCCTGGTTTTGTTTGGCTCTGCTTTGGCTTTGCCAGGATCTGCCAGGCTTTTGTTGGCTCTGTGAGGCTCTGTTCGACTCTGTCTGGCTCTGTTTGGCTCTGCCAGCTCTGTTTGACCCTGTTTGGCTTTGTTTGATTCTGCCAGGCTCTGTTTGGCTGTGGCAGGCTCTGTTAGGCTCAGCCAGGCTCTGTTTCGCTCTCCTTAGCTCGGTCATGCACTTTTTGGCTCTGACAGGTTCCATTTGGTTCTGGTTGGCTCTATTTGGCTCAGATTGATTCTATTTGACTCTGCCAGGATCTGTGTGGTTCTGTTGACCTCTGAGTTGCTCTCTTTGGCTCTGTCTGGCTCTACCAGGCTCTGCTTGGCTTTGTTTGGCTATGGCAGACTCTGTTTGGTTTGGCCAGGCTCTGCTTGTCTGTGGCGGGCTCTCTAGGCTCAGCCAGGCTCTGTTTAGCTCTCCTTAGTTTGGTCATGTACTGTCTGGCTTTGACAGGCTCCCGTTGGCTCTGTTAGTCTCTGTTTGGATCTTTTTAGCTCTGTTTGGCTCTGCCTGTCTCTACCAGGCTTTGCTTGGCTTGGTTTAGCTATGTCAGGCTCAGTTTGACTCTGTTTGTCTCTGCCTGGCTCTGTTTGACTCTGTTTGGCTCTGCCAGGCTCTGTTTGGCTCTACTTAGCTCTGTCAAGCTCTGTTTGGCTCTGACAGGCTCCGTTTAACTCTGTTTGGCTCTGTTAAAATCTGTTTGGCTCAGTTTGGCTCTGCGAGGCTCTTTTTGGCTTTGTTTGGCTCTGCCAGGCTCTTTTTGTCTCTAGCAGGCTATTTGTTTCTGCCAGGTTCTGCTGTGCTCCGTTTTCCTCTGTTTGGCCATGCCAGGCTCTGTTTTGCTCTGGTTTATCTGTTTGGCTCTGTTTTGCTCTGCCATTCTGTTTGGCTCTGCCAGACTCTGTTTGGCTTGTTCGGTTCTGTTTGTTTTTGTTTTGTTCTGCCAGGCTCTGTTTGGCTCTGCCAGGCCCTGCTGTCTGTGGTGGGATCTGTTTGGCTCTGCCAAGCCCTGCTTGGCTCTGGTTGGATCTGTTGGGCTCTGTTTGGCTCTGCCAGGCACTGTTTGGCTGTCCAGCCACTGTTTAACTCTTCCAGGCTCTGATTTACTCTGCCAGGGTCTGTTAGGCTCTGTTTTGCTCTGTCAGGCTTTGTTGGGTTCTGTTTGGTTCTGTTGGGCTCTGTTTAGCTCTGCCAATCTCTGTTTGGCTCTGTCTGGTTCTGTTTGTCTTTGTTTAGTTCAGTTTGGCTCTGCAAGGCTCTTTTTGGCTCTGTTTGGCACTGTTTAAATCTGATTGGCTGTGACAGGTTCTGTTTAGCTCAGCCAGGCTCTTTCTGGCTCTAATAGGCTTTGTTTGTTTCTGCCAGACCTCTGCTTTGCTCTGTTCGGCTCTGTTTGGCTTTGTTTGCCTCTGTTTGTCTCTGATTGGCTTTGTTTGGCTCTGCTTGTCTCTGCTAATCTTTGTTTGGCTGTGCCAGACTCTGTTCGTCTCTGTTTGGTCTGCTTGTACCTGCCAGGCTTTCGTTGGCTCTGTAAGGCTCTGTTTGGCTCTGTCAGGATCTGTGTGGCTCCGCTGACCTCTGATTTGCTCTCTTTGGCTCTGCCTGGCTCTACCAGGCTCTGCTTGGCTTTGTTTGTCTAAGCCAGACCCTATTTGGCTTGGCCAGGAACTGTTTGTCTGTGGCAAGCTCTCTAGGCTCAGCCAGACTCTGTTTAGCTCTCCTTAGCTCGGTCATGCACTGTTTGGCTCTGATGGGCTCCAGTTGGCTCTGTTTGTCTCTGTTTGGATCTGTTTATCTCTGTTTGGCTCTTCCTGGCTCGAACAGGCTCTGCTTGGCTTGGTTTGGCTATGTCAGGCTCTGTTTGACTCTGTTTGGCTCTGCATGTTTCTGTTTGACTCTGTTTGGCTCTGCCAGGCTCTGTTTGGCTCTGCTGGGCTCTGTTTGGCTGTGTTTGGCTCTCCCTGCCTCTACCAGGCTCTGCTTGGCCTGGTTTGTCTATGCGAGACTCCGTTTGGCTCTGTTTGGCAATGCCTGGCTCTGTTTTGCTCTGTTTGGCACTGTTTGATTCTGTTAGGCTGTTTGGGTCCACCGTTCTATTTGACTCTGTTAGTTTCTGTTTGGCTCTGCCAAGATCCATTTGGCTCTGTTTGGATCTGTTTGGCTCTCTTTGGCTCTGTTTGGCTGTGTGAGGCTCTCTTTGGCTCTGTTTAGCTCTATTTGGCTCTGCTTGACTCTATTTGACGCTGCCAGGATCTGTGTGTTTCCGTTGACATCTGATTTACTCTCTTTGGCTCTGCTTGGCTCTACCTGGCTCTGCCTCACTTTGTTTGGCTATGCCAGACTGTGTTTGGCTTGGCCAGGTTTTGTTTGGCTCTGTCTGGCTCTGTTTGGATCTGTTTGACTCTGTTTGGCTCAATTTGGTTCTGCGAGGCTCTGTTTGGCAGTGTTTAGCTTTGTTGGGCTCTGCCAAGCTCTGTTTAGCTCTTTGTGGCTAAGCTAGGTGCTTTTTGGTTCTAACAAGCTCTGTTTGTTTCTGTCGGGCTCTGTTTTTCTTTGTTGGGCTCTGTTTGGCTCAGTTTGGTTCTGCTTTGCTCTGCCAGGCTTTGATTGGCTGTGCCTGGTTTTATTTGGCTCTGGTTTGGTTTTGCCAGTATCTGCCAGGCTTTTGTTGGCTCTATGAGGCTCTGTTTGGCGCTGTCTGGCTCTGTCTGGCTCTGCCAGCTCTGTTTGGCCCTGTTTGGCTTTGTTTGGTTCTGCCAGGCTCTGTTTGGCTCAGCCAGGCTCTGTTTCGCTCTCCTTAGCTCGGTCATTCACTTCTTGTCTATGGCAGGCTCTCTTTGGCTCTGCTTGGATCTATTTGGCTCTGCTTGACCCTCTTTGATGCTGCCAGGATCTGAGTGGCTCTGTTGACATCTGATTTGCTCTCCTTGGCTCTGTCTGGCTCTACCAGGCTCTGCTTGGCTTTGTTTGGCTATGCCAGACTCTGTTTGGCTTGGCCAGGCACTGTTTGGCTTTGTCTGGCTCTGTTTGGATATGTTTGGCTCTGTTTGGCTCTGCCAGGCACTGTTTGGCTGTCCAGCCACTGTTTCGATCTGCCAGGCTCTGATTGACTCTGCCAGGGTCTGTTAGGCTCTGTTTTGCTCTGTCAGGCTTTGTTTGGTTCTGTGTGGATCTGTTGGACTCTATTTGGCTCAGCCTGCCTCTGTGAGTCTCTGTTTGGCTCTGTTTGTCTCTGTTTGGATGTGTTTAGCTCTGTTTGGCTCTGCCTGGCACTGTTTGGCTGCCAGCCACTGTTTTGCTCTGCCAGGCTCTGATTGAATCAGCCAGGGTCTGTTAGGCTCTGTTTTGCTCTGTCAGGCTTTGTTTGGTTCTGTTTGTTTCTGTTGGGCTCTGTTTGGCTCTGGCAATCTCTGTTTGGCTCTGTTTGACTCTGTTTGGCTCAGTTTGTCTCTGCAAGTCTCCGTTTGGCTCTGTTTGGATCTGTTTGTCTCTGTTGAGTTCAGTTTGGCTCTGCGAGGCTCTTTTTGGCTCTGTTTGGCACTGTTTAAATCTGTTTGGCTCTGACAGGTTCTGTTTGACTCAGCCAGGCTCTTTCTGGCTCTAACAGGCTCTGTTTGTTTCTGCCAGGCCTCTGCTTTGCTCTGTTTGGCTTTGTTTGGCTTTCTTTGACTCTGTTTGTCTCTGATTGGCTTTGTTTGGTTCTGCTTGTCTCTGCCAGTCTCTGTTTAGCTGTGCTAGACTCTCTTCGTCTCTGTTTGGTCTGCTTGCACCTGCCAGTCTTTCGTTGGCTCTGTAAGGCTCTGTTTGGCTCTGCCAAGATCTGTGTGGCTCCATTGACCTCTGATTTACTCTCTTTGGCTTTGCCTGGCTCTACCAGGCTCTGCTTGGCTTTGTTTGTCTATGCCAGGGTCTGTTTTGCTGGGCCAGAATCTGTTTGACTGTGGCAGGTTCTCTAGGCTCAGCCAAGCTCTGTTTCGCTCTCCTTAGCTCGGTTATGCACTGTATGGCTGTAACAGGCTCTAGTTGGCTCTGTTTGTCTCTTTTTGGATCTGTGTAGCTCTGTCTGACTCTTCCTGGCTCTACCAGGCTCTGCCTGGCTTGATTTGGCTATGTCAGGCTCTGTTTGACTCTGTTTGGCACTGCCTGCCTCTGTTTGACTCTGTTTGGCTCTGCCAGGCTCTGTTAGGTTCAGTTGGGCTCTGTTTGGCTCTGTTTGTCTCTGCCTGCCTCTACCAGGCTCTGCTTGGATTGGTTTGACTATGCCAGGCTCTGTTTGGCTCTGTTTGTCTCTGCGAGGCTCTGCTTGGCTCTTTTTGACTTTGTTTGGCTCTGCCAGGCTCTTTTTGTCTCTAGCAGGCTGTTTGTTTCTGCTGGGCTCTGCCCTGCTCCGTTTGCCTCTGTTTGGCCTTGCCAGGCTCTGTTTTGCTCTGGTTTATCTGTTTGGCACTCTTTGTCTCTCCCATTCCCTGTTTGGTTCTGCCCGACACTGGTTTGTTTGGTTCTGTTTGTTTTTGTTTGGTTCTGCCATGCTGTGTTTGGCTCTGTCAGGCTCTGCTGGCTGTGTTTGGATCTGTTTGGCCCTGCCAAGCCCTGTTTGGCTCTGTTTGGCTCTCCAGCCACTGTTTTGCTCCCCCAGGCTCTGATTAACTCTGCCAGGGTCTGTTCGGCTCTCTTTTGCTCTTTCAGGCTTTGTATGCTTTGTTTGGATCTGTTTGTTTCTGTTCCACTCTGTTTGGCTCTACCAATCTCTGTTTGGCTCTGTCTGGCTCTCTTTGGATCTGTTTGATTCTGTTTGGCTCTGATTGGCTCTGCTTGGCTCTGCTTGTCTCTGCCAATCTTTGTTTGGCTGATACAGACTCTGTTCATCTCTGTTTCATCTTTTTGCATCTGCCAGCCTTTCCTTGGCTCTGTAAGGCTCTGTTTGGATCTGCCAGGCTCTGTTTGGCTTGGTTGGCTCTGTTTCATTCTGTTTGACTCTGCTAGGCTCTGTGTGGCTCCATTGTTCTCTGATTTGCTCCCTTTGGCTCTGCCTGGCTCTATTAGGCTCTGATTGGCTTTGTTTGGCTATGCCTGACTCTGTTTGTCTGTGGCAGGCTGTCTAGGCTCAGCCAGGCTCTGGTTAGCGCTCCTTAGCTCGGTCATGCACTGTTTGGCTCTGACAGGCTCCATTTGGCTCTGTTTGGCTCTGCCAGTCTCTGTTTGGCTCTGTTGGGCTTTGTTTGGCTATGTTTGGCTCTGCCTGCCTCTACCAGGCTCTGCTTGGCTTGGTTTGTCTATGCCAGGCTCTGTTTGGCTCTGGTTGGAAATGCCAAGCTCTGTTTTGCTATGTTGGGCACTGTTTGATTCTCTTAGGCTGTTTGTCTCTTTTTGGTCTGTTTGCACCTGTTTGTTTGTGCCAGGCTCTGTTTGCTCTGTTGTGCTCTTTTTGACTCTGCTTGCCTCTGCCAGTCTCTGTTTGGCTGTGCTAGGTTCTGTTCGGCTATGTTTGGTCTGCTTGCTCTGCCAGGCTCTGCTGGGCTTTTGGTGGCTCTGCCAGGCTCTGTTTGGCCATGTTTGGCATTGTTTGACTTTGTTTGGCTCTGATTGGCTCTGTTTGGCTCTGTGAGGCTCTCTTTGGCTCTGCTTGGCTCTGTTTAGCTCTATTTGGCTTTGCTTGACTGTGTTTGATGCTGCCAGGATCTGTGTGGCTCCGTTGACATCTGATTTGCTCTCTTTGGCTCTGTTTGGCTCTACCAGGCTCTGCCTCACTTTGTTTGGCTATGCCAGACTCTGTTTGGCTTGTCCAGGTTCTGTTTGGCTCTGTCTGGCTCTGTTTGGATCTGTTGGACTCTGTTTGGCTCAATTTGGTTTTGCGAGGCTCTGTTTGGCAGTGTTTAGCTCTGTTCGGCTCTGCCAAGCTCTGTTTAGCTCTTTGCGGCTAAGCCAGGTGCTTTTTGGTTCTAACAAGCTCTGTTTGTTTCTGTCGGGCTCTGTTTTCCTTTGTTGGGCTCTGTTTGGCTCAGTTTGGTTCTGCTTTGCTCTACCAGGGTTTGATTGGCTGTGCCTGGTTTTATTTGGCTCTGGTCTGGCTTTGCCAGTATCTGTGAGGCTTTTGTTGGCTCTGTGAGTCTCTGTTTGGCTCTGCCTGGCTCTGTTTGGCTCTGCCAGCTCTGTTTGGCCCTGTTTGGCTTTGTTTGGTTCTGCTAGGCTCTGTTTGGCTCGGCCAGGCTCTGTTTGGCTGTGGCAGGCTCTGTTAGGCTCAACCAGGCTCTGTTTCACTCTCCTTAGATCAGTCATTCACTTTTTGGCTATGACAGGCTCTCTTTGGCTCTGGCTGGCTCTGTTTGGCTCTATTTGGCTCTGTCTGATGCTGCCAGGATCTGTGTGGCTCCTTTGACATCTGATTTGCTCTCTTTGGCTGTGTCTGGCTCTACCAGGCTCTGCTTGGCTTTGTTTGGCTATGCCAGACTCTGTTTGATTTGGCCAGCCTCTGTTTGGCTCTGTCTGGCTCTGTTTGGATCTGTTGGACTCTGTTTGGCTCAGTTTGGCTTTGCGAGTCTCTGTTTGGCTCTGTTTGTCTCTGTTTGTATCTGTTTAGCTCTGTTTGGCTCTGCCTGGCACTGTTTGGCTGTCCATCCACTGCTTCACTCTGCCAGGCTCTGATTGAATCTGCCAGGGTCTGTTAGGCTCTGTTTTGCTCTGTCAGGCTTTGTTTGGTTCTGTTTGTTTCTTTTGGGCTCTGTTTGGCTCTGGCAATCTCTGTTTGGCTCTGTATGGCTCTGTTTGGATCTGTTTGATTCTGTTTGGCTTAGTGTGGCTCTGCAAGTCTCTGTTTGGCTCTGTTTGTCTCTGTTTAGTTCAGTTTGGCTCTGCGAGGCTCTTTTTGGCTCTGTTTGGCTCTAGGTTCTGTTTGGCTCAGCCAGTCTCTTTCTGGCTCTAACAGGCTCTGTTTGTTTCTGCCAGGCCTCTGCTTTGCTCCGTTGGGCTCTGTTTGGCTTTGTCTGACTCTGTTTGTCTCTGATTGGCTTTGTTTGGTTCTGTTTGTCTCTGCCAGTCTCTGTTTAGCTGTGCCAGACTCTGTTCATCTCTGTTTGGTCTGCTTGCACCTGCCAGGCTTTTATTGGCTCTGTAAGGCTCTGTCTGGCTCTGTCAGGATCTGTGTGGCTCCGTTGACCTCTGATTTGCTCTCTTTGGCTTTGCCTGGCTCTACCAGTCTCTGCTTGGCTTTGTTTCTGTATGCCAGACTCTGTTTTGCTTGGCCAGGATCTGGTGTCTGTGGCAGGTTCTCTAGGCTCAGCCAGGCTGTGTTTCACTCTCCTTAGCTCAGTCAAGCACTGTTTAGCTCTGACAGGCTCCAATTGGCTCTGTTTGTCTCTTTTTGGATGTGTTTAGCTCTGTTTGGCTCTTCCTGGCTCTACCAGGCTCCGCTTGGCTTAGTTTGGCTCTGTCAGGCTCTGTTGGACTCTGTTTGGCTCTGCCTGGCTCTGCCTAACTCTGTTTGACTCCATTGGGCTCTGTTTGTCTCTGCCTGCCTCTACCAGGCTCTGTGTGGCTTGGTTTGACTATGCCAGGTTCTGTTTGGCTCTGTTTGGCAATGCCAGGCTCTGTTTTGCTCTGTTTGGCACAGTTTGATTCCGTTAGGCTGTTTGGCTCCGCCAAGTTCTGTTTGACTCTGTTAGGCTCTGTTTGGCTCTGCCAAGATCTGTTTGGCTCTGTTTAGCTCTGTTTGGCTCTGTTTGGCTCAGTTTGGCTCTGCAAGTCTCTGTGTGGCTCTGTTTGGATCTGTTTGTCTCTGTTTAGTTCAGTTTTGCTCTGCGAGGCTCTTTTTGGCTCTGTTTGGCACTGTTTAAATCTGTTTGGCTCTGAGAGGTTCTGTTTGGCTCAGCCAGGCTCTTTCTGGCTCTAACAGGCTATGTTTGTTCCTGCCAGGCCTCTGCTTTGCTCCGTTGGGCTCTGTTTGGCTTTGTTTGTCTCTGCCTGCCTCTACCAGGCTCTCCGTGGCTTGGTTTGACTATGCCAGGCTCTTTTGGCTCTGTTTGGCAATGCCAGGTTCTGTTTTGCTCTGTTGGACACAGTTTGATTCTGTTAGGCTGTTTGGCTCCGCCAAGTTCTGTTTGACTCTGTTAGACTCTGTTTGGCTCTGTTTGGCTCTGCTTGTCTCTGCCAGTCTCAGTTTGGCTGTGCCATGCTCTGTTCAGCTATGTTTGGTCTGGTTGCTCTGCCAGGCTCTGCTGGGCTTTTGTTGGCTCTGTCAGACTCTGTTTGGTTCTGCCAGAGTCTGCCAGACTCTGTTTGGCCTTGTTTGGCATTGTTTGACCCTGTGTGGCTTTAATTGTCTCTGTTTGGCTCTGCTTGTCTCTGCCAGTCTCTATCTGTCTGTGCCAGGCTCTGTTTAGCGCTCCTTAGCTCGGACATGCACTGTTTGGCTCTGACAGGCTCCAGTTGTCTCTGTTTGTCTCTGCCTGGCTCTGTTTAGCTCTGTTTGGCTCTGCCAAGCTCTGTTTGGCTTGGTTTGTCTATGCCAGGCTCTGTTTGGCTCTGTTTGGCAATGCCAATTCTGTGTTGCTCTGTTGGTCACTGTCTGATTCTCTTAGGCTGTTTGGCTCTGCCATGTTCTGTTTGAATCTGTTTGGATCTGTTTGTCTGTCTTTGGCTCAATTTTGCTCCGCGATGCTCTGTTTGGCTCTGTTTGGCCCTGTTTGGCTCATCCAGGCTCTTTTTGGCTCCAACAGGCTTGTTTTGTTTCTGCCAGGCTCTGTTTGCTCCGTTGTGCTCTGTTCGGCTCTGTTGGGCTCTGATTGGATCTGTTTGGCTCTGCTTGCCTCTGCTAGTCCCTGTTTGTCTGTGCCAGGCTCTATCTGGCTGTGCCAGGCTCTGTGTGTCTCTGTTTGGTCTGTTTGCACCTGGCAGGCTTTTGTTGGCTCTGTAAAGCTCTGTTTGGCTTGTTTGGCTCGATTTCATTCTGTTTGACTCTCCCAGGCTCTGGTTGCCCCTGTTTGGATCTGTTTGGCTCAATTTGGTTCTTCGAGGTTCTGTTTGGCTCTGTTTGTCAGTGTTTAGCTCTGTTGGGCTCTGCCAAGCTCTGTTTAGCTCTTTGTGGCTAAGCCAGTTGCTTTTGGGCTCTAACAAACCCTGTTTTTTTCTGTCAGGCTCTGTTTTTGTTTGTTGGGCTCTGTTTGTCTCTGTTTGGATCAGTTTGGTTCTGCTTCGCTCTGCCAGTCTCTGTTTGGCTGTGCCTGGTTTTGTTTGGCTCTGGTTTGGCTTTGCCAGGATCTGCCAGGCTTTTGTTGGCTCTGTGAGGCTCTGTTTGGCTGTCTGGCTCTTTTTGGCTCTGCCAGCTGTTTGCCTTTGTTTGGTTCTGTTTGTTTCTGTTGGGCCCTGTTTGGCTCTGCCAAACTCTGTTTGGCTCTCTCTGGCTCTGTTTAGATCTCTTTGACTCTGGTTGGCTCTGATTGGCTCTGCTTGTCTCTCCTTGTCTCTGCCAGTCTTTGTTTGGATGTGACAGGCTCTGTTCATCTCTGTTTCGTCCTTTTGCACCTGCCAGGCTTTCCTTGGCTCTGTTTCATTCTGTTTGGATCTGCCAGGCTCTGTTTGGATTTGCCAGCCTCTGGTTGCCCTTGTTTGGATCCGTTTGGCTCAATTTGGTTCTGCGAGGCTCTGTTTGGCAGTGTTTAGCTCTGTTGGGCTCTGCCAAGCTCTGTTTAGCTCTTTGAGGCTAATCTAGGTGCTTTTGGGTTCTAACAAGCTCTGTTTGTTTCTTTTGTTTTTGTTTTGGATTTCCAGCATCCGCAGTTTTTCTGTTCGTTTCTGTCAGGCTCTGTTTTTCTTCGTTGGGCTCTGTTTGTCTCTGTTTGGCTCATTTTGGTTCTGCTTCGCTCTGCCAGTCTCTCTTCGGCTGTGCCTGGTTTTGTTTGGCTCTGCTTTGGCTTTGATAGGATCTGCCAGGCTTTTGTTGGCTCTGTAAGGCTCTGTTTGGCTCTGTCTGGCTCTGTTTCATTCTGTTTGAAACTGCCAGGCTTTGTGTGGCTCCATTGCCCTCTGCTTTGCTCCCTTTGGCTCTGCCTGGCTCTACCAGGCTCTGCTTGGCTTTGTTTGGTTATGCCAGACTCTGTTTCTCTGTGGCAGTCTGTCTAGGCTCAGCCAGGCTCTGTTTAGCGCACTTTAGCTCAGTCATGCACTGTTAGGCTCTGACAGGCTCCAGTTGGCTCTGTTTGTCTTAGCCTGGCTCTGTTTAGCTCTGTTTGGCTCTGCCAGGCTCTGTTTGGCTTTGTTTGTCTATGCCAGGCTCTGTTTGTTTCTGTTTGGCTCAGTTTGGTTCTGCTTCACTCTACCTGTCTCTCTTTGGCTGTGCCTGGTTTTGTTTGGCTCTCCTTTGGCTTTGCCAGGATCTGCCAGGCTTTTGTTGGCTCTGTGAGGCTCTGTTTGGCTCTGTCTGGTTCTGTTTGGCTCTGCCAGCTCTGTTTGGCCCTGTTTGCTTTTGTTTGGTTCTGCCAGGCTCTGTTTGTCTCGGCCAGGCTCTGTTTGGCTGTGACAAGCTCTGTTAGGCTCAGCCAGGCTCTGTTTCACTCTCCTTTGATCAGTCATTCACTTTTTGGCTATGACAGGCTCTGTTTGGCTCTATTTGGCTCTGTCTGACACTGCCAGGATCCGTGTGGCTCCGTTGACCTCTGATTTGCTCTCTTTGGCTCTGTCTGGCTCTACCAGGCTCTGCTTTGCTTTGTTGATCTATGCCAGACTCTGTTTGGCTTGGCCAGGCTCTGTTTGGCTCTATCTGTCTCTGTTTGGATCTGTTGGATTCCGTCTGGCTCAGTTTGACTCTGCGAATCTCTGTTTGGCGCTGTTTGTATCTGTTTGGATCTGTTTAGCTCTGTTTGGCTCTGCCTGGCACTGTTTGGCTGTCCAGCCACTGTTTCGCTTTGCCAAGCTCTGATTGAATCTGCCAGGGTCTGTTAGGTTCTGTTTTGCTCTGTCAGGCTTTGTTTGGATCTATTTGACTCTGTTTGGCTCTGCTTGTCTCTGCCAATCTTTGCTTGGCTGTGACAGGCTCTGTTCATCTTTGTTTCCTCCTTTTGCACCTGCCAGCCTTTCCTTGGCTCTGTAAGGCTCTGTTTGGATCTGCCAGGATCTGTTCGGCTTGTTTGGCTCTGTTTCATTCTGTTTGACTCTGCTAGGCTCTGTGTGGCTCCATTGTCCTCTGATTTGCTCCCTTTGGCTCTGCCTGGCTCTACTAGGCTCTGATTGGCTTTGTTTTTCTATGCCTGGCTCTGTTTCTCTGTGGCAGGCTGTCTAGGTTCAGCCAGGCTCTGTTTAGCGCACCTTAGCTTGGTCATGCACCGTTTGGCTCTGACAGGCTCCAGCTGGCTCTGTTTGTCTCTGCCTGGCTCTGTTTAGCTCTGTTTGGCTCTTCCTGGCGCTACCAGGCTCTGCTTGGCTTGGTTTGGCTATGTCAGGCTCTGTTTGACTCTGTTTGGCTCTGCCTGGCTCTGCTTTACTCTGTTTGGCTTGGCCAGGTTCTGTTTGGCTCCAGTCAGCTCTGTTTGTCTCCTTTTGGATCTGTTTAGCTCTGTTTGGCTCTTCCTGGCTCTACCAGGCTCCGCTTGGCTTGCTTTGGCAATGTCAGGCTCTGTCTGACTCTGTTTGGCTCTGCCAGGCTCTGTTTGGCTCCGTTGGGCTCTGTTTGGCTCTGTTTGATCCTGCCTGCCTCTACCAGGCTCTGCGTGGCTTGGTTTGACTATGCCAGGCTCTGTTTGGCTCTGTTCGGAACTGTTTGATTCTGTTAGGCTGTTTGGCTCCGCCAAGTTCTGTTTGACTCTGTTAGGCCCTGTTTGACTCTGCCAAGATCTGTTTGGCTCTGTTTAGCTCTGTTTGGATCTGTTTGGCTCTGTTTGGCTCAGTTTGGCTCTGCGAGGCTCTGTTTGGCTCTTTTTGGCTTTGTTTGGCTCTTCCAGGCTCTTTTTGTCTCTAGCAGGCTCTGTTTGTTTCTGTTGGGCTCTGCTCTGCTCCGTTTGCCTCTGTTTGGCCATGCCAGGCTCTATTTTGCTCTGGTTTATCTGTTTGGCACTGTTTGTCTCTCCCATTCCCGTTTGGTTCTGCCCGACACTGGTTTGTTTGGTTTTGTTTGTTTTTGTTCGGTTCATCCATGCTGTGTTTGGCTCTGCCAGGCTCTGCTGGCTGTGTTTGGATCTGTTTGGCCCTGCCAAGCCCTGTTTGGCTCTGTTTTGATCATTTTGGCTCTGTTTGGCTCTCCAACCACTGTTTTGTCTGCCAGGCTCTGATTAACTCTGCCAGGGTCTGTTCGGCTCTGTTTTGCTCTTTCAGGCTTTGTTTGGATCTGTTTGACTCTATTTGGCTCTGCTTGGCTCTGCTTGTCTCTGCCAATCTTTGCTTGGCTGTGACAGGCTCTGTTCATCTCTGTTTCATCCTTTTGCACCTGCCAGCCTTTCCTTGACTCTGTAAGGCTCTGTTTGGATCTGCCAGGATCTGTTTGGCTTGTTTGGCTCTGTTTCATTCTGTTTGACTCTGCTAGGCTCTGTGTGGCTCCATTGTCCTCTGATTTGCTCCCTTTGGCTCTGCCTGGCTCTACTAGGCTCTGATTGGCTTTGTTTTTCTATGCCAGACTCTGTTTGTCTGTGGCAGGCTGTCTAGGTTCAGCCAGGCTCTGTTTAGCGCACCTTAGCTCGGTCATGCACTGTTTGGCTCTGACAGGATCCAGCTGGCTCTGTTTGTCCCAGCCTGGCACTGTTTAGCTCTGTTTGGCTCTGCCAGTTTCTGTTTGGCTCCGTTGGGCTCCGTTTGGCTCTGTTTGGCTCTGCCTGCCGCTACCAGGCTCTGCTTGGCTTGGTTGGTCTTTGCCAGGTTCTGTTTGGCTCTGTTTGCCAATGCCAGGCTCTGTTTTGCTCTGTTGGGCATTGTTTGATTCTCTTCGGCTGTTTGTCTTCGCCATGTTCTGTTTGGATCTGTTTGTCTCTGTTTAGCTCAATTTGGCTCTGCAATGCTCTGTTTGCGTCTGTCTGGCCCTGTTAGGCTCAGCCAGGCTCTTTTTGGTTCCAACAGGCTCTGTTTGTTTCTGCCAGGCTCTGTTTGCTCTGTTGTGCTCTATTTGGCTCTGTTGGGCTGTGATTGGCTCTGTTTGGCTCTGCTTGCCTCTGCCAGTCTCTGTTTGGCTGTGCCAGGCTCTGTTCGGCTATGTTTGGTCTGGTTGCTCTGCCAGGCTCTGCAGGGCTTTTGTTGGCTCTGTCAGACTCTGTTTGGCTCTGCCAGAGTCTTCCAGAATCAGTTTGGCCCTGTTTGGCATTGTTTGACTTTTTTGGCTCTGATTGGCTCTGTTTGACTCTGCTTGTCCCTGCCAGTCTCTATTTGGATGTGCCAGTCTCTGTTTGTCTCTGGTCTGTTTGCACTTGGCGGGCTTTTGTTGGCTCTGTAAAGGTCTGTTTGGCTTCTTTGGCGCTATTTCATTCTGTTTGGCTTTGTCTGGCTCTGTTTGGATGTTTGGTTCTGTTTGGCTCAGTTTGGCTCTGCATGTCTCAGTTTGGCTCTGTTTGGATCTGCATGTCTCTGTTTAGTTCAGTTTGGCTCTGCGACGCTCTTTTTGGCTCTGTTTGGCATTGCTTAAATGTGTTTGGCTCTGACGGGTTCTATTTGGCTCAGCCAGGCTCTTTCTGGCTCTAACAGGCTCTGTTTGTTTCTGACAAGCCTCTGCTTTGCTCCGTTGGGCTCTGTTTGGCTTTGTTTGACTCTGTTTGTCTCTGATTGGCTTTGTTTGGTTCTGCGTTTCTCTGCCAGTCTCTGTTTAGCTGTGCCAGACTCTGTTCATTTCTGTTTGGTCTGCCTGCACCTGCCAGGCTTTTGTTGGCTCGGTAAGGCTCTGTTTGGCTCTGCCAGGATCTGTGTGGCTCCATTGCACTCTGATTTGCTCTCTTTGGCTCTGCCTGGCTCTACCAGTCTCTGCTTGGCTTTGTTTGGTTATGCCAGACTCTGTTTCTCTGTGGCAGGCTGTCTAGGCTCTGTTTAACGCATCTTAGTTCGGTCATGCACTGTTTGGCTCTGACAGGCTCCAGTTGGCTCTGTTTGTCTCTGCCCGGTTCTGTTTAGCTCTTTTGGCTTTGCCAGTCTCTGTTTGGCTCCGTTAGGCTCCGTTTGGCTCTGTTTGGTTCTGCCTGCCTCTACCAGGCTCTGCTTGGCTTGGTTTGTCCATGCCAGGCTCTGTTTGGCTCTGCTTGGTAATGCCAGGCTCTGTTTTGCTCTGTTGGGCACTGTTTGATTCTCTTATGCTGTTTGTCTTTGCCATGTTCTGTTTGAATCTGTTTGTCTCTGTTTAGCTCAATTTGGCTCCGCAATGCTCTGTTTGGGTCTGTCTGGCCCTGTTTGGCTCAGCCAGGTTCTTTTTGGTTCCAATAGGCTCTGTTTGTTTCTGCCAGGCTCTGTTTGCTCTGTTGTGCTCTGTTTGGCTCTGTTGGGCTGTGATTGGCTCTGTTTGGCTCTGCTTGCCTCTGCCAGTCTCTGTTTGGCTGTGCCAGGCTCTGTTCGGCTATGTTTGGTCTGGTTGCTCTGCCAGGCTCTGCAGGGCTTTTGTTGGCTCTGTCAGACTCTGTTTGGCTCTGCCAGAGTCTTCCAGAATCAGTTTGGCCCTGTTTGGCATTGTTTGACTTTGTTTGGCTCTGATTGGCTCTGTTTGGCTCTGCTTGTCTCTGCCAGTCTCTATTTGGATGTGCCATGCTCTGTTCGTCTCTGTTTGGTCTGTTTGCACCTGGCAGGCTTTTGTTGGCTCTGTAAAGGTCTGTTTGGCTTCTTTGGCGCTATTTCATTTTGGTTGGCTCTGTCTGGCTCTGTTTGGATGTTTGATTCTGTTTGCCTCAGTTTGGCTCTGCAAGTCTCTGTTTGGCTCTGTTTGGATCTGTATGTCTCTGTTTAGTTCAGTTTGGCTCTGCGAGGCTCTTTTTGGCTCTGTTTGGCACTGCTTAAATGTGTTTGGCTCTGACAGGTTCTGTTTGGCTCAGCCAGGCTCTTTCTGGCTCTAACAGGCTCTGTTTGTTTCTGACAGGCCACTGCTTTGTTCCGTTGGGCTCTGTTTGGTTTTGTTTGACTCTGTTTGTCTCTGATTGGCTTTGTTTGGTTCTGCTTGTCTCTGCCAGTCTCTGTTTAGCTGTGCCAGGCTCTGTTTGTCTCTGTTTGGTCTGCCTGCACCTGCCAGGCTTTCGTGGCTCTGTAATGCTCTGTTTGGCTCTTCCAGGATCTGTGAGGCACCGTCGACCTCTGATTTGCTCTGTTTTTCTCTGCCTGGGTCTATCAGTCTCTGCTTGGCTTTGTTTGTCTATGCCATACTCTGTTTGGCTTGGCCAGGATCTGTTCTTCTGTGGCAGGCTCTCTAGGCTCAGCCAGACTCCGTTTAGCTCTCCTTAGCTCGGTCATGCACTTTTTGGCTCTGACAGGCTCCATTTGTCTCTGTTTGGCTCTGTTTGGCTCTATTTGGCTCTGCTTGACTCTTTTTGAAGCTGCCAGGATCTATGTGGCTCCGTTGACATTTGATTTGCTCTGTTTGGCTCTGTCTGGCACTACCAGGCTCTGCTTCACTTTGTTGATCTATGCCAGACTCTGTTTGGCTTGGCCAGGCTCTGTCTGGCTCTGTTTGGCTCTACCAGGCTCCGCTTGGCTTGGTCTGGCTATGTCAGGCTCTGTTTGATTCTGTTTGGCTCTGCCTGGTTCTGCTTGTCTCTGTTAGGCTCTGCCAGGCTCTGTTTGACTCCGTTGGGCTCTATTTGTCTCTCTTTGTCTCTGCCTGCCTCTACCAGGCTCTGTGTGGCTTGGTTTAACTGTGCCAGGCTCTGTTTGGCAATGCCAGACTCTGTTTTGCTCTGTTTGGCACTGTTTGATTCTGTTAGGCTGTTTGGCTCCGTCAAGTTCTGTTTGATTCTGTTAGGCTCTGTTTGGCTCTGCCAAGATCTGCTTGGCTCTGTTTAGGTCTGTTTTGACCTGTTTGGCTCTGTTTGGCTCAGTTTGACTCTGGGAGGCTCTGTTTGGCTCTTTTTGGCTTTGTTTGGCTCTGCCAGGCTCTTTATGGCTCTAGCAGGCTCTGTTTGTTTCTGCTGGGCTCTGCTCTGCTCTGTTTGCTTCTGTTTGGCCATGCCAGGCTCTGTTTTACTCTGGTTTATCTGTTTGGCACTGATTGGCCCTGCCATTCACTGTTTGGCTCTGCCCGACTCTGTTTGGCTTGTTTGGTTCTGTTTGTTTCTGTTTGGTTCTGCCAGGCTCTGTATGGCTCTGCCAGGCTCTGCTGGCTGTGTTTGGATCTGTTTGGCCCGGCCAAGCCATGTTTGGTTCTGTTTTGATCGTTTTTGCTCTGTTTGGCTCTCCAGCCACTGTTTCGGTCCGGCAGGCTCTGATTGACTCTGGCAGGGTCTGTTCAGCTCTGTTTTGCTCTGTCAGGAATTGTTTGGTTCTGTTTGTTTCTGTTGGGCTCTGTTTGGCTCTGCCAATCTCTGTTTGGCTCTGTCTGGCTCTGTTTGTATCTGTTTGACTCTGTTTGGCTCTGATTGGCTCTGCCAATCTTTGTTTGGCTGTGACAGGCTCTGTTCATCTTTGTTTCGTCTTTGTGCACCTGCCAGGCTTTCCTTGGCTCTCTAAGGCTCTATTTGGATCTGGCAGGCTCTGTTTGGCCCGTTTGGCTCTGTTTCATTCTGTTTGACTCTGCCAGGCTCTGTGTGGCTCCATGGACCTCTGATTTGCTCCATTTGGCTCTGCCTGGCTCTACCAGGCTCTGCTTGGCTTTGTTTGGTTATGCCAGACTCTGTTCCTCTGTGGTAGGCTGTCTAGGCTCTGTTTAGCGCACCTTAGTTCGGTCATGCACTGTTTGGCTCTGACAGGCTCCAGTTGGCTCTGTTTGTCTCTGCCTGGCTCTGTTTTGCTCTGCCTGCCTCTACCAGGCTCTGCATGGCTTGATTTGTCTATGCCAGGCTCTGTTTGGCACTGTTTGGCAATGCCAGGCACTGTTTTTTTCTCTGTTTGGCACTGTTTGATTCGCTTAGGCTGTTTGGCTCTGCCATGTTCTGTTTGAATCTGTTTGGATCTGTTTGGCTCTGCAATGCTCTGTTTGGGTCTGTTTGGCCCTGTTTGGCTCAGCCAGGCTCTTTTTGGCTCCAACTGGCTCTGTTTGTTTCTGCCAGGCTGTGTTTGCTCTGTTGTGCGCTGTTTGGCTCTGTTGGGCTCTGATTGGCTCTGTTTGGCTCTGCTTGTCTCTGCCAGTCTATGTTTGGCTGTGCCATGCTCTGTTCGGCTATGTTTGGTCTGGTAGCTCTGCCAGGCTCTGCTGGCTTTTGTTTCTGTCAGACTCTGTTTGGCTCTGCCAGAGTCTGCCAGACTCTGTTTGGCTCTGCCAGATTCTGCCAGACACTATTTGGCCCTGTTTGGCATTGTTTGACTTTGTTTGGCTCTGATTGGCTCTGTTTTGCTCTGTCAGGCTTTATTTGGTTCTGTCTGTTTCTGTTGGTCTCTGTTTGTCTCTGCCAATCTCTCTTTGGCTCTGTCTGGCTCTGTTTGGATTTGTTTGACTCTGTTTGGCTCAGTTTGTCTCTGCAAGTCTCTGTTTGGCTCTGTTTGGATCTGTTTGTCTCTGTTTAGTTCAGTTTTGCTCTGCGAGGCTCTTTTTGGCTGTGTTTGGCACTGTTTAAATGTGTTTGGCTCTGACAGGTTCTGTTTGGCTCAGCCAGGCTCTTTCTGGCTCTAACAGGCTATGTTTGTTTCTGCCAGGCCTCTGCTTTGCTCCGTTTTTCTCTGATTGGCTTTGTTTGGTTCTGCTTGTCTCTGCCAGTCTCTGTTTGGCTGTGCCAGTCTCTGTTCATCTCTGTTTGGTCTGCTTGCACCTGCCAGGCTTTTGTTGGCTCTGTAAGGCTCTGTTTGGCTCTTCCAGGATCTGTGAGGCACCGTCGACCTCTGATTTGCTCTCTTTGGCTCTGCCTGGCTCTACCAGGCTCTGCTTGACTTTGTTTGTCTATGCCAGACTCTGTTTTGCTTGGCCAGGGTCTGTTTGTCTGTGGCAGGCTCTCTAGGCTCAGCCAGGCTCTGTTTCGCTCTCCTTAGCTTGGTCATGCACTGTTTGGCTCTGACAGACTCCAGTTGGCTCTGTTTGTCTCTTTTTGGGTCTGTTTAGCTCTGTTTGGCTCTTCCTGGCTCTACCAGGCTCCGCTTGGCTTGGTTTGGCTATGTCAGGCTCTGTTTGACTCTGTTTGGCTCTGCTTGGCTCTCCTTGACTCTGTTTGGCTCTGCCAGGCTCTGTTTGTCTTTGTTGGGCTCTGTTTGGCTCTGTTTGTCTCTGCCTGCCTCTGCCAAGCTCTGCATGGCTTTCTTTGACTATGCCCGGCTCTGTTTGTCTCTGTTTGGCAATGCCAGGCTCTGTTTTGCTCTGCTGGGCACTGTTTGATTCTGTTAGGCTGTTTGTCTCTGCCAAGTTCTGTTTGACTCTGTTAGGCTCTGTTTGGCTCTGTTTAGCTCTGTTTGGATCTGTTTGGCTCTGTTTGACTCAGTTTGCCTCTGCAAAGCTCTGTTTGTCTCTTTTTGGCTTTGTTTGGCTCTGCCAGACTCTTTTTGGCTGTAGCAGTCTCTGTTTGTTTCTGCCAGGTACTTTTCTGCTCCGTTTGCCTCTGTTTGGCTCTGCCAGGCTCTGCTGGCTGTGTTTGGATCTGTTTGGCCCTGCCAAGCCCTGTTTGACTCTGTTTTGATCGTTTTGGCTCTGTTTGGCTCTCCAGCCACTGTTTTGCTCTGCCATGCTCTGATTAACTCTGCCAGGGTCTGTTCGGCTCTGTTTTGCTCTGTAAGGCTTTGTTTGGTTCTGTTTGTTTCCGTTGGGCTCTGTTTGGCTCTGCCAATGTCTGTTTGGCTCTGTCTGGCTCTGTTTGGCTCTGCCAGCTGTTTGGCCTTGTTTGCCTTTGTTTGGTTCTGCTGGGCTCTGTTTATCTCTGCCAATCTCTGTTTGACTCTGTATGGCTCTGTTTGGATCTGTTTGACTCTGTTCGGCTCTGATTGGCTCTGTTTGGCTCTGCTTGTCTCTGCCAATCTTTGTTTGGCTGTGACAGTCTCTGTTCATCTCTGTTTCGTCTTTTTGTACCTGCCAGACTTTCCTTGGCTCTGTTTCATTCTGTTTGACTCTGCCAGGCACTGTGTGACTCCATTGCCCTCTGATCTGCTCCCTTTGGCTGTGCCTGGCTCTACCAGGCTCTGCCTGGCTTTGTTTGGTTATGCCAGACTCTGTTTCTCTGTGGCAGGCTGTCTAGGCTCAGCCAGGCTCTGTTTAGTGCACCTTAGCTCGGTCATGCACTGTTTGGCTCTGACAGGTTCCAGTTGGCTCTGTTTGTCTCTGCCTGGCTCTGTTTAGCTCTGTTTGGCTCTGCCAGGCTATGTTTGGCTCTGTTTGGCAATGCCAGGCTCTGTTTTGCTCTGTTGGGCACTGTTTGATTCTCTTAGGCTGTTTGGCTCCGCCATGTTCTGTTTGAATCTGTTTGGATCTGTTTGTCTCTCTTTGGCTCAATCTGGCTCCGCGATGCTCTGTTTGGCTCTCTTTGGCCCTGTTTGGCTCAGCCAGGCTCTTTTTGGCTCCAACAGGCTCTGTTTGTTTCTGCCAGGCCCTGTTTTCTCTATTGTGCTCTGTTTGGCTCTGTTGAGCTGTGATTGGCTCTGTTTGGCTCTGCTTGCCTCTGCTAGTCTCTGTTTGTCTGTGCTAGGCTCTGTTCGGCTATGTTTGGTCTGGTTGCTCTGCCATGCTCTGCTGGGCTTTTGTTGGCTCTGTCAGACTCTGTATGGCCCTGTTTGGCATTGTTTGACTTTGTTTGGCTCTGATTGGCTCTGTTTGTCTCTGCCAGTCTCTATTTGGCTGTGCCAGGCTCTGTTTGTCTCTGTTTGGTCTGTTTGCACCTGACAGGCTTTTGTTGGTTCTGTAAAGCTCTGTTTGGCTTGTTTGGCTCTATTTCATTCTGTTTGGCTCTGCCAGGCTCTGGTTGCCCCTGTTTGGATCTGTTTGCCTCAGTTTGTGTCGGCGAGGCTCTGTTTGGTTCTATTTGGCAGTGTTTAGCTCTGTTGGGCTCTGCCAAGCTCTGTTTAGCTCTTTGTGGCTAAGCCAGGTGCTTTTTGGTTCTAACAAGTTCTGTTTGTTTCTGTCACGCTCTGTTTTTCTTTGTTGGGCTCTGTTTTTCTCTGTTTGGCTCAGTTTGGTTCTGCTTCACTCTGCCAGTCTCTGTTTGGCTGTGCCTGGTTTTGTTTGGCTCTCGTTTGGTTTTGCCAGGATCTGCCAGGCTTTTGTTGGCTCTGTGAGGCTCTGTTTGGCTCTGTCTGGCTCTGCCATCTCTGTTGGGCCTTGTTTGCATTTGTTTGGTTCTGCCAGGCTCTGTTTGGCTTGGCCAGGCTATCTTTGGCTATGGCAGGCTCTATTAGGCTCAGCCAGGCTCTGTTTCGCTCTCCTTAGATCAGTCATTCACTTTTTGTCTATGACAGGCTCTCTTTGGCTGTATCTGGCTCTGGTTGACGCTGCCAGGATCTGTGTGGCTCCGTTGACATCTGATTTGCTCTCTTTGGCTCTGTCTGGCTCTACCAGGCTCTGCTTGGCTTTGTTTGGCTATGCCAGACTCTGTTTGGCTTGGCCAGCCTCTGTTTGGCTCTGTCTGACTCTGTTTGCCTCAGTTTGGCTTTACGAGTCTCTGTTTGGCTCTGTTTGTCTCTGTTTGGATCTGTTTAGCTCTGTTTGGCTCTGCCTTGCACTGTTTGGCTGTCCAGCCACTGTTTTGCTCTGCCAGGCTCTGATTGAATCTGCCAGGGTCTGTTAGGCTCTGTTTTGCTCTGTCAGGTTTTGTTTGGTTCTGTTTGTCTCTGTTGGGCTCTGTTTGTCTCTGCCAATCTCTCTTTGGCTCTGTCTGGCTCTGTTTGGTTCTGTTTGACTCTGTTTGGCTCAGTTTGGCCCTGCAAGTCTCTGTTTGGCTCTGTTTGTCTCTGTTTAGTTCAGTTTTGCTCTGCGAGGCTCTTTCTGGCTCTGTTTGGCACTGTTTAAATCTGTTTGGCTCTGACAGGTTCTGTTTGGCTCAGCCAGGCTCTTTCTGGCTCTAACAGGCTTTGTTTGCTTCTGCCAGGAATCTGCTTTGCTTCATTTGTCTCTGATTGGCTTTGTTTGGTTCTGCTTGTCTCTGCCACTCCCTGTTTGGCTGTGCCAGACTCTGTTCATCTCTATTTGGTCTGCTTGCACCTGCCAGGCTTTCGCTGGCTCTGTAAGGCTCTGTTTGGCTCTTCCAGGATCTGTGTGGCTCCGTCAACCTCTGAGTTGCTCTCTTTGGCTCTGCCTGGCTCTACCAGGCTCTGCTTGGCTTTGTTTGGCTATGCCAGTCTCTGTTTTGCTTGGCCTGGATCTGTTTGTCTATGGCAGGCTCTCTAGGCTCAGCCAAGCTCTGTTTCGCTCTCCTTAGCTCAGTTATGCACTGTTTGGTTCTGACAGGCTCCAGTTGGCTCTGTTTGTCTCTTTTTGGGTCTGTTTAGCTCTGTTTGGCTCTTCCTGGCTCAACCAGGCTCCGCTTGGGTTGGTTTGGCTAAGTCAGGCTCTCTTTGACTCTGTTTGGCTCTGCCTGGCTCTGCTTGACTCTGTTTGGCTCTGTTTGTCTCTGCCTGCCTCTACCAGGCTCTGCGTGGCTTGGTTTCACTATGCCAGGCTCTGTTTGGCTCTATTTGGCAATGCCAGGCTCTGATTTGCTCTGTTCGGCGCTGTTTTATTCTGTTAGGCTGTTTGTCTCTGCCAAGTTCTGTTTGACTCTGTTAGCCTCTGTTTGGCTCTGTTTAGCTCTGTTTGGATCTGTTTGGATCTGTCTGGCTCAGTTTGGCTCTGTGAGGCTCTGTTTGGCTCTTTTTGGCTTTGTTTGGCTCTGCCAGGCTCTTTTTGGCTCCAGCAGGCTCTGTTTGTTTCTGCCGGGCTCTGCTCTGCTCCGTTTGCCTCTGTTTGGCCATGCCAGGCTCTCTTTTGCTCTGGTTTATCTGTTTGGCACAGTTTGGCTCTCCCATTCCCTGTTTGGTTCTGCCCGACATTGGTTTGTTTGGTTCTGTTTGTTTTTGTTTGGTTCTGCCATGCTGTGTTTGGCTCTGCCAGGCTCCGCTGGCTGTGTTTTGATCTGTTTGGCCCTGCCAAGCCCTGTTTGGCTCTGTTTTGATCATTTTGGCTCTGTTTGGCTCTCCAGCCACTGTCTTGCTCTGCCAGGCTCTGATTAACTCTGCCAGGGTCTGTTCAGCTCTGTTTTGCTCTTTCAGGCTTTGTTTGGATTTGTTTGGTTCTGTTTGTTTTTGTTGGGCTCTATTTGGCTCTGTCTGGCTCTGTTTGGATCTGTCTGGCTCTGTTTGGCTCTGCCAGCTGTTTGGCCTTGTTTGCCTTTGTTTGGTTCTGCCAGGCTCTGTTTGGCTCTGCCAATCTCTGTTTGACTCTGTCTGGCTCTGTTTGTCTCTGTTTGGTCTGTTTGCACTTGGTAGGCTTTCGTTGGCTCTGTAAAGGTCTGTTTCACTTCTTTGGATCTATTTCATTCTGTTTGGCTCTGCCAGGCTCTGTTTGGCTCTGACAGGCTCTAGTTGCCCCTGTTTGGATCTGTTTGGCTCATTTTGATTCTGCGAGGCTCTGTTTGGCTCTGTTTGGCAGTGTTTAGCTCTGTTGGGCTCTGCCAAGCTCTGTTTAGCTCATTGTGGCTATGCCAGGTGCTTTTTGGTTCTAACAAGCTCTGTTTGTTTCTGTCACGCTCTGTTTTTCTTTGTTGGGCTCTGTTTGTCTCTGTTTTGCTCAGTTTGGTTCTGCTTCGCTCTGTCAGTCTCTGTTTGGCTGTGCCTGGTTTTGTTTGGCTCTGGTTTGGCTCTGCCAGGATCTGCCATGCTTTTGTTGGCTCTGTGAGGCTCTGTTTGGCTCTGCCAGCTGTTTGGCCTTGTTTGCCTTTGTTTGGTTCTGCCAGGCTCTGTTTGGCTCTGCCAATCTCTGTTTGGCTCTGTCTGACTCTGTTTGGATCTGTTTGACTCTGTTTGGCTCTGTTTGGCTTGATTGCCTCTGCTTGGCTCTCCTTGTCTCTGCCAATCTTTGTTTGGCTGTGACAGACTCTGTTCATCTCTGTTTCATCTTTTTGCACCTGCCAGGCTTTCCTTGGCTCTGTTTGGATCTGCCAGGCTCTGTTTGGCTTGTTTGGCTCTGTTTCATTCTGTTGGACTCTACCAGGCTCTGTGTGACTCCATTGCCCTCTGATTTGCTCCCATTGGCTCTGCCTGGCTCTACCAGGCTCTGCTTGGATTTGTTTGGTTATGCCAGACTCTGTTTGTCTGTGGCAGGCTGTCTAGGCTCAGCCAGGCTCTGTTTAGCGCTCCTTAGCTCGGTCATGCACTGTTTGGCTCTGACAGGCTCCAGTTGGCTCTGTTTGTCTCTGCTTAGCTCTGTTTAGCTCTGTTTGGCTCTGCCAGTCTTTGTTTGGCTGTGACAGGCTTTGTTCATCTCTGTTTCATCCTTTTGCACCTGCCAGGCTTTCCTTGGCTCTGGAAGGCTCTGTTTGGATCTCCCAGGATCTGTTTGGCTTGTTTGGCTCTGTTTCATTCCGTTTGACTCTGCCAGGCTCTGTGTGGCTCCATTGTCCTCTGATTTGCTCCATTTGTCTCTGCCTGGCTCTACTAGGCTCTGATTGGCTTTGTTTGGCTCTGCCAGACTCTGTTTGTCTGTGGCAGGCTGTCTAGGCTCAGCCAGGCTCTGTTTAGTGCTCCTTAGCTCGGTCATGCACTGTTTGGCTCTGACAGGCTCCATTTGGCTCTGTTTGTCTCTGCTTGGCTCTGTTTAGCTCTGTTTGGCTCTGCCATGCTCTCTTTGGCTTGGTTTGTCTATGGCAGTCTCTGCCAGGCTCTGTTTGGCTTGGTTTGTCTATGCCAGGCTCTGTTTGGCAATGCCAGGCTGTTTTGCTCTGTTGGGCACTGTTTGATTCTCTTAGGCTGTTTGGCTCCGCCATGTTCTGTTTGAATCTGTTTGGATCTGTTTGTCTCTCTTTGGCTCAATTTGGCTCTGCGATGCTCTGTTTGGCTCTCTTTGGCCCTGTTTGGCTCAGCCAGGCTCTTTATGGCTTCAACAGGCTCTGTTTGTTTCTGCCAGGCCCTGTTTTCTCCGTTGTGCTCTGTTTGGCTCTGTTGGGCTCTGATTGGATCTGTTTGGTTCTGCTTGCCTCTGCTAGTCTCTGTTTGTCTGTGCCAGGCTCTGTTTGGCTATGTTTGGCATTGTTTGGTTTTGTTTGGCTCTGATTGTCTCTGTTTGTCTCTGCCCATCTCTATTTGGCTGTGCCATGCTCTGTTTGTCTCTGTTTGGTCTGTTTGCATCTGGCAGGCTTTTGTTGGCTCTGTAAAGCTCTGTTTGGCTTGTTTGGCTCTATTTCATTCTGTTTGGCTCAGCCAGGCTCTGTTTGGCTCTGACAGGCTCTGGTTGCCCCTGTTTGGATCTGTTTGGCTCAGTTTGGTTCTGCGAGTCTCTGTTTTGCTCTGTTTGGCAGTGTTTAGATCTGTTGGGCTCTGCCAAGCTCTGTTTGGCTCTGTTGGGCTCCGTTTGGCTCTGTTTGGCTCTGCCTGCCTCTACCAGACTCTGCTTGGCTTAGTTTGTCTATGCCAGGCTCTGCTTGGCTCTGTTTGGCAATGCCAGGCTCTGTTTGACTCTGTTTGGCTCTTCCTGGCTCTGCTTGACTCTGTTTGGCTCTGCCTGGTTCTGTTTGGCTCTGTTGGGCTCCGTTTGGCTCTGTTTGGCTCTGCCTGCCTCTACCAGACTCTGCTTGGCTTAGTTTGTCTATGCCAGGCTCTGCTTGGCTCTGTTTGGCAATGCCAGGCTCTGTTTGACTCTGTTTGGCTCTTCCTGGCTCTGCTTGACTCTGTTTGGCTCTGCCTGGTTCTGTTTGGCCCTGTTGGGCTCCGTTTGGCTCTGTTTGGCTCTGCCTGCCTCTACCAGACTCTGCTTGGCTTAGTTTGTCTATGCCAGGCTCTGCTTGGCTCTGTTTGGCAATGCCAGGCTCTGTTTGACTCTGTTTGGCTCTTCCTGGCTCTGCTTGACTCTGTTTGGCTCTGTTTGGCTTTGTTTGTCTCTCTCTGCCTCTACCAGGCTCTGTGTGGCTTGGTTTGACTATGCCATGCTCTGTTTGGCTCTGTTTGGCAATGCCAGGCTCCGTTTTGCTCTGTTTGGCACTGTTTGATTATGTTAAGCTGTCTGGCTCCGCCAAGTTCTGTTTGACTCTGTTAGGCCCTGTTTGGCTCTGCCAAGATCTGTTTGGCTCTGTTTAGCTCTGTTTGGATCTGTTTGGCTCTGTTTGGCTCAGTTTGTCTCTGCGAGGCTCTGTTTGGCTCTTTTTGGCTTTGTTTGGCTCTTCTAGGCTCTTTTTGTCTCTAGCCGGCTCTTTTGTTTCTGCCGGGCTCTGCTCTGCTCCGTTTGCCTCTGTTTGGCCATGCCAGGCTCTCTTTTGCTCTGGTTTATCTATTTGGCACAGTTTGGCTCTCCCATTCCCTGTTTGGTTCAGCCCGACACTGGTTTGTTTGGTTCTGTTTGATTTTGTTTGGTTCTGCCAGGCTCTGTTTGGCTCTGCCAGGCTCTGCTGGCTGTGTTTTGATCTGTTTGGCCCTGCCAAGCCCTGTTTGGCTCTGTTTTGATCATTTTGGCTCTGTTTGGCTCTCCAGCCACTGTTTTGCTCCGCCAGGCTCTGATTAACTCTGCCAGGGTCTGTTCAGCTCTGTTTTGCTCTTTCAGGCTTTGTTTGGATCTGTTTGGTTGTGTTTGTTTCTGTTGGGCTCTGTTTGGCTCTGTCTGGCTCTGTTTGGATTTGTTTGACTCTATTTGGCTCTGATTGGCTCGGCTTGGCTCTGCTTGTCTCTGCCAATCTTTGCTTGGCTGTGACAGGCTCTGTTCATCTCTGTTTTGTCATTTTGCACCTGCCAGGCTTTCCTTGGCTCTGTAAGGCTCTGTTTGGATCTGCCAGGATCTGTTTGGCTTGTTTGGCTCTGTTTCATTCTGTTTGACTCTGCTAGGCTCTGTGTGGCTCCATTGTCATCTGATTTGCTCCCTTTGTCTCTGCCTGGCTCTACTAGGCTCTGCTTGGCTTTGTTTGGCTCTGCCAGACTCTGTTTCTCTGTGGCAGGCTGTCTAGGCTCAGCCAGGCTCTGTTTAGTGCTCCTTGGCTCGGTCATGCACTGTTTGGCTCTGACAGGCTCCAATTGGCTCTGTTTGTCTCTGCCTGGCTCTGTTTAGGTCTGTTTGGCTCTGCCATTCTCTGTTTGGCTCCGTTGGGCTCTGTTTGGCTCTGTTTGGCTTGGTTTGTCTATGCCAGGCTCTGTTTGTCTCTGTTTGGCAATGCCAGGCTCTGTTTTGCTCTGTTGGCCACTGTTTGATTCTCTTAGGCTGTTTGTCTTCACCATGTTCTGTTTGAATCTGTTTGAATCTGTTTGTCTCTGTTTAGCTCAATTTGGCTCCGCAATACTCTGTTTGGGTCTGTTTGGCCCTGTTTGGCTCAGCCAGGCTCTTTTTGGTTCCAACAGGCTCTGTTTGTTTCTGCCAGCTCTGTTTGCTCTGTTGTGCTCTGTTTGGCTTTGTTGGGCTGTGATTGGCTCTGTTTGGCTCTGCTTGCCTCTGCCAGTCTCTGTTTGGCTGTGCCAGGCTCTGTTCGGCTATGTTTGGTCTGGTTGCTCTGCCAGGCTCTGCTGGGCTTTTGTTGTCTCTGTCAGGCTCTGTTTGGCTCTGCCAGACTCTGTTTGGCCCTGTATGGCATAGTTTGACTTTGTTTGGCACTGATTGGCTCTGTTTGGCTCTGCTTGTCTCTGCCAGTCTCTATATGGCTGTGCCAGTCTCTGTTCGTATCTGTTTGGTCGGTTTGCACCTGGCAGGCTTTTGTTGGCTCTGTAAAGCTCTGTTTGGCTCGTTTGGCTCTATTTCATTCTGTTTGGCTCTGCCAGGCTCTGTTTGGCTCTGGCAGTCTCTGGTTGCCCCTGTTTGGATCTGTTTGGCTCAATTTGGTTCTGTGATGCTCTGTTTGGCTCTGCCAATCTCTGCTTAGCTCTTTGTGGCTAAGCCAAGTGCTTTTTGGTTCTCACAAGCTCTGTTTGTTTCTGTCAGGCTCTGTTTTGCTTTGTTGGGCTCTGTTTGTCTCTGTTTTGCTCAGATTGGTTCTGCTTCGCTCTGCCAGTCTCTGTTTGGCTGTGCCTGGTTTTGTTCGGCTCTGCCTTTGCTTTGACAGGATCTGCTTGCATTCTGTTGGCTCTGTGAGGCTCTGTTCCGCTCTGTCTGGCTGTGTTTGGCTCTGCCAGCTCTGTTTGGCCCTGTTTGGCTTTATTGGGTTTTGCCAGGTTCTGTTTGGCTCTGCCACGCTCTGTTTGGCTATGGCAGGCTCTGTTATGCTCAGCCAGGCTCTGTTTCGCTCTCTTTAGCTCGGGCATGCACTTTTTGGCTCTGACAGTCTCCATCTGACTCTGGTTGGCTCTGTTTGGCTCTATTTGGCTCTGCTTGACTCTGTTTGACACTGCCATGATCTGTGTGGCTCCGTTGACATCTGATTTGCTCTCTTTGGCTCTGTCTGGCTCTACCAGGCTCTGCTTCGCTTTGTTTATCTATGCCAGACTCTGTTTGGCTTGGCCAGGCTCTGTTTGGCTCTGTCTGGCTCTGTTTGTATCTGTTTGATTCTGTTTGGCTCAGTTTGGCTCTGCGAATCTCTGTTTGGGTCTGTTTGGATCTGTTTGACTCTGTTTAGTTCAGTTTGGCTCTGCGAGGCTCTTTTTGACTCTGTTTTTCACTGTTTCAATCTGTTTGGCTCTGACAGGTTCTGTTTGTCTCAGCCAGGCTCTTTCTGGCTCTAACAGACTCTGTTTGTTTCTGCCAGGCCTCTGCTTTGCTCCGTTGGGCTCTGTTTGTCTTTGTTTGACTCTGTTTGTCTCTGATTGGCTTTGTTTGGTTCTACTTGTCTCTGCCAGTCTCTGTTTGGCTGTGCCAGGCTCTGTTCATCTCTGTTTGGTCTGCTTGCACCTGCCAGGCTTTTGTTGGCTCTGTAAGGCTCTGTTTGGCTATGCCAGGATCTGTGTTGCTCCGTTGACCTCTGATTTGCTCTGCTTGGCTCTGCCTGGCTCTACTAGGCTCTGCTTGGCTTTGTTTGTCTATGCCAGATTTTGTTTGGCTTGGCCAGGATCTGTTCATCTGTGGCAGGCTCTCTAGGCTCAGCCAGACTCTGTTTACCTCTCCTTAGCTTGGTCATGCACTTTTTGGCTCTGACAGGCTCTCTTTGGCTCTGCTTGGCTCTGTTTGGCTCTATTTGGCTCTGCTTGACTCTGTTTGATGCTGCTCCGTTGACATCTGATTTGCTCTCTTTGGCTCTGTCTGGCTTTACTTGGCTCTGCTTTGATTTGTTTATCTATGCCAGACTCTGTTTGGCTTGGCCAGGCTCTGTTTGGCTCTGTCTGGCTCTGTTTGGATCTGTCTTAATCTGTTTGGCTCAGTTTGGCTCTCCAAATCTCAGTTTGGCTCTGTTTGTCTCTGTTTGGATCTGTTTCGCTCTGTCTGGCTCTGCCTGGCTCTAGCAGGCTTCACTTGGCTTGGTTTGGCTATATCAGGCTCTGTTTGACTCTGTTTGGCTTTGCCTGGCTCTGTTTGACTCTGTTTGGCTTTGCCAGGCTCTGTTTGGCTCCGCTGGGCTCTGTTTGGCTCTGTTTGGCTCTGTTTGGCAATGCCAGGCTCTGTTTTGCTCTGTTTGGCACTATTTGATTCTGTTAAGCTGTTTGGCTCCGCCAAGTTCTGTTTGACTCTGTTAGGCTCTGTTTGGCTCTGCCATGATCTGTTTGGCTCTGTTTAGCTCTGTTTGGAACTGTTTGGTTTTGTTTGGCTCAGTTTGGCTCTGCAAGGCTCCGTTTGGCTCTTTTTGGCTTTGTTTGGCTCTGCCAGCCTCTTTATGGCTCTAGCAGGCTCTGTTTGTTTCTGCCGGGCTCTGCTCTGCTCTGCTTGCTTCTGTTTGGCCATGCCAGGCTCTGTTTTGCTCTGGTTTAACTGTTTGGCACTGTTTGGCTCTGCCATTCCCTGTTTGGCTCTGCCCGACTCTGTCTGGCTTGTTTGGTTCTGATTGTTTTTGTTTGGCTCTGCCAAGCTCTGCTGGCTGTGTTTGGATCTGTTTGGCCCGGCCAAGCCCTGTTTGGCTCTGTTTTGATTGTTTTGGCTCTGTTTGGCTCTCCAGCCACTGTTTCGGTCTGCCAGGCTCTGATTGACTCTGCCAGGGTCTGTTAGGTTGTGTTTTGCTGTGTCAGGCTTTGTTTGTTTCTGTTTGTGTCTGTTGGGCTCTGTTTGGCTCTGCCAATCTCTGTTTGGCTCTGTTTGTATCTGTTTGTATCTGTTTGACTCTGTTTGGCTCTGATTGGCTCTGCCAATCCTTGTTTGGCTGTGACAGGCTCTGTTCATCTCTATTTCGTCTTTTTGCCCCTGCCAGGCTTTCCTTGGCTCTGTAAGGCTCTATTTGGATCTGCCAGGCTCTGTTTGGCTTGTTTGGCTCGGTTTCGTTCTGTTTGACTCTGCCAGGCTCTGTGTGGCTCCATTGACCCTTGATTTGCTCCAATTGGCTCTGCCTGGCTCTACCAGGCTCTGCCTGGCTTTGTTTGGCTATGCCAGACTCTGTTCCTCTGTGGCAGGCTGTCTAGGATCAGCCAGGCTCTGTTTAGTGCTCCTTAGCTTGGTCATGCACTGTTTGGCTCTGACATGCTCCAGTTGGCTCTGTTGGTCTCTGCCTGGCACTGTTTAGCTCTGTTTGGCTCTGCCAGTCTCTGTTTGGCTCTGTTGGGCTTTGTTTGGCTCTGTTTGGCTCTGGCTGCCTCTACCAGGCTCTGCATGGCTTGATTTGTCTATGCCAGGCTCTGTTTGGCTCTGTTTGGCAATGCCAGGCTCTGTTTTTTCTCTGTTGGGCACTGTTTGATTCTCTTAGGCTGCTTTGCTCCCCCATGTTCTGTTTGAATCTGTTTGTATCTGTTTGTCTCTGGCTCAATTTGGCTCTGCGATGCTCTGTTTGGGTAGGTTTGACCCTGTTTGGCTCAGCCAGGCTCCTTTTGGCTCCAACATGCTCTGTTTGGCTCTGCTTGTCTCTGCCAGTCTCTGTTTGTCTGTGCCATGGTCTGATCAGCTCTGTTTGGATCTACCAGGATCTGTGTGGCTCCGTTGACCTCTGATTTGCTCTGTTTGGCTCTGCCTGGCTCTACCAGGCTGTGCTTGGCTTTGTTTGTCTATGCCAGAGTCTGTTTGTCTTGGCCAGGATCTGTTTGTCTGTGGCAGGCTCTCTATTCTCAGCCAGGCTCGGTTCAGCTCTCCTTAGCTCGGTCATGCACTGTTTGGCTCTGACAGACTCCAGTTGGCTCTGTTTAGATCTGGTTAGTTCTGTTTGGCTCTGCCTGGCTCTACCAGGCTCTGCTTGGCTTGGATTGGCTATGTCAGGCTCTGTTTGACTCTGTTTGGCTCTGCCAGGCTATTTTTGGCTCAATTGGTTCTGCCAGGCTCTGTTTGGCTCTGTTGGGCTTTGTTTGGCTCTGTTTGGCTCTGCCTGCCTCTACCAGGCTCTGCTTGACTTGGTTTGTCTATGCCAGGCTCTGTTTGGTTCTGTTTGACAATGCCAGTCTCTGTTTTGCTCTGTTTGTCACTGTTTGATTCTGTTAGGCTGTTTGGCTCTGCCAAGATCTGTTTGGCTCTGTTTGGCTCTGTTTGGATCTGTTTGGCTCTGTTTGGCTCAGTTTGGCTCTGCGAGGCTCTGTTTGGCTCTTTTTGGCTTTGTTTGGCTCTGCTAGGCTCTGTTTGGCTCTAGCAGGCTCTGTTTGTTTCTGCCGGGCTCTGCTCTGCTCGGTTTGATTCTGTTTGGCCATGCCCAGCTCTGTTTTGCTCTGTTTTATCTGTTTGGCACAGTTTGGCTCTGCCATTCTCTGTTTGGCTCTGTTCGACTCTGTTTGGTTTGTTTGGTTCTGTTTGTTTTTGTTTGGTTCTGCCAGGCTCTGTTTGGCTCTGCCAGGCTCTGCTGGCTGTGTTTGGATCTGTTTGGCCCTGCCAAGTCCTGTTTGGCTCTGTTTTGATCGTTTTGGCTCTGTTTGGCTCTCCAGCCACTGTTTTGCTCCACCAGGTTCTGATTAACCCTGCCAGGGTATGTTCGGCTCTGTTTTGCACTGTCAGGCTTTGTTTGGCTTTGTTTGGTTCTGTTTCTTTCTGTTGGGCTCTGTTTGGCTCTGCCAATCTCTGTTTGGCTCTCTCTGGCTCTGTTTGGATCTGTTTGACTCTGTTTGGCTCTGATTGGCTCGGCTTGGCTCTGCTTGTCTCTGCCAATCTTTGCTTGGCTGTGACAGGCTCTGTTCATCTCTGTTTCGTCCTTTTGCACCTGCCAGGCTTTCCTTGGCTCTGTAAGGCTCTGTTTGGATCTGCCAGGATCTGTTTGGCTTGTTTGGCTCTGTTTCATTCTGTTTGATCCTGCTAGGCTCTGTGTGACTCCATTGTCATCTGATTTGCTCCCTTTGTCTCTGCCTGGCTCTACTAGGCTCTGCTTGGCTTTGTTTGGTTATGCCAGACTCTGTGTCTCTGTGGCAAGCTGTCTAGGCTCAGCCAAGCTCTGTTTAGCGCTCCTTAGCTCGGTCATGCACTGTTTGGCTCTGACAGGCTCCAGTTGGCCCTGTTTGTCTCTGCCTGGCTCTGTTTAGGTCTGTTTGGCTCTGCCAGTTTCTGTTTGGCTCCGTTGGGCTTTGTTTGGCTCTGCCTGCCTCTACCAGGCTCTGCCTGGCTTGGTTTGTCTATGCCAGGCTCTGTTTGTCTCTGTTTGGCAATGCCAGGCTCTGTTTTGCTCTGTTGGGCACTGTTTGATTCTCTTAGGCTGTTTGTATTCGCCATGTTCTGTTTGAATCAGTTTGGATCTGTTTGTCTCTGTTTAGCTCAATTTGGCTCCGCAATGCTCTGTTTGGGTCTGTTTGGCCCTGTTTGGCTCAGCCAGGCTCTTTTTGGTTCCAACAGGCTCTGTTTGTTTCTGCCAGGCTCTGTTTGCTCTGTTGTGCTCTGTTTGGCTCTGTTGGGTTCTGATTGCCTCTCTTTGGCTCTGCTTGCCTCTGCCCATCTCTGTTTGGCTGTGCCAGGCTCTGTTCAGCTATGTTTGGTCTAGTTGCTCTGCCAGGCTCTGCTGGGCTTTTGTTGGCTCTGTCAGACTCTGTTTGGCTCTGCCCGAGTCTGCCAGACTTTGTTCGGCATTGTTTGACTTTGTTTGGCTCTGATTGGCTCTGCTTGGCTCTGCTTGTCTCTGCCAGTCTCTATTTGGCTGTGCCAGACTCTGTTTGTCTCTGTTTGGTCTGTTTGCACCTGGCAGGCTGTTGTTGGTTCTGTAAAGCTCTGTTTGGCTTGTTTGGTGCTATTTCATTCTGTTTGGCTCTGCCAGGCTCTGTTTGGCTCTGGTTGCCTAGTTTGGATCTGTTTGGCTCCATTTGGTTCTGTGAGGCTCTGTTTGGCAGTGTTTAGCTCTGTTGAGCTCTGCCAAGCTCTGCTTAGCTCTTTGTGGCTAAGCCAGGTGCTCTTTGGTTCTAACAAGCTTTGTTGGGCTCTGTTTGTCTCTGTTTGGCTCAGATTGGTTCTGCTTTGCTCTGCCCGTCTCTGTTTGGCTCTTTCTGTCTCTACCAGGCTGTGCTTGGCTTTGTTTGTCTATGTTAGACTCTGTTTGGCTTGGCCAGGATCTGTTTGTCTGTGGCAGGCTCTCTAGGCTCAGCCAGATTCTGTTTCGCTCTCCTTAGGTCGGTCATGCACTTTCTGTCTCTGACAGGCTCCATTTGGCTCTGGTTGGCTCTGTTTGACGCTGCCAGGATCTGTGTGGCTCCGTTGACATCTGACTTGCTCTCTTTGGCTCTGTCTGGCTCTACCAGGCTCTACTTCGCTTTGTTTATCTATGCCAGACTCTGTTTGGCTTGACCAGGCTCTGTGTGGCTCTGTCTGGCTCTGTTTGGATCTGTTTGATTCTGTTTGGCTCAGTTTGGCCCAGCAAATCTCGGTTTGGCTCTGTTTGGCCCTGCCATGCCATATTTGGCTCTGTTTTGATCGTTTTGGCTCTGTTTGGCTCTCCAGCCACTGTTTCGGTCTGCCAGGCTCTGATTGACTCTGCCAGGGTCTGTTTGGTTGTGTTTTGCTCTGTCAGGCTTTGTTTGTTTCTGTTTGTTTCTGTTGGGCTCTGATTGGCTCTGCCAATCCTTGTTTGGCTGTGACAGACTCTGTTCATCTCTGTTTCGTCTTTTTGCACCTGCCAGGCCTTCCTTGGCTCTGTAAGGCTCTATTTGGATCTGTCTGGCTCTGTTTGGCTTGTTTGGCTCGGTTTCGTTCTGTTTGACTCTGCCAGGCTCTGTGTGGCTCCATTGACCTCTGATTTGCTCCCTTTGGCTCTGTCTGGCTCTACTAGGCTCTGCCTGGCTTTGTTTGGCTATGCCAGACTCTGTTCCTCTGTGGCAGGCTGTCTAGGATCAGCCAGGCTCTGTTTCATGCTCCTTAGCTCGGTCATGCACTGTTTGTCTCTGCCTGGCACTGTTTAGCTCTGTTTGGTTCTGACAGGCTCTGTTTGGCAATGTCAGGCTCTGTTTTTTCTCTGTTGGGCACTGTTTGATTCTCTTAGGCTTCTTGGCTCTGCCATATTCTGTTTGAATCTGTTTGGCTCTGTTTGTCTCTGCTTGGCTCAATTTGGCTCCGCAATGCTCTGTTTGGCTCTCTTTGGCCCTGTTTGGCCCAGCCAGGCTCTTTTTGGCTCCAACAAGCTCTGTTTGTTTCTGCCAGGCTCTGATTGCTCCTTTGTGCTCTGTTTGGCTCTGTTGGGCTCTGATTGGCTCTGTTTGGCTCTGCTTGCCTCTGCTAGTCTCTGTTTGTCTGTGCTAGGCTCTCTTTGGCTATGTTTTGTCTGGTTGCTCTGCCATGCTCTGCTGGGCTTTTGTTGGCTCTGTCAGACTCTGTTTTGCTCTGCCAGAGTCTGCCAGACTCTGTTTGGCCCTGTTTGGCATTGTTTGACTTTGTTTGGCTCTGACTGGCTCTGTTTGTCTCTGTTTGGTCTGTTTGCAGCTGGCAGACTTTCGTTGGCTCTGTAAAGCTCTGTTTGGCTCGTTTGGCTCTATTTCATTCTGTTTGGCTTTGCCAGTCTCTGTTTGGCTCTGCCAGGCCCTGGTTGCACCTGTTTGGATCTGTGTGGCTCAATTTGGTTCTGCGAGGCTCTGTTTGGCTCTCTTTGGTAGTGTTTATCTCAGTTGGGCTCTGCCAAGCTCTGTTTGGCTCTGTGTGACTAAGCCAGGTGCTTTTTGGTTCTAACAAGCTCTGTTTGTTTCTTTCAGGCTCTGTTTTATTTGTTGGGCTCTGTATGTCTCTGTTTGGCTCAGTTCGGTTCTGCTTCGCTCTGCCAGTCTCTGTTTGGCTGTGCCTGGTTTTGTTTGGCTCTGGTTTGGCTTTGCTAGGATCTGCCAGGCTTATGTTGGCTCTGTGAGGCTCTGTTTGGCTCTGTCTGGCTCTGTTTGTCTCTGCCAGCTCTGTTTGGCCCTGTTTGCCTTTGTTTGGGTCTGCCAATCTCTGTTTGGCTCTATCTGGCTCTATTTGTATCTGTTTGACTCTGTTCGGCTCTGATTGGCTCTGCTTGGCTCTCCTTGTCCCTGCCAATCTTTGTTTGGCTGTGACAGGCTCTCTTTGGCTCTATTTGGCTCTGTTTGACGCTGCCAGGATCTGTTTGGCTCCGTTGACATCTGAGTTGCTCGCTTTTGCTCTGTCTGGCTCTACCAGGCTCTGCCTGGCTTTGCTTGGTTATATCAGACTCTGTTCGGCTTGGCCAGCCTCTGTTTGGCTCTGTCTGGTTCTGTTTGGATCTGTTGGACTCTGTTTGGCTCTATCTGGCTCTGTTTGGCTCTGTTTGTCTCTGTTTGGATCTGTTTAGCTCTTTTTGGCTCTGCCTGGCACTGTTTGGCTGTCCAGCTACTGTTTCACTCTGCCAGGCTCTGATTGAATCTGCCAGGGTCTGTTAGGCTCTATTTTGCTCTGTCAGATTGGTTCTGCTTCACTCTGCCAGTCTGTTTTGCTGTGCCTGGTTTTGTTCGGCTCTGGTTTGGCTTTGACAGGATCTGCCGGGCTTTTGTTGGCTCTGTCAGTCTCTGTTTGGCTCTGTCTGACTCTGCTTGGCTCTGCCAGCTCTGTTTGGCCCTGTTTGTCTTAGTTTGGTTTTGACAGGCTCTGTTTGAATCGGCCAGGCTCTGTTTGGCTGTCTCAGGTTTTGTTCGGCTCACCCAGGCTCTGATTCGCTCTCCTTAGCTCGGTCATGCACTTTTTGGCTCTGACAGGCTCTCTTTGGTTCTGGTTGGCTCTGTTTGGCTCTATCTGGCTCTGCTTGACTCTGTTTGACGCTGCCAGGATCTGTGTGGCTCCGTTGACATCTGATTTGCTCTCTTTGGCTCTGTCTGGCTCTACCAGGCTCTGCTTCGCTTTGTTTATCTATGCCAGACTCTGTTTGGCTTGGCCAGGCTCTGTTTGGCTCTGTCTGGCTCTGTTTGGATCTGTGTGATTCTGTTTGGCTCAGTTTGGCCCTGCGAATCTCTGTTTGGCTCTGTTTGGATCTGTTTGTCTCAGTTTAGTTCAGTTTGGCTCCGTGGGCTCGTTTTGGCTGTGTTTGGCACTGTTTAAATCTGTTTGGCTCTGACAGGTTCTGTTTGTCTCAGCCAGGCTCTTTCTGGCTCTAACAGGCTCTGTTTGTTTCTGCCAGGCCTCTGCTTTACTCCATTGAGCTCTGTTTGGCTTTGTTTGATTCTGTTTGTCTCTGATTGGCTTTGTTTGGTTCTGCTTGTCTCTGCCAGTCTCTGTTTGGCTGTGCCAGACTCTGTTCATCTCTGTTTGGTCTGCTTGTATCTGCCAGGCTTTTGTTTGCTCTGTAAGGCTCTGTTTGGATCTACCAGGATCTGTGTGGCTCCGTTGACCTCTGATTTGCTCTCTTTGGCTCTGCCTGGCTCTACCAGGCTCTGCTTGGCTTTGTTTGTCTATGCCAGACTCTATTTGTCTTGGGCAGGATCTGTTTGTCTGTGGCAGGCTCTCTAGGCTCAGCCAGGGTCTGTTCTGCTCTCCTTAGCTCGGTCAAGCACTGTTTGGCTCTGACAGGCTCCAGTTGGCTCTGTTTGTCTCTGTTTGGATCTGTTTAGTTCTGTTTGGCTCTGCCTGGCTCTACCAGGCTCCGCTTGGCTTGGTTTGGCTGTGTCAGGCTCTGTTTGGCTCTGCCAGGCTATGTTTTGCTCCGTTGGCTCTGCCAGGCTCTGTTTGGCTCCATTGGAATCTGTTTGGCTCTGCCTGCCTCTCCCAAGCTCTGCTTGGCTTTGTTTGTCTATGCCAGGCTCTGTTAGGCTCTGTTTGGCACTGTTTGATTCTGTTAGGTTGTTTGGCTCTGCCAAGTTCTGTTTGACTCTGTTAGGCTCTGTTTGGCTCTGCCAATCTCTGTTTGGCTCTGTTTAGCTATGTTTGGATGTGTTTGGCTCTGTTTGGCTCAGTTTGCCTCTGCGAGGCTCTGTTTGGCTCTAGCAGGCTCTGTTTGTTTCTGCCGGGCTCTGTTGTGCTCCGTTTGTTTCTGTTTGGCTATGACCGGCTCTGTTTTGCTCTGTTTTATCTGTTTGACACAGTTTGGCTCTGCCATTCTCTGTTTGGCTCTGTTCGACTCTGTTTGGTTTGTTTGGTTCTGTTTGTTTTTAAAACAAAAACAGAATTACGTGGAAAAACTCAGCAGGTCTGGCAGCATCGGCAGAGAAGAAAAGAGTTGACGTTTCGAGTCCTCATGACCCTTCGACAGACCAAGTTCTGTCGAAGGGTCATGAGGACTCGAAACGTCAACTCTTTTCTTCTCTGCCGATGCTGCCAGACCTGCTGAGTTTTTCCAGGTAATTCTGTTTTTGTTTTGGATTTCCAGCATCCGCAGTTTTTTTTGTTTTTATCTCTGTTTGTTTTTGTTTGGTTCTGCCAGGCTCTGTTTGGCTCTGCCAGGCTCTGCTGGCTGTGTTTGGATCTGTTTGGCTCTGCAAAGCCCTGTTTGGCTCTGCTTTGACAGTTTTGACTCTGTTTGTCTCTCCAGCCACTGTTTCGCTCCACCAGGCTCTGATTGACTATGCCAGGATCTGTTAGGCTCTGTTTTGCCCTGTCAGGCTTTGTTTGTTTCTGTTTGTTTCTGTTTGGCTCTCTCTGGCTCTGTTTGGATCTGTTTGACTCTGTCTTTGATTGGCTCTGCTTAGCTCTGCTTGTCTCTGCCCATCTTTGTTGGGCTGTGACAGTCTCTGTTCATCTTTGTTTCGTCTTTTTGCACCTGCCACGCTTTCCTTGGCTCTGTAAGGCTCTATTTGGATCTGCCAGGATCTGTTTGGCTTGTTTGGCTCTGTTTCATTCTGTTTGACTCAGCTAGGCTCTGTGTGGCTCCATGGACCTCTGATTTGCTCCCTTTGGCTCTGCCTGGCTCTACCAGGCTCTGCTTGGCTTTGTTTGGCTATGCCAGACTCTGTTTGTCTTGGCCAGGTTCTGTTTGTCTGTGGCAGGCTCTCTAGGCTCAGCCAGGCTCTGTTCTGCTCTCCTTAGCTCGGTCAAGCATTGTTTGGCTCTGACAGGCTCCAGTTGGCTCTGTTTGTCTCTGTTTGGATCTGTTTAGTTCTGTTTGGCTCTGCCTGGCTCTACCAGGCTCCGCTTGGCTTGGTTTGGCTTTGTCAGGCTCTGTTTGACTCTGTTTGGCTCTGCCAGGATATATTTGGCTCCGTTGGCTCTGCCAGGCTCTGTTTGGCTCTGTTGGAATCTGTTTGGCTCTGCCTGCCTCTCCCAGGCTCTGCTTGGCTTTGTTTGTCTATGCCAGGCTCTGTTTGGCTCTGTTTGGCAATGCCAGGCTCTGTTTTGCTCTGTTTGGCACTGTTTGATTCTGTTAGGTTGTTTGGCTCCGCCAAGTTCTGTTTGACTCTGTTAGGCTCTGTTTGGCTCTGTTTAGCTCTGTTTGGATCTGTTTGGCTCTGTATGGATCTGTTTGGCTCTGTTTGGCTCAGTTTGTCTCTGTGAGGCTCTGTTTGGCTCTAGCAGGCTCTGTTTGTTTCTGCCGGGCTCTGCTCTGCTCCGTTTGTTTCTGTTTGGCCTTGCCCGGCTCTGTTTTGCTCTGTTTTATCTGTTTGGCACTGTTTGGCTCTGCCATTCTCTGTTTGGCTCTGTTCGACTCTGTTTGGCTTGTTTGGTTCTGTTTGTTTTTGTTTGGTTCTGCCAGGCTCTGTTTGGCTCTGCCAGGCTCTGCTGGCTGTGTTTGGATCTGTTTGGCTCTGCAAAGCCCTGTTTGGCTCTGTTTTCATTGTTTTGATTCTGTTTGGCTCTCCAGCCGCTGTTTCTCTCCACCGGGCTCTGATGAGTCTGCCAGGGTCTGTTAGGCTCTGTTCTGCCCTGTCAGGCTTTGTTTGTTTCTGTTTGTTTCTGTTTGGATCTGTCTGGCTCTGTTTGGATCTGTTTGACTCTGTTTGTCTCTGATTGGCTCTGCCTGGCTCTGCCAATCTTTGTTTGGCTGTGACAGTCTCTGTTCATCTCTGTTTCGTCTTTTTGCACCTGCCAGGGTTTCCTTGGCTCTGTAAGGCTCTATCTGGATCTGCCAGGCTCTGTTTAGCTTGTTTGGCTCTGTTTCATTCTGTTTGACTCGGCTAGGCTCTGTGTGGCTCCATGGACCTCTGATTTGCTCCCTTTGGCTCTGCCTGGCTCTACCAGGCTCTGCTTGGCTTTGTTTGGCTATGCCAGACTCTGTTTGTCTGTGGCAGGCTGTCTAGGCTCAGCCTGGCTCTCTTTAGCTCTGTTTGGCTCTGCCAGGCTCTGTTTGGCTCCGTTGGGCTTTGTTTGGCTCTGTTTGGCTCTGCCTGCCTCTACCAGGCTCTGCTTGGCTTGGTTTGTCTATGCCAGGTTCTGTTTGGCTCTGTTTGGCAATGTTAGGCTCTGTTTTTTCTCTGTTTGGCACTGTTTGATTTGCTTAGGCTATTTGGCTCCGCCATGTTCTGTCTGAATCTGTTTGGATCTGTTTGTCTCTATTTGGCTCTGCGATGCTCTGTTTGGGTCTGTTTGGCCCTGTTTGCCTCAGCCAGGCTCTTTTTGGCTCCAACAGGCTCTGTTTGTTTCTGCCAGGCTCTGTTTGCTCTGTTGTGCGCTGTTTGGCTCTGTTGGGCTCTGATTGGCTCTGTTTGGCTCTGCTTGTACTGCCAGTCTATGTTTGGCTGTGCCATGCTCTGTTCGGCTATGTTTGGTCTGGTTGCTCTGCCACGCTCTGCTGGCTTTTGTTGGCTCTGTCAGACTCTGTTTGGCTCTGCCAGATTCTGCCAGACTCTGTTTGGCCCTGTTTGGCGTTGTTTGACTTTGTTTGGTTCTGATTGGCTCTGTTTGGCTCTGCTTGTCTCTGCCAGTCTCTGTTTGGCTGTGCCAGTCTCTGTTTGTCTCTGCCAGGCTCTGGTTGTCCCTGTTTGGATCTGTTTGGCTCAATTTGGTTCTGCGAGCCTCTGTTTGGCAGTGTTTAGCTCTGTTAGGCTCTGCCAAGCTCTGTTTAGCTCTTTGTGGCTCAGCCAGGTGCTTTTTGGTTCTAACAAGCTCTGTTTGTTTCTGTCAGATTCTGTTTTTCTTTGTTGGGCTCTGTACGTCTCTGTTTGCCTCAATTTGGTTTTGCTTTGCTCTGTCAGTCTCTGTTTGGCTGTGCCTGGTTTTGTTTGGCTCTGGTTTGGCTTTGCCAGGATCTGCCAGGCTTTTGTTGGCTCAGTGAGGCTCTGTTTGGCTCTGTCTGGCTCTGTTTGGCTCTGCCAGCTGTTTGGCCTTGTTTGGCTTTGATTGGTTCTGCCAGGCTCTGTTTGTCTCTGCCAATCTCTGTTTGGCTCTATCTGGCTCTGTTTGTATCTGTTTGACTCTGTTCGGCTCTGATAGGCTCTGCTTGGCTCTCCTTGTCTCTGCCGATCTTTGTTTGTCTGTGACAGGCTCTGTTCATCTCTGTTTCGTCTTTTTGCACCTGCCAGGCTTTCCTTGGCTCTGTTTCATTCTGTTTGGATCTGCCAGGTTCTGTTTGGCTTGTTTGGCTCTGTTTCATTCTGTTTGACTCTGCCAGGCTCTGTGTGACTCCATTGCCCTCTGATTTGCTCCCTTTGGCTCTGCCTGGCTCTACCAGGTTCTGCTTGGCTTTGTATGGTTATGCCAGACTCTGTTTCTCTGTGGCAGGCAGTATAGGCTCTGCCAGGCTTTGTTTAGCGCACCTTAGCTCGGTCATGCACTGTTTGGCTCTGACAGGCTCCAGTTGGTTCTGTTTGCCTCTGCCTGGCTCTGTTTAGCTCTGTTTGGCCCTGCCAAGCTCTGTTTGGCTTGGTTTGTCCATGCCAGGCTCTGTTTGGCAATGCCAGGCTCTGTTTTGCTCTGTTGGGCACTGTTTGATTCTCTTAGGCTGTTTGGCTCTGCCATGTTCTGTTTGAATCTGTTTGGATCTGTTTGTCTCTCTTTGGCTCAATTTGGCTCCGCGATGCTCTGTTTGGCTCTCTTTGGCCCTGTTTGGCCCAGCCAGGCTCTTTTTGGCTCCAACAAGCTCTGTTTGTTTCTTCCAGGCTCTGATTGTTCCTTTGTGCTCTGTTTGGCTCTGTTGGGCTCTGATTGGCTCTGTTTGGCTCTGCTTGCCTCTGCTAGTCTCTGTTTGTCTGTGCTAGGCTCTCTTTGGCTATGTTTTGTCTGGTTGCTCTGCCATGCTCTGCTGGGCTTTTGTTGGCTCTGTCAGACTCTGTTTTGCTCTGCCAGAGTCTGCCAGACTCTGTTTGGCCCTGTTTGGCATTGTTTGACTTTGTTTGGCTCTGATTGGCTCTGTTTGTCTCTGCCAGTTTGTATTTAGCTGTGCCATGCTCTGATTGTCTCTGTTTGGTCTGTTTGCACCTGGCAGGCTTATGTTGGCTCTGTAAAGCTCTGTTTGACTTGTTTGGCTCTATTTCATTCTGTTTGGCTCTGCCAGGCTTGGTTTGGCTCTGCCAGGCTCTGGTTGCCCCTGTTTGGATCTGTTTGGCTCAATTTGGTTCTGCGAGGCTCTGTTTGGCTCTGTTTGGCAGTGTTTATCTCAGTTGGGCTCTGCCAAGCTCTGTTTGGCTCTTTGTGGCTAAGCCAGGTGCTTTTTGGTTCTAACAAGCTCTGTTTGTTTCTGTCAGGCTCTGTTTTTCTTTGTTTGGCTCTGTTTGTTTCTGTTTGGCTCAGATTGGTTCAGCTTCGCTCTGCCTGTCTCTGTTTGGCTGTGCCAGGTTTTGTTCAGCTCTGGTTTGGCTTTGCCAGGATCTGCCAGGCTTTTGTTGGCTCTGTGAGGCTATGTTTGTCTCTGTCTGGCGCTGTTTGTCTCTGCCAGCTCTGTTTGGCCCTGTTTGCCTTTGTTTGGTTCTGCCAGGCTCTGTTTGGCTCGGCCAGGCTCTGTTTGGCTGTGGCAGGCTCTGTTAGGCTCAGCCAGGCTCTGTTTCGCTCTCCTTAGATCAGTCATTCACTTTTTGGCTATGACAGGCTCTCTTTGGCTCTATTTGGCTCTGTTTGATGCTGCCATGATCTGTGTGGCTCCGTTGACATCTGATTTGCTCTCTTTGGCTCTGTCTGGCTCTACCAGTCTCTGCCTCGCTTTGTTTATCTATGTCAGACTCTGTTTGGCTTGGCCAGGCTTTGTTTGGCTCCGTCTGTCTCTGTTTGGATCTGTTTGATTCTGTTTGGCTCAGTTTGGCACTGCGAATCTCTGTTTGGCTCTGTTTGGATCTGTTTGTCTCTGTTTAGTTCTGTTTGGCTCAGCCAGGCTCTTTCTGGCTCTAACAGGCTCTCTTTGTTTCTGCCAGGCCTCTGCTTTGCTCCGTTGGGCTCTGTTTGGCTTTGTTTGGCTCTGATTGTCTCTGCCAGTCTCTGTTTGGCTGTGCCATGGTCTTTTCTTCTCTGTTTGGTCTGCTTGCATCTTCCAGGCTTTCATTGGCTCTGTAAGGCTCTGTTTCGATCTACCAGGATCTGTATGACTCCATTGCCCTCTGATTTGCTCCCTTTGGCTCTGCCTGGCTCTACCAGGCTCTGCCTGGCTTTGTTTAGTTATGCCAGACTCTGTTTCTCTGTGGCAAGCTGTCTAGGCTCAGCCAGGCTCTGTTTAGCGCACCTTAGCTTGGTCATGCACTGTTTGGCTCTGACAGGCTCCAATTGGCTCTGTTTGTCTCTGCCTGGCTCTGTTTGGCTTGGTTTGTCTATGCCAGGCTCTGTTTGGCTCTGTTTAGCAATGCCAGGCTCTGTTTTGCTCTGTTGGGCACTGTTTGATTTTCTTAGGCTGTTTGGCTCCGCCATGTTCTGTTTGAATCTGTTTGGATCTGTTTGTCTCTCTTTGGCTCAATTTGTCTCCATGATGCTCTGTTTGGCTCTCTGACCCTGTTAGGCTCAGCCAGGTTCTTTTTGGCTCCAACAGGCTCTATTTGTTTCTGCTAGTATCTGTTTGCTCCTTTGTGCTCTGTTTGGCTCTCTAGGGCTCTGATTGGCTCTGTTTGGCTCTGCTTGCCTCTGCTAGTCTCTGTTTGTCTGTGCTAGGCTCTGTTCGGCTATGTTTTGTCTGGTTGCTCTGCCATGCTCTGCTGGGCTTCTGCTGGCTCTGTCAGACTCTGTTTGGCTCTGGCAGAGTCTGCCAGACTCTGTTTGGCCCTGTTTGGCATTGTTTGACTTTGTTTGGCTCTGTTTGTCGCTGCCAGTTTCTATTTGGCTGTGCCAGGCTCTGTTTGTCTCTTTTTGATCTGTTTGCACCTGGCAGGCTTTCGTTGGCTCTGTAAAGCTCTGTTTGGCTTGTTTGGCTCTATTTCATTCTGTTTGGCTCAGCCAGGCTCTGTTTGGCTCTGCCAGACTCTGATTGCCACTGTTTAAATCTGTTTGGCTCAATTTAGTTCTGCGAGGCTCTGTTTGGCAGTGTTTATCTCTGTTGGGGTCTGCCAAGCTCTGTTTAGCTCTTTGTGGCTAAGCTAGATGCTTTTTGCTTCTAACAAGCTCTGTTTGTTTCTGTCAGGCTCTGTTTTTCTTTGTTGGGCTCTGTTTTTCTCTGTTTGGCTCAGTTAGGTTCTGCTTCACTCTGCCAGTCTCTGTTTGGCTGTGCCTGGTTCTGTTTGGCTTTGGTTTGGCTTTGCCAGGATCTGCCAGGCTTTTGTTGGCTCTGTGAGGCTATGTTTGGCTCTGTCTGGCGCTGTTTGTCTCTGCCAGCTCTGTTTGGCCCTGTTTGCCTTTGTTTGGTTCTGCCAGGCTCTGTTTGGCTCGGCCAGGCTCTGTTTGGCTGTGGCAGGCTCTGTTAGGCTCAGCCAGGTTCTGTTTCGCTCTCCTTAGATCAGTCATTCACCTTTTGGCTATGACAGGCTCTCTTTGGCTCTATTTGGCTCTGTTTGACGCTGCCAGGATCTGTGTTCCTCCGTTGACATCTGAGTTGCTCGCTTTGGCTCTGTCTGGCTCTACCAGGCTCTGCCTGGCTTTGTTTGGCTATGCCAGAGTCTGTTTGGCTTGGCCAGCCTCTGTTTGGCTCTGTCTGGCTCTGCTTGGATCTGTTGGACTCTGCTTGGCTCAGTTTGGCTTTGTGAGTCTCTGTTTGGCTCTGTTTGTCTCTGTTTGGATCTGTTTAGTTCTGTTTGGCTCTGCCTGGCACTGTTTGGCTGTCCAGCCACTGTTTCGCTCTGCCAGGCTCTGATTGAATCTACCAGGGTCTGTTAGGCTCTGTTTTGCTCTGTCAGGCTTTGTTTGGTTCTGTTTGTTTCTGTTGGGCTCTGTTTGGCTCTGCCAATCTCTGTTTGGCTCTGTCTGGCTCTGTGTGGATCTGTTTGACCCTGTTTGGCTTTGCAAGTCTCTGTTTGGCACTTTTTGGATCTGTTTGTCTCTGTTTAGTTCAGTCTGACTCTGCAAGGCTCTTTTTGGCTCTGTGTGGCACTGTTTAAATCTCTTTGGCTCTGACAGGTTCTGTTTGGCTCAGCCAGGCTGTTTCTGGCTCTTACAGGCTATGTTTGTTTCTGCCAGGCCTCTGCTTTGCTCCGTTGGGCTCTGTTTGGCTTTGTTTGGTTCTGCTTGTCTCTGCCAGTCTCTGTTTGGCTGTGCCAGACTCTGTTCATCTCTGTTTGGCCTGCTTGCACCTGCCAGGCTTTCGTTGTCTCTGTAAGGCTCTGTTTGGCTCTGCCATGGTCTGTTCGGCTCTGTTTGGATCTACCAGGATCTGTGTGGCTCCGTTGACATCTGAGTTGCTTGCTTTGGCTCTGTCTGGCTCTACCAGGCTCTGCCTGGCTTTCTTTGGCTATGCCAGAGTCTGTTTGGCTTGGCCAGCCTCTGTTTGGCTCTGTCAAACTCTCTAGGCTCAGCCAGGCTCTGTTTCGCACTCCTTAGCTCGGTCATGCACTGTTTGGCTCTGACAGCCTCCAGTTGGCTCTGTTTGTCTCTTTTTGGATCTGTTTAGCTTTGTTTGGCTCTTCCTGGCTCTACCAGGCTCCGCTTGGCTTGGTTTGGCTATGTCAGGCATGTTTGACTCTGTTTGGCTCTCCCTGTCTCTGCTTGACTCTGTTCGTCTCTGCCAGGCTCTGTTTGTCTCCTTTGGGTTCTGTTTGGCTCTGTTTGTCTCTGCCTGCCTCTACCAGGCTCTGCGTGGCTTGGTTTGACTATGCCAGGCTCTGTTTGGCTCTGTTTGGCAATGCCTGGCTCTGTTTTGCTCTGTTTGGCACCGTTTGATTCTGTTAGGCTGTTTGTCTCTGCCAAGTTCTGTTTGACTCTGTTAGCCTCTGTTTGGCTCTGCCAAGATCTGTTTGGCTCTGTTTAGCTCTGTTTGGATCTGTTTGGCTCTGTTTGACTCAGTTTGTCTCTGCGAGGCTCTGTTTGGCCCTGTTTGGCTTAGTTTGGTTTTGACAGGCTCTGTTTGGATCGGCCAGGCTCTGTATGGCTGTGGCAGGCTCTGTTAGGCTCAGCCAGGCTATGTTTCACTCTCCTTATCTCGGTCATTCACTTTTTGGCTCTGACAGGCTCTCTTTGGCTCTGGTTGGCTCTGGTTGGCTCTATTTGGCTCTGCTTGACTGTGTTTGACGCTGCTATCGTCTGGGTGGCTCCGTTGACATCTGATTTGCTCTCTTTGGCTCTGTCTGGCTCGACCAGGCTCTGCTTCACTTTGTTTATCTATGCCAGACTCTGTTTGGCTTGGCCAGGCTCTGTTTGTCTCTGTCTGGCTCTGTCTGGCTCTGTTTGAATCTTTTTGATTCTGTTTGGTTCAGTTTGCTCTGTGAATCTCTGTTTGTCTCTGTTTGTCTCTGTTTAGTTCAGTTTGGCTCCGCGGGCTCTTTTTGGCTGTGTTTGGCACTGTTTAAATCTGTTTGGCTCTGGCAGGTTCTGTTTGGCTCAGCCAGGCTCTTTCTGGCTCTAGCAGGCTCTGTTTGTTTCTGCCAGGCCTCTGCTTTGCTCCGTTGGGCTCTGTTTAGCTTTGTTTGACTCTGTTTGTCTCTGATTGGCTTTGTTTGGCTCTGCTTGTCTCTGCCAGTCTCTGTTTGTCTGTGACATGGTCTGTTTGTCTCTGTTTGGTCTGCTTGCATCTGCCAGGCTTTCCTTGGCTCTGTTTGGATCTACCAGGATCTGTGTGGCTCCGTTGACTTCTGATTTGCTCTCTTTGGCTCTGCCTGGCTCTACCAGGCTCTGCTTGGCTTTGTTTGTCTATGCCAGACTCTGTTTGTCTTGGCCAGGATCTGTTTGGCTGTGGCAGGCCCTCTAGTCTCAGCCAGGCTCTGTTTAGCTCTCCTTAGCTCGGTCATGCACTGTTTGGCTCTGACAGGCTCCAGTTGGCTCTGTTTGTCTCTGTTTGGATCTGTTTAGTTCTGTTTGGCTCTACCAGCTCCACTGGCTTTGTTTAGCTATGTCAGGCTCTGTTTGACTCTGTTTGGCTCTGCCAGGCTATCTTTGGCTCCGTTGGCTTTGCCAGGCTCTGCTTGGCTCCACTGGAATCTGTTTGGCTCTGTTTGGCTCTGCCTGCCTCTCCCAGGTTCTGCTTGGCTTGGTTTGTCTATGCCAGGCTCTGTTTGGCAATGCCAGGCTCTGTTTTGCTCTGTTTGGCACTGTTTGATTCTGTTAGGTTGTTTGACTCCGCCAAGTTCTGTTTGACTCTGTTAGGCTCTGTTTGGCTCTGCCAAGCTCTGTTTGGCTCTGTTTAGCTCTGTTTGGATCTGTTTGGTTCTTTTTGGCTCAGTTTGTCTCTGCGAGGCTCTGTTTGGCTCTAGCAGGCTCTGTTTGTTTCTGCCGGGCTCTGCTCCGTTTCGTTTGCTTCTGTTTGGCCTTGCCCAGCTCTGTTTTGCTCAGCTTCATCCGTTTGGCTCTGCCATTCCCTGTTTGGCTCGTTTCGATTCTGTTTGGCTTGTTTGGTTCTGTTTGTTTTTGTTTCGTTCTGCCAGGCTCTGTTTGGCTCTGCCAGGCTCTGCTGGCTGTGTTTGGATCCCTTTGGCTCTGCAAAGCCCTGTTTGGCTCTGTTTTGATCTTTTTGGCTCTGTTTGGCTCTCCAGCCACTGTTTCGCTCCACCAGGCTTTGATTGACTCTGCCAGGGTCTGTTAGGCTCTGTTTTGCCCTGTCAGGCTTTGTTTGTTTCTGTTTGTTTCTTTTGGGCTCTGTTTGGCTCTGCCAATCTCTGTTTGGCTCTGTCGGGCTCTGTTTGGATCTGTTTGACACTGTTTGTCTCTGATTGGCTCTGCTTGGCTCTGCTTGTCTCTGCCAATCCTTGTTTGGCTGTGACAGTCTCTGTTCATCACTGTTTCGTCTTTTTGCACCTGCCAGGCTTTCCTTGGCTCTGTATGGCTCTATTTGGATCTGCCAGGCTCTGTTTGGCTTGTTTGGCTCTGTTTCATTCTGTTTGACTCTGCCAGCTTCTGTGTGGCTCCATGGACCTCTGATTTGTTCCCTTTGGCTCTGCCTGGCTCTACCAGGCTCTGCTTGGCTTTGTTTGGTTATGCCAGACTCTGTTTGTCTGTGGCAGGCTGTCTAGGCTCAGCCAGGCTCTGTTTAGCGCACCTACGCTCGGTCATGCAGTGTTTGGCTCTGATAGGCTCCAGTTGGCTCTGTTTGTCTCTGCCTGGCTCTGTTTAGCTCTGTTTGTCTCTGCCTGGCTCTGTTTAGCTCTGTTTGGCTCTGCCAGGCTCTGTTTGGCTCCGCTGGGCTTTGTGTGGCTCTATTTGGCTCTGCCTGCCTCTACCAGGCTCTGCTTGGCTTGGATGTCTATGCTAGGTTCTGTTTGGCTCTGTTTGGCAACAAAAGGCTCTGTCTTTTTCTGTGTTTGGCTCTGCTTGCTTCTGCTGGTCTCTTTTTGGCTGTGCCAGGCTCTGTTCGGCCAGGTTTGGTCTGGTTGCTCTGCCAGGCTCTGGTAGGCTTTTGTTGGCTCTGTCATGCTCTGTTTGGCTCCGTTGGGCTCTGTTTGGCTCTGCCTGCCTCTACCAGGCTCTGCTTGGCTTGGTTTGTCTATGCCAGGCTCTGTTTGGCTCTGTTTGGCAATGCCAGGCTCTGTTTTTTCTCTGTTTGGCACTGTTTGATTCTCTTAGGCTGTTTGGCTCCACCATGTTCTGTTTGAATCTGTTTGGATCTGTTTGTCTCTATTTAGCTCAATGTGGCTCTGCGATGCTCTGTTTCGCTCTCTTTGGCCCTGTTTGCCTCAGCCAGGCTCTTTTTGGCTCCAACAGGCTCTGTTTGTTTCTTCCAGGCTCTGTTCACTCTGTTGTGCTCTGTTTGGCTCTCTTGGGCTCTGATTGGCTCTGTTTGGCTCTGCCTGCCTCTGCAAGTCTCTGTTTGGCTGTGCCATGCTCTGTTCAGCTATGTTTGGTCTGGTTGCTCTGCCAGGCTCTCCTGGGCTTTTGTTGGCTCTGTGAGACTCTGTTTGGCTCTGCCAGAGTCTGCCAGACTCCGGTTGGCCCGGTTTGGCTTTGTTTGACTTTGTTTGGCTCTGAGTGACTCTGCTTGTCTCTGCTTGTCTCTGCCAGTCTCTGTTTGGCTGTGCCATGCTCTCTTTGTCTCTGTTTGCACCTGGCAGGCTTTCGTTGGCTCTGTAAAGCTCTGTTTGGCTTGTTTGGCTCTATTTCATTCTGTTTGGCTCTGCAAGGCTCTGTTTGGCTCTTCCAGGCTCTGGTTGCCCCTGTTTGGATCTGTTTGGCTCAATTTGGTTCTGCGAGACTCTGTTTGGCAGTGCTTAGCTCTGTTGGGCTCTGCCAAGCTCTGTTTAGCTCTTTGTGGCTCAGCCAGGTGCTTTTTGGTTCTAACAAGCTCTGTTTGATTCTGTCAGGCTCTGTTTTGCTTCATGGGGCTCTGTTTCTCTCTGTTTGGCTCAGTTTGGTTCTGCTTTGCTCTGCCAGTCTTTGTTTGGCTGTGCCTGGTTTTGTTTGGCTCTGGTTTGGCTTTGCCAGGATCTGCCAGGCTTTTGTTGGCTCAGTGAGGCTCTGTTTGGCTCTGTCTAGTTCTGTTTGTCTCTGCCAGCTCTGTTTGGCCCTGTTTGGCTTTGTTTTATTCTGCCAGGCTCTGTTTGGCTCGTCCAGGCTCTGTTTGGCTGTGGCAAGCACTGTTAGGCTCAGCCAGGCTCTGTTTCGCTCTCCTTAGCTTGGTCATGCACTTTTTGGCTCTAACAGTCTCCACTTTGCTCTGGTTGACTCTGTTTGTCTCTGCCTGGCTCTGTTTAGCTCTGCCAAGCTCTTCTTGGCTCCGTTGGGCTTTGTTTGGCTCTGTTTGGCTCTGCCTGCCTCTACCAGGTTCTGCTTGGCTTGGTTTGTCTATGCCAGGCTCTGTTTGGCTCTGTTTGCTTCTGCTGGTCTCTGATTGGCTGTGCCAGGCCCTGTTCGGCTATGTTTGGTCTGGTTGCTCTGCCAGGCTCTGGTAGGCTTTTGTTGGCTCTGTCATGCTCTGTTTGGCTCCGTTGGGCTCTGTTTGGCTCTGCCTGCCTCTACCAGGCTCTGCTTGGCTTGGTTTGTCTATGCCAGGCTCTGTTTGGCTCTGTTTGGCAATGCCAAGCTCTGTTTTTTCTCTGTTTGGCACTGTTTGATTCTTCCCGGCTCTGTTTGCTCCGTTGTGCTCTGTTTGGCCCTGTTGGGCTCTATTTGGCTCTGTTTGGCTCTGCTTGCATCTGCCAGTCTCTGTTTGGTTGTGCCATGCTCTGTTCAGCTATGTTTGGTCTGGTTGCTCTGCCAGGCTCTGCTGGGCTTTTGTTGGCTCTGTGATACTCTGTTTGGTTTGTTTGGCTCTATTTCATTCTGTTTGGCTCTGCAAGGGTCTGTGTGGCTCTTCCAGGCTCTGGTTGCCCCTGTTTGGATCTGTTTGGCTCAATTTGGTTCTGCGAGGCTCTGTTTGGCTCTGTTTGGCAGTGCTTAGCTCTGTTGGGCTCTGCCAGTCTCTGTTTAGCTCTTTGTGGCTCAGCCAGGTGCTTTTTGGTTCTAACAAGCTCTGTTTGATTCTGTCAGGCTCTGTTTTGCTTTGTTGGGCTCTGTTTGTCTCTGTTTGGCTCAGTTTGGTTCTGCTTCACTCTGCCAGTCTCTGTTTGGCTGTGCCTGGTTTTGTTTGGCTCTGGTTGGCTTTGCCAGGATCTGCCAGGCTTATGTTGGCTCTGTGAGGCTCTGTTTGGCACTGCCTGGCTCTGTCAGGCTCTGCCAATCTCTGTTTGACCCTGTTTAGCTTTGTTTGATTCTGCCAGGCTCTGTTTGGCTCGTCCAGGCTCTGTTTCGCTCTCCTTAGCTCGGTCATGCACTTTTTGGCTCTAACAGTCTCCATTTGGCTCTGGTTGGCTCTGTTTGGCTCTGGTTGGCTCTGCTGGACACTGTTTCATGCTGCCAGGATCTGTGTGGCTCCGTTGACATCTGATGTGCTATCTTTGGCTTTGTTTGGCTATGCCAGACTCTCTTTGGCTTGGCCAGGCTCTGCTTGTCTGTGGCAGGCACTCTAGTCTCAGCCAAGCTCTGTTTAGCTCTCCTTAGCTCGGTTTGGCTCCGACAGGCTCCAGTTAGCTCTGTTTGTCTCTGTTTGGATCTGTTTAGCTCTGTTTGGCTCTGCCTGGCTTTAGCAGGCTCCACCTGGCTTGGTTTAGCTATGTCAGGTTCTGTTTGGCTATGTCAGGTTCTGTTTGACTCTGCCTGGCTCTGTTTGACTCTGTTTGTCTCTGCCATGCTCTTTTTGGCACTAGCAGTCTCTGTTTGTTTCTGCCAGGCTCTGCTCTGCTCCGTTTGCCTCTTTTTGGCCAAGCCAGGCTCTGTTTTGCTCTGGTTTATCTGTTTGGCACTGTTTGGCTCTGTCATTCTCTGTTTGGCTCTGCCCGACTCTGTTCGGCTTATTTGGTTTTATTTGTTTTTGTTTGGCTCTGCCAGGCTCTGCTGGCTGTGTTTGGATCCGTTTGGCTCTGCCAAGCCCTGTTTGGCTCTGTTTTGAGCGTTTTGGCTCTGTTTGGCTCTTCAGCTACTGTTTTGCTCCGCCAGGCTCTGGGTTACTCTGCCAGGGTCAGTTAGGCTCTGTTTTGCTCTGTCAGGCTTTGTTTGGTTCTATTTGTTTCTGTTGGGCTCTGTCTGGCTCTGCCAATCTCTGTTTGGCTCTGTCGGGCTCTGTTTGGATCTGTTTGACTCTGTTTGGCTCATTTTGGCTCTGCGACTCTTTGTTTGGCTCTCATTGTCTCTGTTTAGTTCAGTTTGGCTCTGTGAGTCTCCTTTTGGCTCTGTCATGCTGTGTTTGGCTCTGTTTGGATCTTTTTGGCTCTGTTTGGCTCTGTCTGGGTCTGTGAGGCTCTGTTTGGCTCTTTTTGGTTTTGTTTGTCTCTGTTTATCTCAGTGTGGCTCTGTGAGCCTCTTTTTGGCTCTGTTTGGCTTTGTTTGGCACTGTTTAAATCTGTTTGGCTCTGCCAGGCTCTGTGCGCCTCAGCCAGGCTCAATTTGGCCTAACAGGCTCTATTTGTTTCTGCCAGGCCTTTGCTTTGTTCCATTGGGCTCTGTTTGGCTCTGTTTGACTTTGTTTGGCTCTGATTGGCTCTGCTTGCCTCTGCCAATCTTTGTTTGGCTGTGACAGGCTGTGTTCATCTCTGTTTCATCTTTTTGCACCTGCCAGGCTTTCCTTGGCTCTGAAGGCTCTGTTTGGATCTGCCAGGCCCTGTTTGGCTTGTTTGGCTCTGTTTGGCTTGTTTGGCTCTGTTTCATTTTGTTTGGCTCTGCCAGGCTCCGTTTGCCTCTGCCGTGCTCTGCTGGCTGTGTTTGGATCTGTTTGGCACTACCAGGCTCTATTTGCCACTGTTTGTATTGGTTTGGCTCTGTTTGGCTCAGTTTGTTTTTGCGAGCTCTGTTTGTCTCTTTTTGGCTTTGTTTGTCTCTGTTTGGCTCAGTTTGACTCTGCCAGGATCTGTGTGGCTCCGTTGATCTGTGATTTGCTCCCTTTGGCTCTGCCTGGCTCTGCTTGGCTTTGTTTGGCTATGCCAGACCCTGTTTCTCTGTTGCAGGCTCTCTAGGCTCAGCCAGCCTCTGTTTAGCACTCCTTAGCTCGGTCATGCACGGTTTGGCTCTGATAGGCTCCAGTTCGCTCTGTTTGTCTATGCCAGGCTCTGTTTGTCTCTGTTTGGCAATGCCAGGCTCTGTTTTGCTCTGTTGGGCACTGTATGATTCTCTTAGGCTGTTTGGCTCCGCCATGTTCTGTTTGAATCTGTTTGGATCTGTTTGTCTCTGCTGGTTCAATGTGGCTCCGCGATGCACTGTTTGGCTCTGTTTGGCCCTGTTTGGCTCAGCCAGGCTCTTTTTGGCTCCCACAGGCTCTCTTTGTTCCTGCCAGGCTCTGTTTGCTCCATTGTGCTCTGTTTGGCTCTGTTGGGCTTTGATTGGCTCTGTGTGGCTCTGCTTGCCTCTGCCAGTCTCTGTTTGGCTGTGCCAGGCTCTGTTCAGCTATGTTTGGTCTGGTTGCTCTGCCAGGCTCTGCTCGACTTTTGCTGGTTCTGTCAGACTGTGTTTGGCTCTGCCAGTGTCTGCCAGACTCTGTTTGGCCCTGTTTGGCTTTGTTTGACTTTGTCTGGCTCTGCTTGGCTCTGTTTGGCTCTGCTTGTCTCTGCCAGTCTCTGTTTGGCTGTGCCTGTCTCTGTTTGGTCTGTTTGCACCTGGCAGGCTTTTGTTGGCTGTATAAAGCTCTGTATGGCTCTATTTCATTCTGTTTGGCTCTGCAAGGCTCTGTTTGGCTCTTCCAGGCTCTGGTTGCCCCTGTTTGGATCTGTTTGGCTCAATTTGGTTCTGCGAGGCTCTGTTTGGCTCTGTTTGGCAGTGTTTAGTTCTGTTGGACTCTGCCAGTCTCTGTTTAGCTCTTTGTGGCTCAGCCAGGTGCTTTTTGGATCTAACAAGCTCTGCTTGTTTCTGTCAGGCTCTGTTTTGCTTCATGGGGCTCTCCTTGGCTCTGTTTGGCTCAGTTTGGTTCTGCTTTGCTCTGCCAGTCTCTGTTTGGCTATGCCTGGTTTTGTTCGGCTCTGGTTCGGCTTTGCCAGGATCTGCCAACCTTATGTTGGCTCTGTGAGGCTTTGTTTATCGCTGTCTGGCCCTGTTTGTCTCTGCCTGCTCTGTTTGGTCCTGTTTGGCTTTGTTTGGTTCTGCCAGGCTCTGTTTGGCTCAGCCAGGCTCTGTTTGGCTGTGGCAGGCTCTGTTAGGCTCAGCCAGGCTCTGTTTCGCTCTCCTCAGCTCGGCCATGCACATTTTGGCTCTGGTTGGCCCTATTTGGCTCAATTTGTCTCTGCTTGAATCTCTTTGTTGCTGCCAGGAGCTGCGTGCCTCTGTTGACCTCTGATTTGCTCTCTGTGGCTCTACCTGGCTCTACGAGCCTCTGCTTGGCTTTGTTTGGCTATGCTAGACTCTGTTTGGCTTGGCCAGGATCTGTTTGTCTGTGGCAGGCTCTCTAGGCTCAGCAAGGCTCTGCTTAGCTCTCCTTAGCTCGGTCATGCACTGTTTGGCTCTGACAGCCTCCACTTGGCTCTGTTTGTCTTTGTTTGGATCTGTTTAGCTCTGTTTGGCTCTGCCTGGCTCTACCAGGTTCTGCTTGGCTTTGGTATGGCTATGTCGGGCTCTGTTTGACTCTGTTTGGCTCTGCCTGCCTGTACCAGGCTCTGCCTGGATTGGGTTGTCTATGCCAGGCTCTGTTAGGCTCTGATTGGCTCTGCCAAGTTCTGTTTGGCTCTGTTTAGATCCGTTTGGCTCTGTTTGACTCAATTTGGCTCTGCAAGGCTCTGTTTGGCTCTTTTTGGCTTTGTTTGGCTCTGCCAGGCTCTTTTTGGCTCTAGCAGGCTCTGTTTGTTTCTGCCAGGCTCTGCTCTGCTCGGTTTGCCTCTGTTTGGCCATGCCAGGCTCTGTTTTGCTCTGGTTTATCTGTTTGGCACTGTTTGGCTCTCCCATTCCCTGTTTGGTTCTGCCCGACACTGGTTTGTTTGGTTCTGTTTGCTTTTGTTTGGTTCTGCCATGCTGTGTTTGGCTCTGCCAGGCTCTGCTGGCTGTGTTTGGATCTGTTTGGCCCTGCCAAGCCCTGTTTGGCTCTGTTTTAATCGTTCTGGCTCTGTTTGGCTCTCCAGCCACTGTTTTGCTCCGCCAGGCTCTGATTAACTCTGCCAGGGTCTGTTCGGCTCTGTTTTGCTCTGGTTTATCTGTTTCACACTGTCTGGCTCTGCCATTCTCTGTTTGGCTCTCCCCGACACTGGTTTGTTTGGTTCTGTTTGTTTTAGTTTGGTTCTGTTTGTTTTAGTTTGGTTCTGCCATGCTCTGTTTGGCTCTGCCAGGCTCTGCTGGATATGTGTGGATCTGTTTGGCTCTGCCAAGCCCTGTTTGGCTCTGTTTTGATCTTTTTGGCACTGTTTGTCTGTCCAGCCACTGTTTTGCTCTGCCAGGCTCTGATTGAATATGCCGGGGGCTGTTAGGCTCTGTTTTGCTCTGTCAGGCTTTGTTTGGTTCGGTTTGTTTCTGTTGGACTCTGTTTGGCTCTGCTAAGCTCTGTTTGGCTCTGTTTGTATCTGGCTCAGTTTGGCTCTGCGAAGCTCTGTTTGGCTTTGTTTGGCTTTGTTTTTCTCTGTTTAGCTCAGTTTAGCTCTGCGAGGCTCTTTTTGAATCTGTTTGGCTCTGTTTGGCACTGTTTAAATCTGTTTGGCTCTGCCAGGCTCTGTTTGGCTCAGCCAGACTCATTTTGGCTCTAACAGGCTCTGTTTGTTTCTGCCGGGCCTTTGGTTTGCTCCATTGGGCTCTGTTTGTCTCTGTTTGACTCTGTTTGGCTCTGTTTGGCTCTGTTTGGCTCTTTTTGGCTTTGTTTGTCTCTGTTTAGCTTAGTTTGGTTGTGCGAGACTCTTTTTGGCTCTGTTTGGCGCTGTTTAAATCTGCTTGGCTCTGCCAGGCTCTGTTTGGCTCAGTCAGTCTCATTTTGGCTCTAACAGGCTCTGTTTGTTTCTGCCAGGCCTTTGGTTTATTCCATAGGGCTCTGTTTGGCTCTGTTTGACTCTGTTTGGCTCTGCGAGCCTCTGTTTGGCTCTGCTTGTCTCTGCCAATCTTTGTTTGGCTGTGACAGGCTCTGTTCATCTCTGTTTCGTCTTTTTGCACCTGCCAGGCTTTCCTTGGCTCTGTTTCATTCTGTTTGGACCTGCTAGGCTCTGTTTGGCTTGTTTGGTTCTGTTTTATTCAGTTTGACTCTGCCAGGCTCTGTTTGCCTCTGCCGGGCTCTGCTGGCTGTGTTTGGATCTGTTTAGCACTACCAGGCTCTGTTTGCCACTGTTTGTATCGGTTTGGCTCTGTTTGGCTCAGTTTGTTTTTTCGAGGTTCTGTTTGTCTCTTTTTGGCTTTGGTGGCTCTGTTTGGCTCAGTTTGACTCTGCCAGGATCGGTGTGGCTCCGTTGACCTGTGATTTGCTCCCTTTGGCTCTTTTTGGCACTATTTGGATCTGTTGTGATCTGCCAAGTTCTGTTTGGCTCCTTTTGCCTCATCCAGGTGGTTTCTGTCTCAAACAGGCTCTGTTTGTTTCTGTCAGGCTCTGTTCTGCTTCGTTGGGCTCTGTTTGGCTCGGGATTGGCTCAGTTTGGTTTTGCTTTGCTCTGCCAATCTCTGTGTGGCTCTGTCTGGTTTTGTTCAGCTCTCTTTGGCTTTGCCAGGATCTGACAAGCTCTTGTTGGCTCTGCGAGGATCTGTTTGGCTCTTTCTGGCTCTGTTAGGCTCAGCCAGGCTTTGTTTCGCTCTCCTTAGCTCGGTCTTCCACGTTTTGGCACTGACAGGCTCTATTTGGCTCTGCTTGACTCTGTTTGACTCTGCCAAGATCCGTGTGGCTCCGTTGACCTCTGATTTGCTCTCTTTGGCTCTGCCTGGCTCTACTAGGCTCTGCTTGGCTTTGTTTGGCTATGCTAGACTCTGTTTGACCTGGCCAGGAGCTGTTTGTCTGTGGCAGGCTCTCTAGGCTCAGCCAGGCTCTGTTTAGCTCTCCTTAGCTCAGTCATGCACTGTTTGGCTCTGACAGGCTCCAGTTGGCTCTGTCTGGCTCTGTTTGTATCTGTTTAGTTCTGTTTGGCTTTGCCTGGCTCTACCAGTCTCTGCTTGGCTTGGTTTGCCTACGTCAAGCTGTGTTTGACTCTGTTTGGCTCTGCCAGACATTGGTTTGTTTGGTTCTGTTTGTTTTTGTTTGTTTCTGCCAGGCTCTGTTTGGCTCTGCCAGGCTCTGATTGACTATGCCAGGGGCTGTTAGGCTCTGTTTTGCTCTGTCAGGCTTTGTTTGGTTCTGTTTGGTTCTGTGAGGCTCTGATTGGCTCTTTTTGCCTTTGTTGGCCTCTGTTTAGTTCAGTTTTGCTCTGTGAGGCTCTTTTTGGCACTGTTTGGCACTTTTTGAATCTGTTTGGCTCTGCCAGGCTCTGCTTGGCTCAGCCAGGCTCATTTTGGCTCGAACAGGCTCTGTTTGTTTCTGCCAGGCCTTTGGTTTACTCCATTGGGCTCTGTTTGTCTCTGTTTGACTCTGTTTGGCTCTGCAATGCTCTTTTTGGCTCTACTTGTCTCTGCCAATCTTTGTTTGGCTGTGACAGGTTCTGTTCATCTCTGTTTCGTCTTTTTGCACCTGCCAGGCTTTCCTTGGCTCTGTTTCATTCTGTTTGGATCTGCCAGGCTCTGTTTGCCTCTGCCGGGCTCTCCTGCTGTGTTTGGATCTGTTTGGCTCCGCCAGGCTCTGTTTGCCCCTGTTTGTATCAGTTTGGCTCTGTTTGGCTCAGTTTGGTTTTGCGAGGCTCTGTTTGGCTGTGTTAGGCGCTGTTTGGATCTGTTGGGATCTGCCAAGCTCTGGTTGCCCCTGTTTGGATCTATTTGACTCAATTTTGTTCTGTTTGGCTCTGTTTGGCACTGTTTGGATCTGTTGGGATCTGCCAAGCTCTGGTTGCCCCTGTTTGGATCTGTTTGACTCAATTTTGTTCTGCGAGGCTCTGTTTGGCTCTGTTTGGCTCTGTTTGGCTCTGTTTGGCACTGTTTGGATCTGTTGGGATCTGCCAAGCTCTGTTTGGCTCCTTTCGGCTCATCCAGATGCTTTTTGGCTCAAACAGGCTCTGTTTGTTTCTGGCAGGCTCTGTTTTGCTTCGTTGGACTCTGTTTGGCTCTGTTTGGCTCGGATTGGCTCAGTTTGGTTCTGCTTTGCTCTGCCAGTCTCTGTTTGGTTCCCCGTTCAACGGATCCTTTTACTCACCTCCAATATTCTCCCTCCACCTGGTCCTCTCCCTCTGGATTCTTATCTTCTCTTGATCTTTTCATTGAGAACTATCGGCGTGACATTAGTCATCTCAATTCCTCTGCTCCTCTTACCCATTCTAATCTGTCTCTCTCTGACCTCACTGCACTCCGTTCTCTCAGTTCCAACCCCAGCATTTTCATCAAACCCTCTGACAAGGGTAGTGCTGTTGTTGTCTGGCACACTGACCTCTGCCTTGCGGAGGCTGAGTGTCAACTCGCAGACACTTCCTCCTACCTCTCCCTGGACCATGACCCACCACTGAACATCAAGCCATTGTTTCCAGGACTGTCACTGACTTCATCTCCTCTGAAGATCTTCCTCCCACAGCTTCCAACCTGCGAGTCGCCCAACTTGGACGGCCTATTCCTACCTCCTAACCAAAATCCACAAACAGAACTGTCCCGGTAGACGGATCGTGTCAGCCTGTTCCTGCCCCACGGAATTCATTTCTCGTTATCTTGACTCCCTTCTCTCTCCCCATGTCCAGTCCCTTCCCACCTACATCCGTGATTCCTCTGACACCTTATGTCACGTCAACAATTTCCAGTTTCCTGGCCTCAACCGCTTACTCTTCACCATGGACATCCAATTCCTCTATACCTCCATCCCCCATCAGGATGGTCTGAGGGCCCTTAGCTTCTTCCTCGAACCAAGGCCCGAACAATCCCCATTCACCACTACTCTCCTCCGTCTGGCTGAACTTGTTTTCACACTGAACAATTTCTCCTTTAACTCCTCTCACTTCCTCCAAATAAAAGGTGTGGCTATGGGTACCCTCATGGGCCCCAGCTATGCCTGTCTCTTTATGGGGTAAGTGGAACATTCCTTGTTCCAGTCCTACTCCGGCCCCCTGCCACAACTATTTCTCCGGTACATCGATGATTACTTTGATGCTGCTTCATGCTCTCATTGGGACTTGGAAAAATTTATTAATTTTGCTTCCAATCTCCACTCCTCGATCATTTTCACATGGTCCATCTCTGACATTTCCCTTCCCTTACTTGACCTCTTTGTCTCCATTTCTGGTGATAGACTGTCCACCAATATCCATTACAAGCCTACCGACTCCCACACCTACCTCGACTACAGCTCCTCACACCCCGCTTCCTGTAAGGACTTCATCCCATTCTCTCAGTTCCTTCACCTCCATCGCATCTGTTCTGATGTTACTACCTTCAAAAACAATTCCTCTGACATGTCCTCCTTCTTCCTTAACCGAGGTTTTCCACCCACGGTGGTTGACAGGACCCTCAACCGTGTCCGGCCCATCTCCTGCGCATCCACCCTCATGCCTTCTCCTCCCTCCCAGAAACATGATAGGGACCCCTTGTCCTTATTTATCACCCCACCAGCCTCCGTATTCAAAGATTATCCTCCACCATTTCCGTCAACTCCAGCATGATGCCATCACCAAACACATCTTCCTTTCACCCCTCCGGCCGCATTCCGTAGGGATCATTCCGTCTGGGACACTCTGGTCCACTCCTCCATCACCCCCTACTCCTCAACCCCTACCAATGGCACCTGCCCATGCCCACGCAAAAGATGCAACACCTGCCCCTTCACTTCCTCTCTCCTCACTGTCCAAGGGCCCAAACACTCCTTTCAAGTGAAGCAGCATTTCACTTGCATTTCCCCCAACTTAGTCTACTGCATTCGTTGCTCCCAATGTAGTCTCCTCTACATTGGAGAGGCCAAATGTAAACTGGGCGACCGCTTTGCAGAACACCTGCGGTCCGTCTGCAAGAAAGACCCAAACCTCCCTGTCGCTTGCCATTTTAACACTCCACCCTGCTCTCTTGCCCACATGTCTGTCCTTGGCTTGCTGCATTGTTCCAGTGAAGCCCAACGCAAACTAGAGGAACAGTACCTCATCTTCTGACTAGGCACTTTACAGCCTTCCGAACTGAATATTGAATTCAACAACTTTAGACCTTGAACTCCCTCCTCCATCCCCACCCCCTTTCCGTTTCTTCTCCCTTCCTTTTGTTTTTTCCAATAATTTATATAGGTTTTTCTTTTCCCACCTATTTCCATTATTTTTAAATCTTGTATGCCCTGCTAGTCTTTCCACTCCACCCCCACTAGAGCTGTACCTTGAGTGCCCTGCCATCCATTCTTAATTAGCACATTCATTTAGATAATATCACCACCTTCAACACCTCTTTGTTCCTTTGTGACATCTTTTGATTATCTGCTCCTATCACTGCTTTCTTGTCCCTACAACCACACCAACCCCCCACTTCTCACCCCCCAACAGCAACCCCCCCCACCTTAAACCAGCTTATATTTCACCCCTCTCCTAATATTCACTCAGTTCTGTTGAAGGGTGATGAGGACTCAAAACATCAACTCTTTTCTTCTCCGCCGATGCTGCCAGACCTGCTGAGTTTTTCCAGGCAATTCTGTTTTTGTATTGTATTTCCAGCATTCGCAGTTTTTTGTTTTTATCTTTGTTTGGCTGTGTCTGGTTTTGTTCAGCTCTCTTTGGCACTGTCTGTCTCTGCCGTTCTCTGTTTGGCTCTGCCCGAATCTGTTTTGCTTGTTTGGTTCTGTTTGTTTTTGTTTGGTCCTGCCAGGTTCTGTTTGGCTCTGCCAGGGTCTGCTGGCTGTGTTTGTATCTGTTTGGCTCTGCCAAGCCCTGTTTGGCTCTGTTTTGATCTTTTTGGCTCTGTTTGTCTGTCCAGCCACTGTTTTGCTCTGCCAGGCTCTGATTGACTATGCCAGGGGCTGTTAAGCTCTGTTTTGCTCTGTCAGGCTTTGTTTGGTTCTGTTGGGCTCTGTTTGGCTCTGCCAAGCTCTGTTTGGCTCTGTTTGGCTCAGTTTGGCTCTGCGAGGCTCTGTTTGGCTCTTTTTGGCTTTCTTTGTCTCTGTTTATTTTGGTTTGGCTCTGCAAGGCTTTTTTTTGGCTCTGTTTGGCTTTGTTTGGCACTGTTTAAATCTGTTTGGCTCTGCCAGGCTCTGTTTGGCTTAGCCAGGCTCATTTTGGCTCTAACAGGCTCTGTTTGTTTCTGCCAGGCCTTTGGTTTGCTCCATTGGGCTCTGTTTGTCTCTGTTTGACTCTGTTTGGCTCTGTTTGGCTCTGTTTGGCTCTGCTTGTCTCTGCCAATCTTTGTTTGGCTGTGACAGGCTCTGTTCATATCTGTTTCGTCTTTTTGTTCCTGCCAGGCTTTCCTTGGCTCTGTAAGGCTCTATTTGGATCTGCCAAGCTTTGTTTGGCTTGTTTGGTTCTGTTTCATTCTGTTTAACTCTGGCAGGCTCTGTTTGGCTTGTTTGGCTCTGTTTCATTCTGTTTGGCTCTGCCAGGCTCTGTTTGCCCCTGTTTGCATCGGTTTGGCTCTAGTTGGCTCAGTTTGGTATTGCAAGGCTCTGTTTGGCTCTGTTTGGCACTGTTTGGATCTGTTGGGATCTGCCAATCTCTGTTTGGCCCCTTTTGGCTCATCCAGGTGTTTTTTGGCTCAAACAAGCTCTGTTTGTTTCTGCCAGGCTCTGTTTTCCTTCGTTGGGCTCTGTTTGGCTCTGTTTGGCTTGGATTGGCTCAGTTTGGTTCTGCTTTGGTCTGCCAGTTTCTGTTTGGCTGTGTCTGGCTTTGTTCAGCTATCTTTGGCACTGTCTGGCTCTGCCATTCTCTGTTTGGAGCTGCCTGACTCTGTTTGGCTTGTTTGGTTCTGTTTGTTTTTGTTTGGTTCTGCCAGACTCTGTTTGGTTCTGCCAGGCTCTGCTGGCTGTGTTTGGATCTGTTTGGCTCTGCCAAGCCCTGTTTGGCTCTGTTTTGATCTTTTTGGCTCTGTTTGGTTGTCCAGCCACTGTTTCGCTCTGCCAGGCTCTGATTAACCATGCCAGGGGCTGTTAGGCTCTGTTTTGCTCTGTCAGGCTTTGTTTGGTTCTTTCTGTTCTGTTGGGCTCTGTTTGGCTCTGCCAAGCTCTGTTTGGCTCTGTTTGGATCTGTTTGGCTCTGTTTGGCTTAGTTTGGCTCTGCAAATGCTCTGTTTGGTTCTTTTTGGCTTTGTTTGTCTCTGTTTAGCTCAGTATGGCTCTGCAAGGCTTTTTTTTGGCTCTGTTTGGCACTGTTTAAATCTGTTTGGCTCTACCAGGCTCTGTTTGGTTCTTTTTGGCTTTGTTTGTCTCTGTTTACTCAGTTTGGCTCTGCGAGGCTTTTTTTTGGTCTTTGTTTGGCTCTGTCTGGCACTGTTTGAATCTGTTTGGCTCTGCCAGGCTCTGTGCACCTCAGCCAGGCTCAATTTGGCTCTAACAGGCTCTGTTTGTTTCTGCCAGGCCTTTGGTTTGCTCCATTGGGCTCTGTTTGGCTCTGTTTGACTCTGTTTGGCTCTGATTGGCTCTGTTTGTCTCTGCCAATCTTTGTTTGGCTGTGACAGGCTGTGTTCATCTCTGTTTCATCTTTTTGCACCTGTCAGGGTTTCCTTGGCTCTGTTAGGCTCTGTTTGGATCTGCCAGGCTGTTTCATTTTGTTTGGCTCTGCCAGGCTCCGTTTGCCTCTGCCGGGCTCTGCTGGCTTTGTTTGGAACTGCTTGGCACTACCAGGCTCTGTCTGCCCCTGTTTGTATCGGTTTGGCTCTGTTTGGCTCAGTATGGTTTTGCGAGGCTCTGTTTGGCACTCTTTGGCTTTTTTTGTCTCTGTTTAGCTCAGTTTGGCTCTGCAAGGCTCTTTTTGGCTCTGTTTATCTCTGTTTGGCACTGTTTAAATCTGTTTGGCTCTGCCAGTCTCTGTTTGGCTCAGCCAGCCTCATTTTGGCTCTAACAGGCTCTGTTTGTTTCTGCCAGGCCTTTGGTTTGCTCCGTTGGGCTCTGTTTGTCTCTGTTTGACTCTGTTTGGCTCTGCGAGGCTCTGTTTGGCACTGTTTGGATCTGTTGAGATCTGCCAAGCTCTGTTTGGCTCCTTTTGTCTCATCCAGGTGCTTTTTGGCTCAAACAGGCTCTGTTTGTTTCTGCCAGACTCTGCTTTGCCTCGTTAGGCACTGTTTGGCTCTGTTTGGCTTGGATTGGCTCAGTTTGGTTCTGCTTTGCTCTGCCAGTCTCTGTTTGGCTCTGTCTGGTTTTGTTCAGCTCTGTTTGGCTTTGCCAGGATCTGCCAGACTCTTGCTGGCTCTGCGAGGCTCTGTTTGGCTCTGTCTGTCTCTGTTTGTCTCGGCCAGGCTCTGTTTGGCTGTAAAACAAAAACAGAATTACCTGGAAAAACTCAGCAGGTCTGGCAGCATCGGCGGAGAAGAAAAGAGTTGACGTTTCGAGTCCTCATGTCGAAGGGTCATGAGGACTCGAAGCGTCAACTCTTTTCTTCTCCGCCGATGCTGCCAGACCTGCTGAGTTTTTCTAGGTAATTCTGTTTTTGTTTTGGATTTCCAGCATCCGCAGTTTTTTTGTTTTTATATCTGTTTGGCTGTGGCAGGCTCTGTTAGGCTCAGCCAGGCTCTGTTTCACTCTCCTTAGCTCAGACATGCACTTGTTGGCTTTGCCAGGCTCCATTTGGCTCTGTTTGGCTCTATTGGGCTCAGCTTGACTCTGTTTGAATCTGCCAGGATCTGTGTGGCTCCGTTAACCTCTGATTTGCTCTCTTTGGCTCTGCCTGGCTCTACCAGGCTCTGCTTGGCTTTGTTTGGCTATGCCAGACTCTGTTTGGCTTGGCCAGACTCTGTTTGTCTGTGGCAGGCTCTCTAGGCTCAGCCTGGCTCTATTTAGCTCTCCTTAGCTCGGTCATGCACTGTTTGGCTTGACAGGCTCCAGTTGGCTCTGTTTGTCTCTTTTTGGCTCTGTTTGGCACTGTTTAAATCTGTTTGGCTCTGACGGGTTCTGTTTGGCTCAGCCAGGTTCTTTCTGGCTCTAACAAGCTCTGTTTGTTTCTGCCAGGCCTCTGCTTTGCTCCATTGGGCTCTGTTTGGCTTTGTTTGACTCTGTTTGTCTCTGATTGGGTTTGTTTGGCTCTGCTTGTCCCTGCCAGTGACCATTTGGCTGTGCCAGGCTCTGTTCATCTCTGTTTGGTCTGCTTGCACCTGCCAGGCTTTCTTTGGCTCTGTAAGGCTCTGTTTGGCTCTGCCAGGATCTGTGTGGCTCCGTTGACCTCTGATTTGCTCTCTTTGGCTCTGCCTGGCTCTACCAGTCTTTGCTTGGCTTTGTTTGTCTATGCCAGACTCTGTTTGCCATGGCCAGGATTTGTTTGTCCGTGGCAGGCTCTATAGGCTCAGCCAACGTCTGTTTAGCTCTCCTTAGCTCGGTCATGCACTGCTTGGCTCTGACAGGCTCCAGTTGGTTCTGTTAGTCTCTCTTTGGATCTGTTTAGCTCTGTCTGGCTCTTCCTGGCTCTACCAGGCTCCGCTTGGCTTGGTTTAGCTATGTCAGGCTCTGTCTGAATCTGTTTGGCTCTGCCTGGCTCTGTTTGACTTTGGCTCTGCCAGGTTCTGTTTGGCTCCGTTGGGCTCTGTTTGGCTCTGCCTGCCTCTGCCAAGCTCTGCTTGGCTTGGTTTGTCTATGCCAGGATCTGTTCGGCTCTGTTTGGCAAGGCCAGGCTCTGTTTTGCTCTGTTTAGCACTGTTTGATTCTGTTTGGCTCCGCCAAGTTCTGTTTGACTCTGTTAGGCTCTCTTTGGCTCTGCCAAGTTCTGCTTGTCTCTGTTTGGATCTGTTTGGCTCTGTTTTGCTCAGTCTGTCTCTGCGAGGCTCTGTTTGGCTCTTTTTGGCTTTGTTTGGATCTGCCTGGCTCTTTTTGGCTCTAGCAGGCTCTGTTTGTTTCTGCCGGGCCCAGCTCTGCTCGGTTTGCCTCCGTTTGGCCATGCCAGGCTCTGTTTTGCTCTGGTTTATCTGTTTTGCACTGTCTGGTTCTGCCATTCTCTCTTTGGTCTGCCCGACTCTGTTTGGCTTGTTTGGTTCTGTTTGTTTTAGTTTGGTTCTGCCAGGCTGTGTTTGGCTCTGCCAGGCTCTGCTGGCTTTGTTTGTATCTGTTTGGCTCTGCCAAGCCCTGTTTGGTTCTGTTTTGATCTTTTTGGTTCTGTTTGGCTCTCCAGCCACTGTTTTGCTCTGCCAGGCTCTGATTGGCTATGCCAGGGGCTGTTAGGCTTTGTTTTGCTCTTTCAGTCTTTGTTTGGTTCTGTTTGGTTCTGTTGGGCTCTGTTTGGCTCTGCCAAGCTCTGTTTGGCTCTGTTTGTATCTGTTTGGCTCTGTTTGGCTCAGTTTGGCTCTGCAAGGCTCTGTATGGTTCTTTTTGTCTTTGTTTGTCTCTGTTTAGCTCACTTTGGCTCTGCGAGGCTCTTTTTGGCTCTGTTTGGCACTGTTTAAATCTGTGTGGCTCTGCCAGGCTCTGTTTGGCTCTGCCAGGCTCATTCTGGCTCAGCCAGGCTCATTTTCGCTCTAACATGCTCTGTTTGTTTCTGGCAGACCTTTGGTTTGCTCCATTGCACTCTGTTTAGCTCTGTTTGGCTCAGTTTGGCTCTGCGAGGCTCTTTTTGGCTCTGTTTGGCAATGTTTAAATCTATTCGGCTCTGCCAGGCTCTGTTTGGCTCAGCCAGGCTCATTTTGGCTCTAACAAGCTCTGTTTGTTTTTGCCAGGCCTTTTGTTTGCTCCATTGGGCTCTGTTTGGCTCTGTTTGACTCTGTTTCGTTCTGCGAGGCTCTGTTTGGCTCTGCTTGTCTCTGCCAATCTTTGTTTGGCTGTGACAGGCTCTGTTCGTCTCTGTTTCGTCTTTTTGCACCTGCCAGGCTTTCCTTGGCTCATTCTGTTTGGATCTGCCAGGCTCTGTTTGGCTTGTTTGGTTCTGTTTGGCTTTGCCAGACTCTGTTTGCCTCTGCCGGGCTCTGCTGGCAGTGTTTGGAACTGTTTGGCTCTGCCAGACTCTGTTTGCCACTGTTTGTATCGGTTTGGCTCTGTTTGGCTCAGTTTCGTTTTGCGAGGCTCTGTTTGGCTCTGTTTGGCACTATTTAGATCTGTTGCGATCTGCCAAGTTCGGTTTGGCTCCTTTTGGCTCATCCAGGTGCTTTCTGGCTCAAGCAGGCTCTGTTTGTTTCTGCCAGGCTCTGTTTTGCTTCGTTGGGCTCTGTTTGGCTCGGGATTGGCTCAGTTTGGTTCTGCTTTGCTCTGCCAGTCTCTGTTTGGCTCTGTCTCGTTTTGTTCAGCTCTCTTTGGCTTTGCCAGGATCTGCCAGGCTCTTGTTGGCTCTGTTTGGCTCTGTCTGGCTCTGTCTGGCTCTTTTTGGCTTGGCCAGTCTCTGTTTCGCTCTCCTTAGCTTGGTCGTGCACTTTCTTGCACAGACAGGCTCCATTTGGCTCTGGTTGGCTCTGTCTGGCTCAATTTGGCTCTGCCTGACTCTCTTTGACCCTGCCAGGCTCTATGTGGCTCCGTTGTCCTCTGTTTTGCTCTCTTTGGATCTGCCTGACTCTACCAGGCTCTGCTTGGCTTTATTTGGTTATGCCAGACTCTGTTTGGCTTGGCCATGATCTGTTTGTCTGTGGCAGGCTCTCTAGGCTAAGCCAGGCTCTATTTAGATCTCCTTAGCTCGGTCATGCACTGTTTGGATCTGACACGCTCCAGTTGGCTCTGTTTGTCTCTGTTTGGATCTGTTTAGCTCTGTTTGGCTCTGCCTGGCTCTACCAGGCTCTGCTTGGCTTGGTTTGTCTATGCCAGCCTCTGTTTTGGTTCTGTTTGGCTCTGCCTGGCTCTGTTTGACTCCGTTGGGCTTTGTATGGCTCTGTTTGGCTTTGCGAGGCTCCGTTTGGCTCTGTTTGACTCTGTTTGGCTCAGCCAGGTTGTTTTTGGCTCTAACAGGCTCTGTTTGTTTCTGCCAGGCTCGGTTTGCTCTGTTGTGCTCTGCTTGGCCCTGTTTGGCTCCTCCAGGCTCTTTTTGGATCTAGCAGGCTCTGTTTGTTTCTGCCAGTATCTGTTTTGCTCCGTTGTGCTCTGTTTGGTTCTGTTGGGCTCTGATAGGCTCTGTTTGGCTCTGCTTGCCTCTGCCAGTCACTGTTTGGCTGTGCCAGGCTCTATTCAGCTATGTTTGGTCTTTTTGCTCTGCCAGGCTCAGCTGGGCTTTCATTGGCTCTGCAAGGCTCTGTTTGGCTTTGTCAGGCTCTTTTTGGCTCTGCCAAGGTCTGCCAGACTCTGTTTGGCCCTGTTTGGCTTTGATTGGCTCTGCCATGCTCCGCCAGGCTCTGTTTGTCTCGACCAGGCTCTCTTTGGCTGTGGAAACCTCTGTTTGGCTCTGGCCAGGCTCTGTTTGGCTCTCCTTAGCTCTGTCAAGCTCTGCTTGGCTCTGACAGGCTCCGTTTCGCTCTGTTTGGCTCTGTTTAGATCTGTTTGTCTCAGTTTGGCTCTGCGAGGCTCTGTTTGGTTCTGTTTGGCTCTTTTTGTCTCTGTTTAGCACTGTCTGGATCTGTTTGGTTCTGCTATGATCTGTTTGGCTTTGTTTGCCTCTGTTTGGCTCTGCCAGTCTCTGTTTTGCTCCGTTGGGCTTTGTTTGTCTCTTTTTGGCTCTGCCTGGCTCTATCAGGCTCAGTTTGGCTCAGTTTGGCTTTGCCAGGCTCAGTTTGGCTCTGTTTGGCTTTGTCAGGCTCTGTTTGCCTCTCTTTTTACATTTTATATAATTGGTCTGCCCAGCGTGGAATGCAAGCGGCAGTGCTGCCTGTGCAGGTGCGGGGCAGAGAGTGAGTGTGCCTAGCGCAAACTTTGCACATGTGTGGAAAGAGAGCTTCAATCTCCCTGAGGCACAGAGGTGGCTCAGGGAGATGAAGCAATGTTTAAAAAAACTAACGAATATTCTAAAAATGTCATAGAACATGTCCCATGATGTGACTCTGTCATATGAGCAGGGACATGTTTTTAATTCAAGTGTAAACTTTTTAGTTTACTTTTATTTGCTTTAGGAAACTTCATCCTGCCCTTTGATGAGGTTTCCTAAAATGTGCAAAGGCCGCTTGATGTTTTCGCCTGCCCATCAACCGTAAGGTTGGAAGGGCAGCATAAATTTGAATTTAATGACTTTTTAATGGCCTTATTATACCTTTGAATTGTTTGCAGGTGTGCTACTGACTCCAGCGCGCCCCTGCCGATTGAAATATCATGGGACTACGTGATCATGGTCGGACGCTTGCCCGACATCATCACCCATCATTTTACGCTTGGCCGGGTCAGGTGCATTGAGCTCATATTCTGCCCTATGTTTTTGTATAAAAGGCAATCATTGACAAGACCTTCAATGAAGCCGAAGAATGTACAATGCTCTTCACATTTGCCAAAACTTATTGCTGAGTGTTTTCCAATGGTGACAGCATAAGACTAATTTTTCTTCCTCCTCCCCTCTAAACACATATGTCATTGTCCCTGAAGAACCAAATATGTGAGCAAGTTCAGTTCATTACCATAGCTCCAATATTAACCCAGCAGAGGGATATACCTTGGAAGAGTCTTACATCCAAAGTGTTAAGTAAGTAATGGTGGATGACTTCCAAGTATTCTGGCTGGTGGTCAGAAATAATAGCTAGATTTGGATCTGGCAAACAATTTAGGGACCTAGAACTGTTTGGAAGTGGGAGGAGATTGCTAAGAGCCTTTTCTTAGACTATAGAATCACAGAACAGAAGGAAACCATTTGGCTCATCATATCTGTGCCCAATGAATCCCTGAAAATTGAATGCAACTCTGTATACTTCCCTCATTTTTGTTGTGTTTGTTGTGCTCTATTGACTATTTTTGAATGTATTTCAAATTGGTAGTCATCTGAAAAATTAATCTCTAATTTAGGTCAAATGCCTGTTCCAAAATAACTCACACCAACAAAACTATGAACTAAGTGAAGAATGTTCAGTGATTCCCTGCTCTGGAGATCAACTGGCATTGCATTCATTTTTCAGGTGTAACATGGGTGCCTAACTATCCAATATGGCATGTGTTCAGTATGATCTGAAGGTGTGCTACACATCAGAGTTGTTCAGGCTTCTCCATAGGCATCCAGGATGCACATCCAATCTATTAAAGTGGCTGAATGAGACACTTAAATAAGGATCCTATGCTTGCACCAAAAAAAGTAGTTGAAGGAGATGTATGAAGAGCAGACATGATATTAATCAGAAGCTCATCAAAAAGTGCTCTACCTGAACGCTCCTTCCGATCCCCAATACATCAACACTCCCACAATTATTTTCACCATCATCCTTACTACCACCATCCAATAGCCTTCCTGGCATCTGTAGCATTCCATCTCCATACCCCAGCCCTCATGCACCTGTGAGTCACGAGGTGACAATCTGCCCTCTAGCCTAGCCTCCAATGTACTCATGATGCCCGTCACTGAGCTAAAGTTTGTGTGGGTCAGATCAAGCACTGCGCATCTTCAGAAAGTCTGTGTTCTTCCAGGGTTGTCAATCATCACGTTCATAACTCTAGCCTTGCCTGTGATGGTCAGCATACTTCAATGGGCAAGAGGATATGCAGGCAAGCTCAGTCTCTTCTGATTGCAGCCTCCTGTTTGTAGGTGTTGGAGAGCTCCTTCTGCAAGTAAGGAAAGAGTGTTAGTGACACCCTAATGAGGTGTTAGTGAATGACCCTGTCATGGTAGAGTAACTCATATATGTTGTGCAAGATGTGATATGTGGGGAAGCGTGGGTCGCAATAATGGCGAGGGAGAGAAGAAGGAGGTGGAGTAAAGTATTGTATGTTGATTGATGGAGGGTGAAAGGAATGGGGTGGGAATATTTTGGTTAGTTAGGCTAGATATGATGGACAGGTGAGCAGAGAGCAAGAAGACAGTATTCTTATTGTGACAACTCAGGTGAGGCCACTGAATTTCTTTGTTTCAGCTTTGCTGCTCTCCTGGGAGCTATGCTTCTCTGTAGCATCTTAGCATTTGTGGCAAAGGTGTTGCCTGGAAGATTTTGTCTCTGCCCAGTGAGGGACATGATGGGCCAGGAAGACTCTGTGGACCTTTAAACATGGCAGGCATGACCTGGATTCAGAAGTCCCAACTCCATTTCTGACAGATCATATTTTTGCCATTAGGAGAAAGGAGGTGGCATGACCCACAGACGGGAAACCTAATCACAGCAGGGACATGTGAACTCAGTGTTGAGTTCAAACAGACCCCGGGCTGAATTTTCGGGCTGTCGCGCAGTTGGCGGAGCCCACACATCAGCGCTTAAAATGTCGCACACTGATGTTGTGCAAGCGTCCCAATGTCAGCGCGTGGCATCATGATATTTAGGTGGGCAGGTGCTATGAAGCACGACGTGTGCCCGCCATTAATTAAAGGCCTTGTTAAGGCCCTTAACTCGGCAATTGAAACCGATTTTGAGGAGCCTGTGCAATTTTCGGCTCGGCGCATGGGCCCAATGGGCAGGCGGGTAAGTGATTATTTTAACAAACCTCGTCCACTGGTGGGATATGTGGGCTCAGAGGGGTTGTGCATGTTTTTTCTGAAGTATCTAATGCAGAAAGTGTTTCAAACTTGCCTGTGTTAGCAGTTCATATTGATTTCCAATAGCTTTCTCTCTACTTTGAAGCTTCAGCTCACCTGTCTGCAGACAGTAATCTTTATTGGGCCTGCAGCTTTCCGGAGGCCTCCATTTAGCCTGGGTATGAGTTCTGACATCTCCACTGGAGACAGCTCCTCTGAGGAGGAAGGGAGGGATAGAATAAGGAGGAGGCCAGGAGTAGACCATCAGCCTCCAGGGGAGCCACCTTTGGGAGGCCAGGCGCAGGCACAAGGGGCACAGGGCCAAGAGGTTGTCCAAGGTGGAAGGGGCCATAGAAGACGCCACTATCCTGCTGCCAGGGTATACAGGCGGTGAAGCAGCTACATCAATATGACTGAGGTGCAGTGCCAAAGGAGGGTCCATCTGTCAAGGAAATCAGTCAACTATATCTGTCAGATGATTGGCCCTGAGATCTCCCCTAACTATATGGGTGGACACCCCATGCCAGCGGCTCTCAAGGTCACAATTGCCCTCCACTTCAATGCCTCTGGATCCTTGCAGGGCTCGGTGGGTGATCTTTGCGGTGTCTCCCAATCAGCTGTCCACACTTGTGTCAGGCAGGTTACAGACGCTCTGTTCAGATGGGCATTCATCTACTTCTGCTGTGACCAATCATGTCAGGCACAGCGAGCCAGAGGCTTTGCGGCCATAGCTGGCTTCCCCCGTGTCCAGGGTGCAATAGGCTGCACACATATGGCCATTAAGGCACCAGCAGGTAAGCCCGGTGCCTTCATCAACAGGAAGGGCTTCCACTCTATGAATGTGCAGATAGTGTGTGAGCACAGGATACAGATTCTACAAGTCCGTGCAAGGTACCCAGGCAGCTTCCACGACGCCTACATCCTTAGACACTCCCAGGTGACGGGGCTCTTCAGTGCTCTGGCTCAGCTGGATGGATGGCTGTTGGGTGACAAGGGCTATCCCCTGCGAAGGTGGCTCATGAATCCTCTCCACCATCCAAGAACAGAAGCTGAGCAGCGCTACAATAAGAGCCTCCATGAGGGCTGTGGTGCAGAGAGTCATCAGTCTTTGCAAGATGCGCTTCTGTTGCATGGACCGCTCAGGGGGCGCACTCCACTACCCCCCAGATCGCATCTCTCTGATGGTGGTAGCATGCTATGCATTGCACAATCTTGTGCTGGAAAGGGGGGGAATGCAGTTGATGATGAAGACCTTGACGCCCTGGATGAGGCTGCACATGATGAATCTAGCAGTGGCTCAGAGGATGAGGAAGCACAGGGCAATGATGAGGGGCAGCACGCTGACCTGCTGCTACACCAAGGAGGCAGAGACACCCAGGACAATTTAATCCAACCAACCTTCAGCTAGTTCCACACACATGGATCTGCAGGACCAGCATTGCCTGGCGCTTCCACAAGTGGCACTTAAGTGCTACATCTTCCACCTCATCAGCTGCAACCAAGGGCTTAGTACAGAAACATCAATGTCCACTCAAACACTCATGAGATGTCTGTGAAACATAGAAATGCAGCACAAATGAAACACCCTCATCCATGGTCAGAAAAGTGGATTTTATTCTGTCCAAAATAAACCACAAATGTCGCTCAGATGCACATAATTATATTTTCCCTAATCTAGGGCCAACACAAAATCACCAGTAACAAACCTGGGGAGTGCCTAATGTGCCTTATGCTTCCGTTTGCAGGTGCTGTGTCTTGGTGCTGCCCCATCGCTCGGAGTGGCTTGTGAGACAGCCTGCTGACTCTGCTGACCTGTTGGCATCGATGACCTTGGCGGGCATCCTCTGGCCCATGGAGCCTGTGATGGCCCCGCCTAGGAGGGAGTGGCCAGTTCCAGAACTGGCACCTCCCCAGTTGTCACAGCTTCAACGGATGCAAAAGTCATTGACAGAGGGGCAGAGGAGCTGCTGCCCTCATCCAGAGCGGCCTGAGAGGAGCTCGCAGCTATGACAGGCAGCTGCTGCGCTGGCGTGAGGTCACATTGGACCTCCCTGCTCACTGCAGATGGATGGGCACCGAGCAGTGACACTTGGTGCCCAGGACATCTCCCACATTGGGAATGACCACCTGTGGCCATTACCGCTGTGAGGGCTTGCAGGTCAGAGCGTAACCCAATCAGAAGATTCTCAATCCACTAGAAGCCCCTCTCCATCGAGGAAGCCTGAAGCTCTGTCCTGAGGTTCATGCCTTCACTGACACTCTGCCTGGACTCCTTCACCACAGAGACCAACTGAAGCACACCCTCATGCAACCCTGCCAGATGCAAACGCGCATCCTGCTGCTTGTCCTGCAGCTGCTGCATTGGTGACATCTCCAGAGCAACATCATCACTGCCGGACTCAGCATGTGCCTGGTCCCCTGCAGTCCTCCGGCTGCTGGCGCCATCGGCACTCTCTGTCCGTGCCATCTCCTCCAGTGATTGTGAAGTGCCTTCTCCACTGTGACCCGGGACACTAACCGACGTTATATTCCTCACCGAAGTGTTTATAGCTGTGCTGGTGCCTGGCTGACTGAAATGGTGTGACGCAAGGTGCAAGTGTTGGCCCTCAGGTGTTGAGGTGGAGGGGGTCTCCGGACGTGTTGGGGGCGGCCATGTACTGGTGGTGCTGAAATCAACAACAAGTACAGTGCATCAGTTAGCGTTCAGTCAGTAACACCTTTCATCCCTTTCCCCCCCAGCCTCATAAGTCGCTCACCCTTCAGAACCTAAGGAGACGGACATTGGTGGGGTGGTAAATAGTCAAGAGGAGGCCCAAACATTACACGTGCATACAGACAGACTGGTCAGATGGCCTAAGGAATGTCACTTGGAATGTTATGGGGATAAATGTTTGGTTAAGCACTTGGGCAAGACAAGCAAGGTACAGGAATACATGAATAATGGTAGGACCGTGGGAAGTCACGATGATTACAGGGACCTTGCTGGGCAGACCCATTAAGGTAGCACAACAGGAACATAAGGCGCTTAACAAGGTCAAAGCCAGACGTGCCTTCATTAGCTGAGGAATAGAATGTAGGAAAAGGGAGGTCATGTTGCAAGTGCAGAAAACGCTGTTGAGGCCACATCTACACTTCTGCGTCCAGTTGTGACCTGCGCTTCATGGGAGGGATGGCATTGGAGTGGGGAGAGTGCAGAGGTTCCTGACCGGGATGCATGCTGGCCTGGAGAGTTGGAGTGATGAGGAAACATTGCAAACACTTGCGACATTTGCCGTGGAGCACAGGAGATTGACAGGTCACATTATTGACCTTCATACCGTTATGAGGGGCATAGAACAGGTGGACAGAAGGCAACATTTCCCCTTGGCGCAGGGATGACTAATGTGGTGGCATTTATTTCAGTTGAGTGCCATGGGGTTGACAGGTGAGGTTCTGAGGACCTTTTGGACAGAGTAATGTGGGACGCACTGGCTGAAAGGGTGGTGGAGGTACAAACTCTCCTTAGATGCAATAAGTCTTTGGGTGTGCAGCAGCGATGCCATGGCATGTAGGCCATGGGGATAGTGGTCACAAATGGGATAAGGCAACTTTGGAATGTGCTAGAGACCTCAAGTGGCTGAGGGACCTTTGTGTGTGACCTACATGCCTGACTGTATCAGTCTGTGAATGAGCAGTGTTGCAGCATTAATGATTGCCGCAATCATCAGCGCATTGGATGGTGGGGAGATAGAGTGGATGGGACTGTGGCCTTCAAATACCTGGCCGCTGCACCCCAGCCTCGCCGACACCTGCTGCCCTAGCCGCCTGCCTCCTCCCCAGCTCCATGGCCTGCTCCTCACAGGTGGTGAGGCACTGCAGCACGGTGTCCCCAACTCTAGTCTGCTGCCGCTCCCTCAAATTGCTCTCTGTTTTTCCCTGCAGAACAGAGAAGAGGATTTATTGGGGGTGATCGCTCATGTACTCTGCACATGCACGCCGCACTCCAACCACAGTGGCCCATCTGAAGCCTCCAGCGGCTCCTGTCCACACTACTGGTGATCAGTCCCCAGAAGATAGTATGGCTGGTCCCAACCCCCTCCCCCAATGGTCACCTTGGACACATTCGGCGTCCATCACTTTGAATAACACACGGGTCTTAGCGTCTATGGCAAGGAGGCGCAACTAGGTGCGGTGCCGAGGCCGGCAGAGGCTCTTGGCCACGACACCTTGACGCTCCCCTTCCACCATCTCATCACCATCAATAAGAATGTGTTGGAGTTCTGAGTATGTGTCTAGCTGCCTCCCCTGCAGGTTGCCCCCAGACTACTCAAGTGCAACAAACACCAAAATATACTGCGGGCAGAACCCATCTTCTCCTCAGCCACTAAGGCTGATGTAAGCATGGTCACTATCTGCTTACCCACCCAGTGTGCGCCAAATGCCCAATGCAGTAACGACACTAAGACATGGGGTGGTGGGGGGCCTCAAAGGCTAAGGCTACCTGTTGGGTCAAATGGCCAAGGCGACATGGTACTCACCCTTCCAGAGTGCAACAAATCATTGAAGCACTTGTGGCACTGCGTTTCAGTGTGCCACACAGCATCATGAGAGCTACCAGCCTCCACCACCTCCTGCCACGCCTGCCTGGTGACATGGGGGGCCCTCCTCCTCCCATCGTCTGGATACAAAATATCCCGACAGTTGGACACCTCTCCGAGGAGGACAGCAAGGCAGGCATCTGAGACCCAAGGGGCACAGTGGCCCCCCGGTGGCCTATCCTGCAGCCTGCCCCCTTCTCTTCTTCTGCCTTCAAACCACCATATCCTTTCCTATGAGTGGCCATGGTGAACTGCCTCAAGGAGGCTGCCTGGCCACTCTTTATACAGACTGCCGGTTCCCCATTGGAACCGGTAGTCTGAACACGCCCACCGCCGATTCAATTTCCCATTGTACACAGGAGTCACAAACCCACTGGGCGGGCCTTAATTGGCCCACCTGTGCAAAATGGCTGCACGGCCCGTTTTGGCGGTGGTGATCGGCTGCCCGCCTGCCGGCGAGTCGGTCGGGCCCATCCTTCCATCAAGGGCAAAGTTCAGCCCTATATTCCCACTTCAGAGCCCATTAGTGTGTTTGAAGGCAGCCACACAGGCCCCAGGACAACTGAGTAAGCAAACTCTTCATTTCAGAATCTATTAGTGTTTGTGAAGGCAGCCAAAAGCTCATGTGTCTATCAATGCTTTTGAACAGCCAAACTGATGTCTGGGCTGATAGGCGAAGAATGAATGAAAGCAATGAGAAGGTTTAAATGATTAGTTCTGAATCCCGCACTGGCCTAACCTTACAATATTGCACAATAGCACTTTGTGCAATGGATAATCTATTCCAATACATCTGAAGAGTTTTTCTGCTGTTACAGTTCTGTTCTTCCATTTGACAGCTTGCCAGTTGTCAGATGTAATGACATAGCAACCATATTATTTAGTGGTTACAGCAAAGTCCCGCTGTTCATGGTGGGTTATGTTCCTGTGAAATCTCGCAAGTGGCAAAATCATGAATGGGGAACGTGCTTTTGAAAGGGACTGAATTAGTTAGGTTCCATCCACATGAGGGCAGCATTGGTTTCGGCAGTGACTCTCCAGCAAAATTGTGGTACAGTACCTCTATAGGACAGATGGAGGAGCCTCTCTGCAATGCATCGGTGAAAGTTTCAAATTGAATAAAGCCGTTATTGCAGCTTCTCCACCTAGCAATTTGGACATTTCTGGGTTATTCCCTTCATTCGAGCTCCAGTTCAGCTGAAACCATTCCAGTTTCTGCTCGAATATGGCTTCCCAGAGAAAGAAGACGGAGGGAGGAGCAACAGTGGATAAGTGAACATTGCTCACACGATGGGCAAAGTACGAAGTACAAAGTACGAAGCATAGGCAATTGAAAATGCGAACGAGGACGTCGCAAATGGCCAGACTTTACTGTACTTACATTTTCTAGTCACAGGCCTGTCATCCGTCACTTTAGAAAATATGGATATAACTCAGGCTATAACATTCCCTGATGAACTTTAAAAGAGGCAACACCATTTTCACTCACCTTTTATACTGTTCCAATCCATGGCTCACGCCTTTACTCTGCAGGTGTGGTTTAGGTTCAGATTGTGGCCACCTCCATTAGAGCTCCAGAAGTTTTTAAAAGCCTGCTTCTATAATGGTGTCTGCAACTTCTAAAGAGGAGGGCTTTGGATTCATGACTCAGCCTTTCCCATGTCAGTAAAAATGGCTGGAGATGGAAATGGAGTGGGGGCTTCTAAATCAGCAGTTCAGTGGTCATGTTTCCCCAAACCCAATTCCTTTTTGTCCCTTTTAGGGACCGCAAAATCCTAGCCATGGTCTCTGTCGAACTACATTGTAAAATATTGTAAGGGTAGGCCAGTGTGGGATTCAGAAAGACAAAGGCAGCAGATACATGGGAACACCACCACCTGGATGTTCCGCCCCAAGCCACTCAACATCCGGACTTGGAAATATATCGCCGTTCCTTCACTGTTGCTGGGTCAAAATCCTGAAACTCCCTTCCTAACAGCACTGTGGATGTACCTACACTACATGGACTGCAGCAGTTCAAGAAGGCAGCTCACCATCACCTTCTCAAGGGCAACTAGGGATCGGCAATAAATGGTAGCCTAGCCAGGGATGCCCACATTCTGCAAATGAATAAAAAAAAACTTCAGCAAAACTAAATGCTTCAAATTTCAAATTGTAAAATGAGCAAGGGCGGCATCGGCTTGCCTTTTACGTTTCTGGCATTCTGGCATGACAGGCTGCTTCATTTTAAGTAAACACATTCAGATTTCTTCTTTATCTGAACTACTTACTGGTTCAGGTTCACTTGGTGCTGCCCCATTGAGAACTACCGCTGTGCCCAAACCTGTAGATGCAGAATAAGTGCACTTTGATCCTGAATATTCTGAAAATTATGCAATAGGAATGTGGGAATTGAATAATTAACAGCAGAAATACTGAAGAACCTTAAATAATACCAGACCTTGAGAAAACAGAGTTACACCCCTTTTAAACAGGTCTGTGGAAGGGTCATTCCCTGGTGAGAAGCTGAATCATCCTTAACCAGAGTCCTGGAGCCACAGGAAAGTCGAGGACTTGTGGACAAAAGTGTCCTCCTTAAGATTTACATACAGCGCCCCCCGAGCATGTGAAAGCACCCTTCATTGTCCAAAAATGAACCAGAGAGAATTGGCTTTATCTGAGTTTTCACAGAATGACCATCAAACACACCCTCCAGAGTACACGGTGAGTATTTTATCAAAGCCTGACAGTAAACTCATGTAAAACTCTGAGAGGTGCTGATGATTTGCAGGTTTTGGTTGTTGTGAATTGCAGTCTCTCTGTGCAGTCCAGGGTATTGCCAAGTTACCAACTGATCGCTGCTAAATGGAGAATAACAGTGTTTCTGTAGTGGGTGAAAACTGTACTTTTTGTTTGAGTTCTAGTCTAAGAAAGTCTGACTTCGGAATTGGCCATTTCCTCTCTCTCCCCCAGGCTGTCACCAATGAACATGTGGGTGAAACTGATGAGAATGTGGAGCGAGGCAACTGGTCCTCGAAGACTGACTACTTGCTGTCAATGATCGGTTATGCAGTGGGTTTCGGCAATGTCTGGAGATTCCCTTACCTGGCTTACAGAAATGGAGGAGGTACTATAGACAAATCTGAATTTGAATGATGAATTCAATCTCACAACTTTAAACTATTTATACAATTTTGTTTTGGGAAATGGGTGATGTGTCAACATGACGGTTTAGTAAGTAAGTAAGTAAGTAAGAGTGAGATACATCAAATAGATGGTAAGTTAAAGCAAAAATGAATGGTTGATTTATTCATTTTGAATTTACTTTAAAGTGTTATTGTTTAAAATTCATGAATCGTCCACATCAGGTATGTTTACTGCACAATATCTGAAATCCTCAGTTTTTGGTCAGGCTCTGGGATCAGCTTTGTAAATTGGGTTGAAATCTGCTTATATCAGGTGCTCTTCATAACCCCACAAAACTGGATCGATGGAAACCAAGAACTGTAAAAATGTCACAAAATGATTGCAAAAGAGACAGAAAATATTTTGTTTCAGTTGGAGAGTGAATTTTACAAAATGGGAATTTCTCTGCTATTTCATTAACTTACTGAACATCAAAAACGGCACCTAACATCTCCAAAATATTAAAGTACAATTAAATCATAAAATCTTATTGGAATCATGACATGACCAATGCAATAGGAAAGAATGAAGATAAATTAATTTTCTATATAGGGATAATTGGAAGGAAAGATATTGATGCACACATAATAGATCTATAGATAGGGAGGGAGGGAGGGAGGAAGGAAAGAAATGCTTTCATGGAGGTTTCAGGGGTACTTTAACCCGAACCCTTTGATAGAAACAAGGAAGTTCAGCTTGAACTTGTAATTTTACCCTCCGTTGAACTCCTGCACTATATTTTCCAGGTGCATTTCTTATTCCCTACACATTCATGCTGGCACTCGCTGGAATTCCGATGTTTTTCTTGGAATGTTCCTTTGGTCAGTTTGCCAGCCTTGGACCTGTTGCAGTGTGGAAAGCCGTGCCAATGTTACAAGGTTAGTGTTTATTTAGCAACACAGTCCAGCTACAACTTAAATGAGTAAAAGTGTATTAAAATATTGCTGAAATTTTCCTTACCACATAGTGGACTTTGTGAAGTAGTGTTTGCACTCTGGTCTGTTGTATAATTTATAAAACCAGATACAGAAAGCGAAGAGACTGGGTGAGATTATTTGGCCCCTCCTGCCAGTGGGATCTTGTGGTCCCGCCAAAGTTACTGAAGATTTGAATGGCACACAGCAACTTCCTTGCTGCGGTAGGGCTGGAATATCCCCGCCAGTGAATGAAATGTTTTCTTTCCTCATTCTAAATTTAATTAGATATCAGATCCAATACCCGGGACAAGTCTTTTTCTCCTATTCAGTCATTAACACTAATATTGATTATAATTTACGATTTGCCACTCTCCTGTTTCATGCTGGTAGCTGAGCCCCACCAGGCTTTTTAAACGGCAGAGTGCATTACGCATCCTGTTTGGAGAAATAAAAGTTCTACCATAGTAAAAAATTTCTTTATAACGCTTTCAAAGTATAGCAAGTTCTTGACTTCATAAACATCTTAACATATAGCTTATTGCTAACCATGCAGATAATATTTTTATCATATTCCACAATTATACATATTGTATTTAAAAAATTATAAGATTTGAACCAATAACAAAGACAAACAAATGTGACAGTTAGGATTCAGAGACCAATTGCTTGCATTCTCCGAGTTCCACTTTTGCTGCTGGTTGATGCACTTTCTTTTTTGGCCTTCTTACAAGATCCTCCTTTTCAATTGCAGAGTCTTTATGATTCTTTCTTGTTCTTTGAGATGGTGTACTTCAGTTTTGTGGTCAGGCTGCGTATATACTTTCTCCAGCTTTTTCCTGAACTCCTGATTTTCCTGTTAACATTTCCGTGCTTGTTGCCTGCACTATTCCTCATATTGGTGGTCGTCATGTCTTCATGTCTTATCATGTCTTTCCTTTTCAGAAATCAGGCTGTATTTGGTTTCTTTTTGATGTGTAATGTTACTCAGCTTAAGCTGAAAATGGTCCCATTCTTGTTTGAGCTGATGTTCAGGCAATTCAAATTTCCTAAACCACTTCCGTTTCAGTTTTATGTTCCCTCATGTTGCTTTTCAGATTATTTTAATGCATTCTCAGACAATTTCAGCTGGATATCATCACTTAGCCCTGCTTGTCCACTTTGTGGCTACTCTCAAAAACTTCTACATAGAACGATCTGGACACAGGCACAGCATTTGTGTGGGGTACACATGTCTTGCAATTTATTTGGTCTGGTTAATATTGTCAAGAACATGATTCTGGCAGATCATATGGGTTCTGAGTTCTGGTTGCAATGAACTGGAGCGCATGGAGAAATTCCCACTCTGGATTCAGCAATCTCCATTGGTCTTTAAAGCTGGACACCAGGCCATCATAAGGACGTTCTTTGTTGCTGGCCTCAGTGCTGTAATTTTCAAGAACAGACTCTGAACTTATGTTCAAGCTCTAGCCCCCAATTCCTATTTCCTTCCACATTTGCATGCTTTTATTAAATGTCCAAATCTTTATCCAGACTTGCACCCTGGAACTGGCCAATCTCGCTCAAATTCAGGAACATTATCAACTGTAATTCCTTTTTCATGAGCTGACCATTCATTTTGCTTCTCTAGCAGACACTGTTTTAATTCTGCCTCCTTTTCAAAAACACAGAACACAGGAGATAGGAGGAGGAGTGGACCATATGGTCAGTCGAACTTGCTCCGCCATTCAATATGACAAGACTGAATTTGGACTGCAACTCACTTTCTCTGCTGCTCCTAAGATACCAAAAAAAATCAATCCCAGCCTTAAATATATTGACGGAGCATCTATGACCCTCTGGGGCAGAGAATTTCAAAGATTCACAAGCCTTTAGGTAAAGGACTTTCTCCTCATCTCAGTCCTAAATGATCACCCCCTTTCCCTTAAATTTCCACCCCATGAATTCTAGATTCTCCAACCAGGGAAAACTACCTCTTAGTGTGTGGCCATGTTAAACCCCGTATGTTTCACGGAGATCACCTCTCATTTTCTAAACTCTAGAGAATATAGGCCCAATTTACTCATCCCCTCATTCCAAAGACCAATCTAGTGAACCTTTGCAGTACCTCTTCCATTGCATGTGTTTCCATCCTAAAATAGAGACCAAAGCTGCACATGGTATTGCAGCTGTGGTATCACCAAAGCCCTGTATAAATGTAGCAAGACTTCTTTATTCCTGTACTCAAATCTACTTGCAGTAAAGGCCAACATGCTCTTTGCCTTCCTAATTGCTTGCTATACTTGCATGCTAACTTCCTGTGTTCCTTATATGAATGCACCCAAGTTTATCCAAACATCAACATTTACAAGTTTCACACCTTTAAAAAAATTCTGTTGTTCTATTGTTACAACCAAATTGAATGATTTTGCACTTCCTCACATTACACTTCCTCTGCCATTTTGTTGCCCACTCACTTAACCTATTTATATCTCTTTCCACACTCTCCCCCTCATTTTTAAATGAAGTCTCCACACTCTCCCTGCTCTTCCTGGTTACCATTACCCATTTTTCACTATTGCCTTGTCCTTGTCTCTTACCTTCTTTACCCTTTGCCAATTTGCCTGTGGCTCAGGTAGTAATACAGTGATTATTATTTTTGTGGTTCTGCTTTTTAATTTAACCCCATTGCTGCTCAGATTTCCTAAGCAGAACCTCTTCCTTAGTCCGACCATATCACTGGTACCCATGTGCATCATGACAACTGAATCCTTCTCCTCCCAATCCAGGTTCCTCCAGCCCTGAGGAGATGTCCTTAACACTGGCACTGGTCAGGCAATTCAGTCTTCAGGACCCACACTCTCAGCTGCAGAGAACAGTATTCATCCCTGTAACTGTACTGTCCCCTACTACAACTACATTACTTTGTACTCCCCCCTACTTGCATGGCTCCCTGCACCATGGTGCTGTGGTCAGTTTGTTCTTCCACTCTGCAGTCCCTGCTCTCATACACACAAGCTGTAAGAACCTCGAACCTGCTGGACAATTACAGTGACTGAGGCTCCTCTTTTGCTACCTTCTGGGTCCCAATACCTGCCTCACTTGCAGTCACACCAAACTGTCCCTGACCATGGACCAAATCGCAAGTTTCTTTTCTAAGGGTCATGCCTGTCTCCTGGAACAAAGTGTACATATAACTTTCACACTCTGATGCATCAGTGTCCAAAGCTCAGACTCCAGCTCAAGTCTGAGCCAAAGTTCCTAGAGCTGTAGACACATTCCTGCAGATGCAATTGATGTGGATCAACTGTTGTGCACCAGCACCCACATGCTACAAAAGCAACACATCTCCAGCCCTGCCATTTTATTGTGCTGTATTTAACTAATTAGGTTCCAAGTTCAGAAATATCCCTCAGCTTTATCTATAGTTATATTAAATAGTTTAGCCAATTAAGCTATAAATTTAATGCAATATTTATATCTCCACAGTGCTGGTTTAAACTACTACCTACCTATTCAGAAGGACGAAATCTTAAAACTCATCAACCAATCATTCAACTGCTCACCTAATTAATGCCTGTTAACACTCAACAGCTATTGGAGGCTGAACAAAATGGTATAAAAAGCAATAAACTCCCAACCTGTCTGCACCAAATTTCCAAGTTAGCTCTCATTCTGTGTCATACTCAGGCCTCATTGTCTCTACTCTGTGCTCACACCCTTTGTTGTCACAAAACCTCTTCGCTTCTTTATAGGGCTGGGGTGACCCACCCTATTGTTGCAACTTGTTTAAGTTCTAGGTCAGAGTCAGACTATTAATCTAAATTATAGCTTGAGGAAAACTCACCAGAGATATTGGTGAAGAAGCTGGGGTGAAGTGATAATGTCACTGGACTAGTGATTCATAGTCCCAGTCCAATGCTTTGGGGATAAGTGTTCAAATTCACCACAGCAGCTGGGGGAATGTAAATTCAATTAATAACTATGGAATTAAAAGCTAGTCTTACTCATTGTGACCATGAAATCATAGTTGATCGACATCAAAACCCATGTGGTTCATTAATATCCTTTAGGGAAGATGATCTGCTGTCCTTACCTTGTCTGGCCCACATGTAACTCCGTACCCACAGCAATATGGTTGATTCTTAACTGCTCTCTGAAATGGCCTAGCAAGCCACTTAATTGTATCAAACTGCGACAAAGCCTAAGGACAATGGCAAACAGAGCCCTGCAAAGTCCTCCTAACTAACACCTGGAGGGTTGTGCCAATATTGGGAGAGCCATCGCAGGGTCTATTCAAGCAACATTCTGACACATACGTACACACTTGGCGGAATTTTCAATTCCCAGTGGCATTGGGCATCATGGCCGGCATTAGCGGACAATATGGCGGGAAGGCCAAAATCGGTTTCACGACGTTGTGAAACCAGTTTGCAGTTGTGCACTCTGTCTGTCAATGGCGGGCCACGCTTCCAGCAGCTGCATGTCGGGAACTTCATTGTGCACATGAGCATATCATTATAAGCCCAGATCACTGGAATCATACCCCCCACAATGGATCATCCGGACATATCAGCGTGATTGAACACCAACGTGTTTCACAACTGTACATAAGCAACGTGCACCAGGTGGGCTGCACTTCACTCAGGACTTCAAGGTTTGTTTGCATACCTTGCTTCGCGCAGCACTCGCAGTCATCAGTGCCAGGCTTCACAGGCAGCACCCCATCGCTTTTAGGGGGCCTCAGGGGCAGGTCTCTACCTACCAGATCAGCTATAAGGTGGGAGCGGTTTTTCAATGGCTGCAGGGCTAGGGCTTGTTTGGGGAAGGGAGAGAAACAGCCTCAGGTAAGGGAAGAGGCTGCAGGGTGAGGGCTGTACTGGGGAAGGGCGGGTGGGGGGGGCGGGGTTGGTATTCTAGGTTGTGTGTGGGGACTGCTGTCGATCTGTGTAAGTGGCCTCAACAGAGTGAGGGCTGAGGAGGCAGTCTCCAGAGGAGACGAGGCCACGTGGAGATCTGAGGGTGTGTGAGAGAGTCAGTGGTGATGTCCCTTGATCTGGCAGTGAGTGAGATGCCAGTGAATGTGTGGTGGCCTTGTGAGGGTGTGCGTTTAGAGTGATGAGATGGTTGCCTTATCCTGGCAGCACCAACGAGGTCATTCATCCTCTATCTGCACTGGATAGCGAACCTCTTCTGTGCAGTGTTGGCACTGACCACCTCTGCCACAGCCTCCCATACAGGAGTGGTGACGCTGATGGGCCTCCCATGGCCAGAACAGGGATAAATGACATAACAGCAGGCTCCAACAGTTTCCTGAAGTTGTCCCAGGGATGCGTCACTGAATCAGGAAGCTGCAGTCTTCTTGTCTTTTGGGGCCATGTCTTCTGTTCAGCAGACCTGGCCTGAGAGCACTGAGAGGTGTGCACGTGGATGCACTTTAAATGTGGTGACCAGTGTGAGGAAGCGGCGAGGTGATGGCCTGGCAGGTGAATTGGAAGCTGCCACCAATGAAACAGGCGTGTTTCCCAGGATTAATGAGGCAGGATTGGGATGATGTGGCACAAAAAGCCGTCATTACGGCCAATGGGTAAAACGCCCTTTTTCGCGCCCGCTACTGCACTTTGTGAAAATATGGATGATTCCGCCTACTGTATGATATTACTTTACAATGTCCCAGATGCCAATATCTCCGTCATTGGGTACGTCCTGTCCCACCAGCAGGACAGACCCAGCAGAGGTGGCAGCATGATTGTATACAATTGGAAGGGAATTAGTTTGGGAGCCCTCAACGTTTTCTCTGGACCCCATACAGCCTCACGGCATCAAGTCAAACATGGGCATAGAAACCTCCTGTTGATTACTACCTCCGGCATCCCTCCTCCCACCCAGTCCTCCTCCATGTTGAACACTAATTGGAAGAAGCACTGAAGGCAGCAAGGGCACAGAGTGTACTCTGGGTGAGGGACTTGAATGTTCATCATCAGTAGCACCGGTACTGGCCGAACTGGCTGAGTAATAAAATATAAAGCTGCTGGACTGGGCCTGCAACAGGTGGTAAAGGAACCAATAAGAGGGAAAAGCCTACTTGACCTTGTCCCCAACAATCTAGCTGTCGTAGAAGCCTCTGTCCAAGGCAGTATTGGTAGGAGGGACAACCAGAGTCCTTGTGGAGACAAAGTCACACCCTTGTGTTGTGTGACAATACAACTATGCTAAACTGGTTAGATTTCAAACAGATCTAGCAACTCAAAGCTGGGCATCCATGAGGCGCTGTGGGCATCAGCAGCAGCAGAATTCTACTCAGACACAATCTGTAACCTCATGGCCCGGCACATGCCTGACTCTACCATTACCACCAGGCTTGGGGATCAACCCTGGTTCAATGAAGAGTGCAGGAGGGCATGCCAAGAGCAGCACCAGGCATACATAAAAATGAGCTGTCAACCTGGTGAAGCCAATACACGGGACTACTTTATGCTGAACAGAGAAAGCAGTGTGTGAGAGACAGAGCTAAGTGATCCCACAACCAATGGATCAGATCTAAGCTCTGCAGTCCTGCCGGTCATGAATAAAGTTGGAAAATTAAACAACTAACAGCAGGTGGACGACCCACAAATATCCCCATCCTCAATAATGGAGGAGCCCAATAACATCTGCGCAAAAGACAAGGATGAAGTATTTGCAACCATTTTCAGCCAGAAGTGCAGAGAAGATGACCCATCTCGGCCTCTTCCTGATGTCCCCAGCATCACAGATGCTAGTTTTCAGCCAATTCAATTCACTGCACATGATGTAAAGAAATGGCTGGAGTCACTCAATATGTGCTATGGGCCCTGACAACATTTCGGCAATTGTACTGAAGATTTGTGCTCCAGAAATTGCCATGCCCCTAGCCAAGCTGTTCAAATACAGCTCCAAACTATTTTCAACTCAGCAATGTGGAAAATTGCCCAGGTATGTTCTGTCCACAAAAAGCAGGACAAATTCAACCCAGCCAATAACCTTCCCATCAATCCACTATTGCTCATCAGCAAAGCGATGGAAGGTGTCATTGACACTCCATCAAGCAGCACTTACTCAGCAATAATCTGCTCACTAATGCTCAGTTTGGCTTCGGCCAGGCTCACTCAGCTCCTGACCTCATTACAAATTTGGTGCAAATATGGACAAAAGAGCTGAGCTGGAGAGGTGAGGTGGGAGTGACTGCCCTGGACAGCAAAGCAGCATTTGACCGAGTGTCACATCAAGGAGCCCAAGCAAAATTGGAGTCAATGGGAATCAGGAGGAAAACTCTCCATTGGCTGGAGTCAGATTTGGCACAAAGGGAGATAGTTGTGGCTGTTGGAGGTAAATCATCTCAGTTCCAGAACATCACTACAGGACCTTCTTAGGGTAGTATTCTAGGCTCAACTATCTTCAGCTGCTTCAACAATGACCTTGCTTCCATCATAATGTCAGAGGTAGGGATGTTCACTGATGATTGCACAGTGGTCAGCACTATTCACAGCTTCTTAGATACTGAAGCAGTCCCTGTCCATAATCCATATGCAGCAAGACCCGGGCAACATTCAGGCTTGGGCTGACAAATGTTAACATTTGCACACACAAATGCCAGGCAATGACCATCTCCAACAAGAGAGAATCTAACCATCCCTCCTTGACATTACCATTGCTGAATTCCCCCACTATCAGCATCCTGGGGGCTTACCATTGACCAGAAACTGAATAAGCTTCACTAGCTGTATAAATACTATAGCTACAAGAGCAGGTCAGAGGCTGGGAATTCTGCATTGAATACCTCATGTCCTGACTCCCCAAAGCCTGTCCACCATCTACAAGACACAAGTCAGGGATGTGATGGAATACTCCCCACTTGGCTGGATGAGGGCAGCTCCAAAAACACACAAGAAACTTGACACCATCCAAGACAAAGCAGCCTGCTTGATTGGCACCCCATCCACTTACCTTAAACACTCACTCCATCCACCAACGACGCACAGTAGCAGCAGTGTGTACCACCTACAAGATGCACTACAGAAACTCACCAAGGCTCTTTCAACCGCAGCTTCCAAACTAGCATCCAACACCATCTAGAAGGACAAGGGTAGCAGATAGGTGGGAACACCACCACCTGGAAATATCCCTCCAAATCATTCACAATCCTGACTTGGAAATATATTGCTGTTCCTTCACTGTCACTGGGTCAAAATCCTGGAACTTCTTCCCTAATAGCACTGTGGGTGTACCTACACCACAAGGACTATAGAGGCACACCACCTTCTCAAGGGCAACTAGGGATGGACAAAAAATGCTAACCTAACCAGCGATGCTGAGATCCTGTGATCAAATGTAAAAAACACACCTGCATCAAATTCCTAATTTCTTCATGTTCCTTATTGAACTTAGACCTGTTAGTCTCCACTCTGTGCTCCCACTCTCTTTTGCAAGCAGCTCATTTGTTGTGAAATAAAGTCTTCTTTTGCTGCTTTAGGAATTTAGTTGAGTTTATTCTGATGCTCAGCTAAGAAGGCTCGATAATCCTTTTTATTTTGTTCATTAACTCTGTTGATCTCCTTTTGTTTTTCTTTAATCCACTGAGCTTGAACTTTTGTAATTCGGCTTTAAGAGCTTTTTCCTGAAGTTCTATTCAAGGACCAATATATTTCCCTGTAGCTTTGCAGTTTTAATATTGGATCCAACTTTCTCAACTTCTCTCAAGGCCTGTTTATTCCATTCTTCCTCGTTGACTGAGTCTTCTTGTTATCTGCTTTGCCACATCTTGTTCATGCTATCTCTCCAATTTCTTCTCCTCAATCTGTAAATTGGCTCTGTATTCATACGCTTCCATTAATGCCATTTCAACAAATTTGGTCCCACTGTCTTTATTTTTTTTTTCTGCAGTTCTAGTTCATTTTTTTTAAGGCCTCTCTAGCCGTCATTATCTTTTCCTCCATATGCTCTGATATAATTTTTAAACAATCAAGCCCGATTATCAAGCCTTCTTAGTTGAGCATTGAAATAAACTCAATTAAATTTCTGGAGCAGCAAAGAGGAGGAGCTGCTTGCACAAGAGAGTGGGAGCACAGAGTGGAGATGAAAAGGCTTAAGTTCAATGAGTAACAAGTGCTAGCTTAGGAATTTGGTGGCAGGTGGTTTTTTTTATATTCGTTCATGGGATGTGGGCATTGCTTCTAATTCTTTGAGCACATCTTTTGGAAGAACATCAATCTTCACAGATTTATAAAGCAGTCAGTCAGCTTTTCCTTCTGTAGTCCCAGTTCTTAGCTTTCCTGGGACCATTGGAGATGCCAATTCCTCACCCCTTCCAAGTCATCCCCTCGCAAAAAGTTCACATCTTCAATAGGAAAACTCGGAATGGCACCAACATTGACAGGACCGCTGACTGAGTCACATTTGAAATTAACCCTATACGAGGGAAAGGGCAAATAATTTCCATCAATGCTTCAAACGAATATTTCTGCATTCAGCAATCTACCTGGAGAGAAATTCGTATCACCTGCCAAAATCAGTGACTGTATTGTTCCTGCATCTAGGGATAACAATTGACTTATCTGCCTCTCCTGGGGACATTTACCCTCAAACAGAAAAATTCTATAATGAAAACAAAAATTGCTGGAAAAACTCAGCAGGTCTGACAGCATCTGTGGAGAGAGAGAGAGAGACAGAGATAATAGAGGCAGGTTTCTTTTCATTCTTTTCATCAAACCCCCAACTCTCCAATATATCTGGAAGTCTCCAAATTGCGGCCTGTTATGAAAATGCTGGTGAGTCAGCTCATTATCTTCTGCCAGACAATTTCTTTCACTCTAGTAAATTCCACATGGGTTTGGCCCTGTTTCCTTTCCCAAATTCCTGTATCTCTCTTTGTCGGCCTCTGGTACCAACTTGTAGGGATTGAGAACAGCAGGCTTTATGCTGTCATAGTCACATGAATGCTCTTCTGAAAGGGATGAGGACACATCCAACTTTTTCCTTAAGAAAGCACTTTTGAAGCATAGCCTAAGATTGTTTAGGCCACAGAGTACATGTCTACTCTTTCCTCATTAAGTTTAGGTATAAAAAAAAATAGTCTTGGCCGAATGAAACCTATGAGGAGTTTGCTCTCAATAATCCTCACCTTTCCTCACCAATGCATGTACTTTTAATTTTTCTCTTACCAATTCTAATTTTTCTCTTTCTAACCTTTCTCTTCTCTTTCTCTTTTGAATTCATGGCCAGAATTTTCACGTTGGCGTGTGGGGGAGGGCCCGGCACGCCGACGCGTAAAATGACGCGCAGTGACGTTGGGCCTATGCCCTGATGTCACCGTGCGTCATTCAGATCTTTTGTTCGGCAGGCTTGCGCCGAAGGTAGCTGCACGCCCGCCGAACAATCAAAGGCCTGTTAAGGCCTTTAAGAAACCAATTACAGTAATTATCAACGCTGCCCAACATTAATGTTGGTGCACAGGTGAAGAGCCCAAATGGCCTTTGCGCTTTTTAGGAAACCTCATCCATGGGCAGGATGAGGCTTCCTGAAGGATTTATTAAATAAATAATTATTTCCCCAAAATTCATCACCATGTCCCAGCTCATGTGACACTGTCACATGAGGGGACACGTCTAAATAATTTTTATCTTTCTTTATTTGAAACCTTCAATCTGAACTTAATCTTCCTGAGACACAGATTGCGTTCTTTTGTGTGCGCATGAGCGCAGGCTCTGACTGTCCCTCCTCCCCCCACCTGCACAAGTAGCACTCAGCGCCACCAGCCATGCATCATACGTCACGTAAAATGGCGGCATGAAGCCAGTCGCGGGCGGCGATTGGCTTCAAGCCTGCCTGCGCCTGCTCCCAACCGGCCCACCCGACGGGGAAAAAATTCTGCCCCACGTTTTTCTTTTGGTTCTCTTTCAAATTCTAACTTTGCTTTTTTCTCTTTTAAGCTCAGACATTTCTCTTTCTATTTGAATTCTAGCTAGTTCAGCTTGAGTGCTCGCAGAAACATGCTTTTTTGCCTTGAGCGTCAAATGCTAAGCTAATTCGTCCATGATCTCTTCTTTCTTGGCTCCTGGTTTTAAGCTGACATCCATTTCTCTCTGCTGCAACCTTCAAATGATCTTTTCTCACCTGTTCCAAGGCACTAAGGGAAAAATTCCTTTCTCTCCACAAAGGCCTGAGCGTCAAAACTACTCATGTTGATTCCTCAATGAATACAGTGAAAGTAATTGTGAAATCTTGTTTGTTGAAATTCTGGAAAGTTCCAGTGAATCCATTTCACAGCCTAATTCAGATTGATCCTAAATGAGCTCCCATGATCCGCATGGGGCAGAAATTTCTGGGTAACGTGCGGAGGGTGGACCCTGCACGTCAGCGCATAAATGATGCACGGTGACATTGGGCGAGAGTCCTGACATCACTGCGCACCATTATGATATTTCGCTGGGCCCGGCGCGTGGTGAAGTTCGACGCGCGCCCGCCATTAATTGAAGGGCTAGTTAAGGCCCTTAAATCGGCAATCGACACCGATTTTCAGGTGCCCGCGTGATCTAAGACTCAGCGCACAGGCGCAACGGGCAGGCGGATAAGAGAATTTTTAATGAACCTCATCCACACACTGGATAAGAGGGCTCAGTGGAGTGGTCAATCTGGTCTGTGAAGTATTTATTAGACAAAGTTTTTTAAACTTGCCTGTGTGATCTGTAACAGTTCAGAACAAATTCCAACAGTTTTCTCTGCACTTTGAACCTTCAGCTCAGCACTCTGCAGTCAGTAATCTTTATTGGGCCTGCAGCTTTCCGGAGGCCTCCCCTCACCTGGGTATGGGTTCTGACATCTCCACTGGAGGCTGCTCCTCTGAGGAGGAAGGGAGGGATAGGATAAGGAAGAGGCCAGGAGTGCACAATCAGCCTCCAGGGGAGCCACCTTTGGGAGGTCAGGCACAGGCACAAAGGACGCATGGCCAAGAGGTTGTCCAAGGCAGAAGGGGCCGCAAAAGATACCACTATCCTGCTGCCAGGGTATACAGGCAGCGAAGCAACTATCTCAATATGACTGAGGTGCAGTGCCGAAGGAGGTTCCGACTCTCAAGGGAGACAGTCAACTATATCTGTCAGATGATTGGCCCTGAGATCTCTCCTAACTGTGTGGGCGGACACCCCATGCCAGCGGCTCTGATGTTGCCCTCAACTTCTATGCCTCTGGCTCCTTCCAGGGCTCGGTGGGTGATCTTTGCAATGTCTCCCAATCAGCTGTCCACACTTGTGTTAGGCAGGTCACTGACGCTCTGTTCAGGCATGCATTGACCTTCACCCACTTCCGCTGGGACCCGGCAAGACAGACACAGTGAGCCAGTGGCTTTACGGCCATTGCTGGCTTCCCCCACGTCCAGGGTGCAATAGACTGCACATATGTGGCCATCAAGGCGCCAGCAAGTGAGTCCAGTGCCTTTGACAATGGGAAGGGCTTCCACTCCATGAATGTCCAGATAGTGCATAATCACAGGATGCAGATTCTACAAGTCTGTGCAAGGTACCCAGGCAGCTCCTATGACGCCTACATCCTCAGACACTCCCAGGTGACGGGGCTCTTCAGTGCTCTGGCTCGGCTGGATGGATGGCTGTGGGGTGACAAGGGCTATCCCCTCAGAAGGTGGCTCATGACGCCTCTCCGCCATCCAATATCAGAAGCTGAGGAGCGCTACAATAGGAGCCACGCCTCCACAAGGGCTTTGGTGGAGAGAGTCATCGGTCTTCTCAAGATGCGCTTCCGATGCCTGGACCGCTCAGGGGGCGCACTCCAGTACCCCCCAGATCGTGTGTCAGTGATAGTGGTAGCATGCTGCGCTCTCCACAATCTTGCATTGGAAAAGGGGGATGCTGAGGATGATGAAAACATTGACACAGTGGCTGCGGCTGCACACGATGAGCCCAGCACTGAGTCTGAGGATGAGGAAGCACAGGGGAATGATGAGGGGCTAAACGCTGACCCGGGACTGCACCAAGGAGGCAGGGGCACCCAGGAGACTTTAATCCAATGAACCTTCAGCTAGCTCCACACAAATGGATCGGCAGGACCAGCCTTGCCTGGCACTTCCATAGTCGGCACTTAAGTGCTACATCTGCCACTTCATCAGCTGCAACTAAGGGCTTTGGCATAAACCTCAAGATCCACTCAAACACTCATGACATGCATCTAAAACATACAAATGCAGCACAAAGGAGCCACCCTCAGCCATGGTAATGCATCTGGATTTAATTTTATCCATCATATAGTCCAACAAAATGAAAGCAAAACATTTTTGCAACAGCAAGAGATAGTAATTCCTTAATCTAAGGCCAACACAAAAGCACCAGTGAGAAACCCGTGGTGTGCCTAAGGTGCTTTATGCTTAAGTTTCCGGGTGCTACATCTTGGTGCAGACCCATCGCTGGGAGTGGCATCTGAGACAGCCTGCTGACTCAGCTGTCCTGTTGGCCTCGATGACTTTGATGGACATCCTCTGGCCCATGGAGCCTGTGCTGGCCCCGCCTGGGAGGAATCTGCTAGGTCCACAGCTGGCATCTCCCCAGTCGACACAGCCTTACCCGATGAAGTGGTCACTGAGAGAGGGGCGGAGCAGCTGTTGCCCTCATCCAGAGCGCCGTGAGAGGAGCCCGCAGATACGACAGGCAGCTGCTCCGCTGAGGTGAGGTCGTCCGGACCTTCCTGCTCACCGTCGATGGATGGGCAATGAGCTGGGTAAGTTGAAGACCACACCATGTTCCACATTGGCAATAACCAGCTGTGGCCTCTGGCGCTGTGAGGGCTTGCAGGTGCAAGCGTAACCCAGGAGAGGCTGCTTGTTCTCTTGGAAGCCCCTCGCCATGAGAGTCGCCATTCTCTCCATGGAGGAAGCATGATGCTCTGCCAAGAGGCTCATTGCATCAGTGATGTTCCATGTGGACTCCTCCACCACGGACACCAAGCGGAGCATCGTCTCATCCAACAGTCCCAGATGCTCCCGCACACCCGGCTGCATTTCCTGCAGCTGCTGTGTTGTGGACGACTCCAGAGGCACATCATCGCATCGCGACTCCCGACTCAGGATGTGCCTGGTCCCCTGCAGTCCACCTGGCGCCTTTGGCACTCTCTGTCTCTGCCATCTCCTCCAGCGATTGTGAAGTGCCCTCTCCACTGTGCCCCGGGACACTAGCTGACATTGCAATCCCCACCGATGTGCTAGGACCTGCGCTGGTGCCTGCCTCTCAGAAATGGTATGACGCAGGTGACAGTTCACAACCCTCAGGTGTGAGAGGGGGCATCTGTAATGGAGCCTGGTCGCCGGCCTCTGATGAAGCTGAAAATAACAACAAGGACAGTGGATCAGTTAGCATCCATACAGTGACACACTTCATCCCTTTCCCTCAGGCTCATTATGCACTCAAACTTCCAGAACCTCAGGAGACGAATATTGGTGGGGTGCCAAATAGTCAGGAGGAGACCCAAGCATTACAGATGGATACAGATAGGCTAGTCAGATGGCCTAAGGAATGCCAAATGGAATGTTATGTGGATAAGTGTGAGGTGAAGCAGTTGGGCAAGACAAACAAGGGACGGGAATTCCACGGTAGGACCGTGGAAAGTAAGGAAGATAAGAGGGACCTTGCTGTGCATGTCGACAGGCCCACTAAGGTAGCAGGACAGACAAATAAGGTAAAGTTTAAGAAGGTAAATGACATACTTGCCTTTATTAGCTGAGGAATAGAATGTAAGAACTGGGAGGTCATGTTGCATGTGCAGAAAATGCTGCCTAGGCCACAGCTATACTTCTGCATGCAGTTGTGATCTGCGCTTCACGGGAGGGATGTGATTGGAGTGGAGAGAGTGCAGAAGTCACTGATCAGGATGCATGCTGGGCTGGAGAGTTGGAGCTATGAGGACACATAGCATAGACTGGGGATATTTCCCCTGGAGCAGAGGAGATTGAGGGATGACATTACTGAGCTTTATAACATTATGAAGGGCATAGATAGGGTAGACAGAAAGGAGCTTTTCCCCTTGGTGGAGGGATGAGTAACCTGGTGGCATTGATTTATGGTAAGTGGCATGAGGTTGACAGGTGAGATGATGAGGAACTTTTTCACACAGTAATGTGGAACACACGGGCTGAAAGGGTGGTGGATGCAGAAACCCTCCTAGCATGTAATAAGCATTTGGATGTGCAGTTACAATGCCATGGCATACAAGGCCAAGGGGATACTGGTCAGAAATGGGATAAAGCGACTTTGGAAGGTGCTTGACTTTCGCATCTTCGAAGGGCCGAGGGACCTTTGTGTATGACCCACACCTCTGACTATCAGTCTGTGAATGAGCAATGTTGCTTTAATAACGATTTCAACAATCATCAGTGCTTTGGATGGTGGGAAGACAGAGCGGATGTGACTGTGGGCCTCAAATACCTGGCCACTCCACCCAAGCCTCACCGACACCTGTGGACCTGGGCCTCCTGTTCGAAATAGCTCAAAAATCACCAAATGAGCCTGGCCGCCTCCAGTGCGCAAACGCTCAGAAGCATTGTGCACATTTTTCTCCTGAAAAACAGAGAAGACCATTCATTGGGGCTAATCGCACATGGACTCTGCATGTGCACGCCGCACCCCAACCAGAGTGGCCCATCTCAGACCTCCAGTGCCTCCTCTCCCCGCTACTGCTGACTGGTCACAAAAATATAGTATGCCTGCTCCCAACACCCCCCTCTCCCAATGGCCTCCTTGGACATATTCTGCGTCCATCACTTTCAGAAAACACAATCTTAGCTCCCATGGCAAGGAGGCACAACTAGGTGAGTTGCCGAGGGCAGCAGGTGGCTCTTGGCCACAATACCTTGAGGCTCCCCTTCCACAATCTCATCACCATGAATAGGACATGTGTTGGAGTTCTGAGTATGTGCCTAGCTGCATTTCCTGCAGGTTGCCCCCAGACTAGTCATGTGTGACTAAGAGCAACACATGGTGCAGGGGAGAACTCATCTCCTCATGAACCACTGAGGCTGATCTAAGCATGGGGACTGTCCGCTTGCCCACCCGGCATATGACAAATGCCCAACATGATTCAATGCAGTCACGACAGTAAGACTTGGTGGGGGAGGTGGGGGGGGGGGGGGGGGCACGCTGGGGGTGGGGGTGGGGGGAGGTGGGGGCCCTCAAAAGCTAAGGCCACCCGTTAGGTTAAATGCCCAACACCAACGTGGTGAGCGCAACAAATCGCTGAAGCGCTTACGGCACTGGATCCAGGTGTGCCGCACCACCTCTGCCACCTCCTCCCAGGCACGTTTGGTGATGTGGGGAGGCCTCCTCCTCCCATCCTGGGGAACCAGCACCTCTTGCTGTGCTGTCACCTCCTCAAGGAGAGCAGCAAGACAATCATCAGAAAAACGAGGGGCGCATTGGCCCCCCCGCTGGCCTACCCTGCAGCTTGCCCTGCTCCTGTGGCAGACCCTGCAGCCTGCCCTGCTCCTCTGCTCTACCCTCCACATTGACCTGCTGAGCAGACCCGCTGTGGTAGGACCTGCAGGTGGCTATGGTGAACAGCCTGCAGGAGGCTGCCAGGCCTTCTTTTAAACAGATTGCCGGGTTGCCATTTGACCCGGCTGTCTGTACATGCCCGCTGCGAACTTCACACTCCTGCTCTCCACAGGAGTCAAAAATGCGTCGGGCGGGCCTTAATTGGCCCGCCCACGCAAAATGGTGGCACGGCCCCAATTGGGGGAGGCGATCGGGTCCACGCCTGCCCACGTCAGCACCTGCTCCGCCCGCCCGCCAAATGGAAAATCTTGGCCATGGACACCAACAAACCAAGCAAAAAACACATTTACTGAACCCCAATGAGAAAACCAATGGACACCATTTCATTTTTTTCACTTCTACTTTAACCATTGAATCAAAATCAGCATAAATTAAGCATGATTTACAAGCAAATTGCAAATACAGCAAAGATAGATTTCATGGATTTACTGTGCTGTCCACGTACATAACAATAATTTCAGCCACAAAGTCCTTTTAACCTCTAAACTTTAGCAGGTAGAATTCCAGCTCCTTTCCTTTGAGATTTAGCCACCAATTCTCATTTGACAGCAGCTCCAAACCTCGCCAGGTTCCACATGCATTGTCTTCACCAAAATGGTGCAGTTGTGCAGAACCTCGTCAGCTCTGCACACAAAAATCTTGATGTATGGATCCACCAGAATCACCTTCTTATGAATGCTCAGTAACAACCCTGTGCACTCTATGGCCAGTTAGAACCATAGAACCATAGAAAAGTTACAGCACAGAAGGAGGCTATTTGGCCCATCTTGTCCATGCCAGCCGAAGGACACCCAGGTGCCCTTTCTAATCCCACCTTCCTGCACCCGGCCCATAGCCCTGCAGCTTACAGCACCTTAGGTGCAGATCCAGGTACTTATTAAAAGAGCTTAAAGTTTCTGCCTCTACCACCAACTTGGGCAGCGAATTCCAGACACCCACTACCCTCTGCCTAAAAATGTTCTTCCTCATGTCCCCCCTACACCTTCTGCCACTTATCTTGAATCCATAACCCCTGGTTCTAGAATTCTCCACCAAGGGAAACAATTTTATCCTGTCCACTCTATCTATTCCCCTCATAATTTTGTACACCTCAATCAAGTCACCTCCCAGTCTTGGAAAAACTCAGCAGGTCTGGCAGCATTTGCGGAGAGGGACACAGTTAACGTTTCGAGTCCGAATGACCCTTCAACAGAACTAAATAAAAATAGAAGAGAGGTGAAATATAAGCTGGTTTAAGGGGAGGGTGGGACAAGTAGAGCCTTGCATGTGATATCACTGTGATGACTCTTTTGGCTTTTCACCCACCCCAAACAAATAAAAGTTCATGAAAAAATTGTCTTTTTAACTCAGAGCTTTGAACAGTATAGATTTGAATTGGATTATTCCTAGGCAGCTTGGATTTGTCCCACCCTCCCCTTAAACCATCTTATATTTCACCTCTCTTCTATTTTTACTTAGTTCTGTTGAAGGGTCATTCGGACTCGAAACGTTAACTGTGTTCCTCTTCGCAGATGCTGTCAGACCTGCTGAGTTTTTCCAGGTATTTTTGTTTTTGTTTTGGATTTCCAGCATCTGCAGTTTTTTGCTTTTATTTTTTCTTTCACCTCTCAGTCTTCTTTGTTCTAAGGAAAATAACTCCAACTTATCCAATCTCTCCTCGTGGCTACACTTTTCTAACCCTGGCAACATTCTGCACTCTCTCCAGAGCTATTACAACCTTCCTATAATGTGGTGACCAGAACTACACACAATATTCCAGCTGTGGCCTCACTAGTGTTTTATACAATTCCAACATTATATCCTTACTATTATATTCTATACCTCTGCTAATGAAGGAGAGCATTCCATATGCCTTCTTTACAACCTTGTCTCCTTGAACTGCTGCCTTCAGGGACCTGTGTACTTGTACACCAAGATCTCTCACTTCATCTACCCCTCTTAGTATATTCCCATTTATTGTATAATCCCTGTAACTGTTTGACCTCCCTAAATGGATGACCTCACATTTCTCTATGTTAAAATCCATCTGCCACTTTACCGCCCACTCCACCAACCCATCTATATCATTTTGGAGATTATGGCTATCCTCTACACTATCCACTACTTGGCCAATCTTCGTGTCATCTGCAAATTTCACAATTGTGCCCCCCATGTTCACGTCCAAGTCATTAATATATAACACAAACAGCAAGGGTCCCAATACCGAGCCCTGTGGAACACCACTTGAGACAACTTTCCATTTGCAAGGGCATCCATCGACCATTACCCTTTGTTTCCTGTTACAACCCAACCTTTTATCCAGTTTGCCACATTACCCTGAATCCCATGGGCTTCTGGTCAATCAGTTCCTTTAACATGATTGAAGCAGTGACAGGAACCTTATTTCCCATTATCTTTGCATCCAGATCCAGCCTTTGTGTTCACCTTTTTTCAACAGAACCACAACATTTTCTTCCTCCAGCGAACCTGATCACATGGGTTGGTTTTCGGATCAGCTGGGGTCATGTGGGCCTATTTGCATCCTACCCTCCTCCTCCACCCAGCACTTGCTTTGTCTGATTTTTCTTTCCCCTGCTCCTTGGACTGGCAGAGTCACTCTGCCAAACTCTCAGTGCTGTGGCTACCACTCTCTGAGTTGGGCATCAGTCACCAAGCCTCTACAAAGGGCAGAGTTCATTACAATCTCTCTTTCAAAAAAAACAATATCTCCATTTGTGGAACATTCCCTCAGCACTGCACTGAAGTGTCGCCCTGGATTATGTGCTCACGTCTCGAGAATGGGGCTTGAACAAACCATGTTGTGACTCAGAGAACTCAAAATTCTTACAGGGCTCGACAGGGTCGATGCAGCAAGGATGTTTCCCCTGGCTGGGGGACTAGAACCAGGGGGCACAGCCTCAGTATAAGGAAAGGGCATTTAGGACTGAGATGAGGAGGAATTTCTTCACTCAGAGGGTGATGAATCTTTGGAATTCCCTGCTCCCAAGGCCTGTGGAGGCTTGGTCATTGAATATGTTCAAGACTGAGTTTGACAAATTTCTAGATATTAAAAGCATCAAGAGGTACAGGGACAGTGCAGGAAAATGAAATAGAAGATGAGCCATGATCTCATTGAATGGTGGAGCAGACTAGAAGTGCTGAATGGCCTAATCTGCTTCCATTCCTTATGTTCTTGTATTCTCAGGGACAAGAGAGCTGTCACTGAGCATTATTACATTTGTTTACATGCAGTAATTGGGGTCCAATTAGGTTAGTGAATGGGATTTGGATAAATATTGTCCATTGACATAAAGTGGTGGAGGGAATTCAATCTCCTGTAGTGTGCCTCTGGAAAATGAAGTATGATGAAAAATAAACACAGATTAAGAGAGATTTGTGAGAAAGAATGGGAGCTGATATGTTGCTTTAGAGTTAAATAAAACTTAAATCAGCCTGCAGGTCATCTCGGGCAGAAGTGAGAGCTCTAGAGCGGAACCCGTGACCCTTTGACTGAGGAGAAAAATATCAACCAAGGATCCTGTTATTGATTTCCAACTCCTGTTAAAAAGAACACTTGTAGCTTATGGACTTTGGGTGAGGGCAAGACTGGACGTGGCTGGGATGCCCCTCCTGTTAATAGTTAATGATGTTCACTATTTCACTGATTGGGTTCTCGAGTGAAGAAGCTCAGGAGACCAGAATATATGCAGCAGCCGTCGGACCAAATCCCAAAATGTGTTAGACCTTGATACAGCCAAGGAGAAGGTAATAGCCATCACATGTAACTGAGCTACTTCAGTTCATATTTAATTCCAGAATTGAAAATGATAACATTAATTTTACACTTTAAATTTTTAATTATTCTCACTAGCCTATCCCCCATGGAATTGCTCACAGTGAGTCAGATGATCAGCAATTTATAAGGACAGAGATATTAGACCATTCAACACACAATGAATTATTCTGCTGCTAAGGAAGCACTGTGTTAACTTGATCTTTGATACAATAATGTCCATTTCCTGAGCCGCTTGGAGAATAACTTTTTTCTGTGTGAATTGCCAGATAGATGTAACTGCCTGGTTTCTCTGTGGTCAGATTCTTCCTGGTTTTTTATATGTTATATTTATTGTGGCTTTGCATATGTAACAAAAGTGTGATGTCTGGGGTTGTGTGGACTCAAAGCCCATACATTTATACATTTAAAACTGTTTGCAGTAAATTGCTTGTCATTAAAGTGCAGCTTGTTTTAATCTAGGAAATAATTCAATTCAATTCAAATTTTATAGTTCATTCATAAATTCATGGTGGGTGCACTGCCCATTCATTAAAAATCACACACAAACAAATAACTAACGATGAAAAAGCAAAAGTACATCACAAATGATGAGCAAAGTAAAACCCCATGTCACCACAGTGTAGTGTTATCTTCTCTCTAGGTACACAGACAACACACAAACAAATTCCTCTTCTTGGTGAGAGGACTGGGAGAGGGGGTAGGAAGGTGAATATTTCCAGGGAGACCGCCCCGGAGATGTGAGGGAACAATGGATGCACAGAACCTCTCAGTCCCTAGAAACACAGCAGCGAAAGCACCACCTACTTGAGTTTCTTCCCTCCTTCCACAATCTTCGCCTTGTTCAGTGGAGCTGCCTTTTCCATCAGCGGAGAGGATACAGGCGAGCTGTTGCTTATGCTGGCAAAGAAGGAATGCTGTAAAGGGATTCTCCAGTTGCCTCCAGCTCTAGCCTTCCCACAATGATCATTGGCCTCTCCTGGCCTGGCCTGTTGATGATGTCCCATCTGCCCTTGAGGTGGACGCTGCTGATGTTCTACGAGGCTAAGCCCAGGGACTCTGACAATGAGGACTGCTGGACCTTGGAAGAGAATTTCTGCCTGGGGTCCGAGCACTTCCTGCCCTGCTGGTGTCCCTCAAAGGTGATGACAGGAGGAGGCCCAGAATGAAAAATCAGTAAAAACTGAAAAATAAGAATGCTGGTCGGAACTGGTTTTGTATACCTTAAAATGGAACACCAGTAAAAACTGGGAAATAAGAGTGTTGGTCTGAACTGTTTTTTCCCTTGTAGGGGACTGGGGAGGAGATTCAGTCATCCCCCCAAGTGAGGAGGTAATCAGGGAGATATGTGGGGGACCTGGACACAGTCCTGTCCCTGGCCCACCTCGATGGCTTCCACCATGGCTCCATGACTTGAGGGAACACTGCACTGCTGGAGGGCCAACACTAGAGAACATGGACACAGAAATCGGATAGAAACATTGGAAGAAAGGCATTTAATTTCCTGATGGTCCAGTTAGTGCGTGATAACCAATAGCACATTATGGATCACCAGTTTCCATGGCAACTGCTATGATGGCTTAAGCCTACAGTAATCCTCAAGCCACCCTTTCTTTCCTATGAACTAGGAACAACAATAGATTGTTCAGTCTCTGTTTCACCATTCAATTAGATCATGACTGATCTAGACGTCAGCTCTGACTTTGTTCCATATCCATTGTTATCCGTAACTAATCAAAATATCAATCCAAGTCTTCAAAATGTAATTTACTTGGTGTTTGCATCCTTTTTGGGGAGAGAATTCAAGATTTTCAGTTCACTTTGTGAGAACAATTATTCCCTAATTTCACTCGGGATTGGCCAAGCTCTAATTTTAATGTTCTGCTTTTTGTTATGAATTCCCATAAAGCAGAAGAAATAGGTTATAAAACAGAACATTCTGCAAATACACAGCAGGCCAGGCAGTGTCTGTGGAGAGAGAAACAGTGTGAATCTTTCTGGTTTGGAACTGGGAAAAGTTAGAAATGTAATAGGTCTTGAGCAGGTGAAAGTGAGAGAGTAAAAAGAACAAATGGAAGGTCTTTGATGGAGGGAAGAAAGGAGAAACTAACTGACAGAGGAGCTGGTGGTGCAAGGTCATAGTGAGTGGTAATGGGACAAGTAAAGAAACAACCCATGTGTCTAGAGGAGGAGCGAATATCAGAATTCCGAATAGCTGGCATCTGAAAGCAAAAGCAGGAGTAAAATTAAACTTTTTTGTGGGATATGTGGAATATTTCATGTTCTAGTCCTACTCAGGCCCCCTCCCTCACCTCTTTTTTTTGGTACATTGATGACAATTTGCTATCTGCTCTCATCCTGAACTGGAAAATCAACAATGCTTCCATTTTGCACTCTTCTCTTGCCTTCATATGGTCATCTCTAATTCTTCCCATTTCTTCCTTGACTTCTCTGTCTCCATTTCTGGGGATAGACTATCAACAAAATTTCACTATAAGTCTGCTGACTCCCATAGCTGGTTTGACTACATTTCCTTACACCTTCACCGGGATTTTCCGGCTCCATCATCGCTGGAGATTCGACGGCCCAGCCAAAGATCCATTGACTTTCAGCAGGACCAGGCAATCCTGGCAGTGGGCGGGGCCAGAAAATCCCACCCTTTGTTTATTGTAGGTGCTCTGCTGCATTCTCCCAGTTTCCTTGTCTCTGCCGCATCTGCATTCAAGATGCAAACTTTCAGGAGAGAACTTTTGATATGTCTTCCTTTTTCTCAAACAAGGATTCCTGCTATCATGGTTGACAGGGCCCTCAACTGTGTGTGTTAGACCATAAGACCATAAGACATAGAAGCAGAAATTAGGCCATTCGGCCCATCGAGTCTGCTCCGCCATTCAATCATGGCTGATAGGTTTCTTAACCCCATTCTCCTGCCTTCTCCCTGTAACCTTTGATCCCCTTACCAATCAAGAACCTATCTATCTTGGTCTTAAATATACTCAATGACCTGGCCTCCACAACTTTCTGTGGCAATGGATTCCATAGATTCACCACTCTCTGGCTAAAGAAGTTTCTCCTCATCTCTGTTCTAAAAGGTCTTCCCTTTACTCTGAGGCTGTGCCCTCGGGTCCTAGTCTCTCCTACTAATGGAAACATCTTTACCACGTCCACTGTATTCTGTAAGTTACAATCAGATCCCCCCTCATCCTTCTAAACTCCATCGCGTATAGACCCAGAGTCCTCAAATGTTCCTCATATGTTAAGCCTTTCATTCCTGGGATCATTCTCGTGAACCTCCTCTGGACCCTCTCCAGGGCCAGCACATCCTTCCTGAGATATGGGGCCAAAAATTGCTCATAATATTCTAAATGCAGTCTGACCAGAGCCTTATAAAGCCTCAGCAGCACATCCCTGCTTTCATATTCTAGTCCTCTCAAAATAAATGCCAAAATTGCATTTGCCTTCCTAACTACCGACTCAACCTGCAAGTTAACCTTAAGAGAATCCTGGACTAGGACTCCCATGTCTCTTTGCACTCCAGATTTCTGTATTCTCTCCCCATTTAGAAAATAGTTATGCCTCTATTCTTCCTACCAAAGTGCATGACCTCACACTTCCCCACGCTGTATTCCATCTGCCGCTTCTTTGCCCATTCTCCTAACCTGTCCAAATCCTTCTGCAGCCTCCCCGCCTCCTCAATACTACCTGTCCCTTCACCTCTCTTTGTATCATCTGAAAATTTAGCCAGGATGCCCTCAGTTCCTTCATCTAGATCATTAATGTATAAATTGAAAAATTGTGGTCACAACACTGATCCCTGTGGAACTCCACTAGTCACCGGCTGTCATCCTGAGAAGGACCCCCTTATCCCCACTCTCTGCCTCCTGCCAGACAGCCAATCTTCTATCCATGCTAGTACCTTGCCTCTAACACCATGGGCTCTTATCTTACTTACTTATCTTCCATTTCCTGCACTTCTGCCCTCACCCCTTCCCCTCCCTACTTGAATCACAATGAGTTCCCATACTCTTCACCTTCCATCCGATCAGCTGCCATATTTAACAAATCACCCTCCGCCATTTCCATCACCTCCAGCTTGATATCATCAACAAACACATCTTCTCTTCCCCTCCCCTTTCAGTATTCCAAAGGGACTGTTCCTGTTACAACATCCTAGTCCACTCCTCAGTCACTCCCAACAACATCTCCTTTTCTCAGGGCTTCTTTCTAAGCAATCAGAAGATGCAACCCGCCCATTCACCTCCTCTGTCCTCACCATCCAAGGACACATGCACGTCTCCCAGGTAAAATAGCAATTTATATGTGCTTTCTTCAATTTAGTAGACTGCATTTGCTGCTCAAAATGCAGCCTGCTCTACACTAGGGAAATCAAAAGCAGATTGGATGACTATTTGATGGAACACCTCCGTTCAGTCCAGTAGAACACCTCTTATTTTAATTCCCTATCTTTTTCTCACACTGGGTTCTCTGTCCTCGGCCTCCTGCAGTGTACCAATCAAGCCCAACTTAAGTGTGAGGAACAGTGCGTCATCTTTCAATTAGCCACTTTTCAGTCATCAGGTATCAACACTGAGTTAACAATTTCAGACTGTAACCTCTGCCCCCATTATGCTTCCTTTTTCTTTTCATTTGCATTTTACTCTTGATTTTCTCTTGCCCTGATGGAAGGCCATCAACCTGAAATGTTGCTCTCTCCACAGATGCTGCCAGACCTGCTGAGTATTTCCAGCATTTTCTGTTTTGATTTCAGATTTCCAGCATCTGCTACATTTTACTTTGTATTTGAGGAAATAGGTTCCCTGCACTGACATTGTTGAATCGCTTTATCATGTAAAAGACCTCTGTTAGATCACTCTTCAAGCTTCTAACCTCAAGGGGATTCAAACCAACATTATATAGTCAGGGCTCAGGATTTATTCCTTATTCCAGTCAATATCTGTTATACAATCCATAGGGCCAACATATCCTTCCTGAGGATCTGCGTCCAAGCTGAATGTACCAGTTCAGTTGGGATCTGACCAAGGCTCTGTACAAATGAAACATAATTTCCTCTCATTGTATTGCAGCCCTTGTCTTTTCCTACTCTGAAGATCTCACAAATTTATTTTTTTTGGATCCAAATCGGCTGACTGCATCCTTCCACACATGGAACTCCATTAGTCACCGTTTTGTCCCCTCACTCAATCTGCCCACATCTCTTTGTAACTTCCTGCTCCCACCTACATGACTTACTGTTACTCCTAACTTAGTGCCAGCTGTGAACTTGGGTATCCCATTCCCTGTTTCTTCATCAGAGTCTTTGATATATTTGGTGAAAAGCTGAAGCAACAGTACTGATCCAGGTCCTTAGCAAACACCACATGTTACAGCCAGCAATTGGAAGTTATTCTCTCTCCTGCTCTGTCTCCTGTCTCCCAACCAATTTCATACCAAAATCACAAGGTCACCTCCAATTCTGTACACTTTTAGTTTTGTGAAAAATCTTTTATCAGGGACTTTAGCAGTGATGTCACACGAGGGGAGAATAGGATATGGCTGCTAATTGGGGATGGGAGTCCTGATCTGAGGTTAACCCACACCTGATCGGAGTGCTGCAGAGAGCACACAAACCTCATGCCCTCTGCTAATTTAAATGACAGTACCAAGCAGCCCAGTGCTAAGCATGCTGCTGAGCGGCTGCACATATCAGCAAGTTTGTGTGAAGCTAACTCTGCTGAAAGCCAGTCTGCCCCTATTAAAGGTGAGGTACATTCTGGATGCAGCACATGTCAAAAGTGGCTGGAGGAGAGTCTCTGAGCAGAAAGAAAGTGGCACAACAGGCCAGAGAGTTGGCTCCAACATTCTCCAATGCAGGAGGTGGACAACTGACGGTCCCCCAGATGGACACTAAGAAGGCAGTGGGAACAAGTAGCCACTTATCCTTAAGTTCGTATAAACTTTCCTTTTAGCTTGATACTTTCTCTTCCCTCATTTGTTGACCATGGTTGTTTCACTGCACAAGTGTAATTCTTGGAGGGAATTTTCCGTTTTTGAAACTTAGTGCGGTGTTGGGTGGTTCCACGGCACGTATCCTGCGGCTTGGATGGGGGGTAATTTGTGCCCGAATCCACGCTTTAAGCTCATTAATTATGCACAGGTGAGTATCTCTCCGAATCACCTGGCAGGTTGGGAGCTGATTCGTCCACCCCACCATTACCTAGCAGGGCCAAAGGTCCGGGCATCACATTTAAACACCACTGGAGCACACACATCTCACCCTCTGCAGACCAGATGTCTCCAGGACACCTACAGAGATGTCTGCAAGCCACAAGAAGGAAGCAGAAAATCACTTCAGCCACTCCATGGCCACACACCCTGGTAGGCACCATCAAGACGTAGGCAAAAGGGGGATGATGCACCTTGACCTCCTTCCAGGTGCACTTTCTCTTTGAGGAAACATGGCAAGACCCTCAGGCACCCACTGGGAGGATGAGCATCAGCCGGACATCCCGGGGGCCTTGTCTCAGTACACTCCAAGGGTGTTCAGCCACTCAGAGTCCTCTCTGCCTGTGAGCTTATTCACTCCAGCAGCTCAGGCCATGGAGGGTGCATCTGTCCCTGAGCAAGAGACCTTTATAAGGCCAGGGCTCTCCAGGCCTCGGACCACCAGAAGGCATCTGCCAAGACATCAGGACATAGGAGTCAGGAGGCTGCCTCCAATTCTGCTGAAGATGCTGGGGCTGCACCCAGGCATAGTGGCAGGGTTAGGAAAATTAAGGAATGTTCAAATCATTTTTAGGTACAGGAGCTACCATTGTAAAATATTGCACTTTTGTAAATACATTTGATTTTTATATGAATGGCTTTGTAAACTGAAGGCCTTGTGATGATGTACATGTGAATCCTCTTATTTCAAGGTTTATCCATCCTCTCACTCAGTGACAGTTTCACTTTGTGAGATTCACATTCATATGATGCCACCCTCAATGAAGATAATCTCCAGATCCTTGTGTGACGTCAGGGAGATGTGTTAAAATCTTTTTAGAAGTGTGTGATTTATGTGCTTCTAATCCTTCCTTCTCACTGAAGACCATTGTGTGAGGACAGCACATCATTCTTGATTGATTGGCAGCACTTGTGCGTCCTCAGTGGTGGTGGGAAAGTTTCACCTCTCACTTCCCAGAGTGAGTGCATATAGAGGCACCGTGGACCTTTGTGGAAATCAAGGGCTAGTGAATCATGAGGCTAGAAGGTGCAAGTGTGAATGCTGGACTCATGCTCAAATCAATTGGCTGGAATTCCCTTGAGATGAAAGGGAATGGCATTGAGGGTCAGGAGGACTGTGGCCTTCTCCACATGCCTTCAATTTACTCCTTCTGGAATCTGGTAGCAATTAAAGTGTCACATGCATGTCTCCTACGTCTTGCTTCCTCTACAGCATTGTCACATTCAAAGTGACCCTCAGCTCCCTCTTGAGGCTCCTGGGCCTCCTGATCTTCACCCTCTAAAGATCTCTCATCCACCTCCATTTCACCCCCTGGCAGGAGATCACCTCTTTGCATTGCCAAGTTGTGAAGGGCACAACAATGATGCCTGAAACCCTATCTGGAGTGTATTGTAGTACGCCACCTGAGTGGTCCATACATCTCAAACACATCTTCAGAATGCCAGTGGTCTGCTCAATTAGGGACTGCGTGGAACTGTGAGCTGCATTGTATCCCTCCTCTGAAGCACTCTGAGGATGATGCATGGGTGTCATGAGACAGCATTTCCCCAAGCTTCCCCACTTATCCCCAAGCAGCCATCCCTGTAGACACTGAGACCCTTCGAATATCTGAGGCACTTGGGAGTGACTCAGGATGTAGGAGTCATGGCAACTCCCAGGACACCTGGCACAGACATGCAGTATGTGCTCTCGTGATCACACACCAGTTGTAAATTGATGGAATGAAAGCCTTTGCGGTTTATAAACATTAGGGGTTGCAGCCATGGAGCACTTAAAGTCACATGGATACAGTCGATTGCACCCTGCCCTCTTGGGGAGCCAGAGATAGCAGCAAAACTGGTGAAACTCACAGCCTGGGTATCCTTGTCCAGAGTAAACCTCACATAGTGATGTGTCCTGTTATAAAGGGCACCTGTGACGACCTTTAAGGGTCTATGTGTTGCGGACTGTGAGATGCCACACAGGTCCCCTGTGGCTCCCTGAAACGACCCACAGGCAAAGAAATTGAGCGCGGCGGTCACCTTTAAAGCCACTGGCAAGGGATAGCCTCCTACTCCATGGGGCATCAGGTCTTCACAAAGAATGTGGCATATATGAACTACCATAGCTTGGGACAAGTGCAGATGTGCCCAGCATTGTCTCTAACTTTTTGTAATTAGGAGAGGCTGCATCAGTAGGCCCTTGGTCTGGTGATTCACTTCTATTGTCTGGGTCTGTCCTCTTGACCATCTTCTTACTGTTCTGGTTCCCTTGAGCCTGGACATAAGGTGGACCCTTCTGGTGGAGCTTCGCTCTCCATCCCCTCTCCCTCCTTCACCTCCTCCATTGCATTAGGACCCTCAATAAAAGCATTAAGCCCTGGATCCATTTCTGCTTTTACCTCCTCTCTCTGAAATGAAACATTGAAGACATCAATAAGTAACAGATCCAGATATTGAAGCTCACAATCTGTAACAACTGGAATGATCTATACTGGTTTACACACAAACATATGAAATAAGAGCAGAATTAGGCCATTCGGCCCCTTGAACCTTCTCCGTCATTCAATAAGTTCATGGTTGATCTGCTTGTGCTTCAAGCTCTACATTCCCATTTACCACCCGATATCTTTTGATTCCCTTGCTTAACAAGAATCTAACTACCTCTGCCTTAAAAATATTCAATGACCCTGCCTCCACCACCTTCTGAGGCAGAAAGTTCCAAAGTCGCACAACTCTCTGAAAAAAAATTTATCCTCATCTCTGTCCTAAAAGGGTGACCTCTAATTTTAAAACAGTGCCCTCTAGTCCTGGACTCACTCACTAGTGGAAACATCTTTTCCACATCTGCCTTGTCAAGACCATTCAGGATCTTATATTCTTCAAGCACGTCACCACTCACTCTTCTAAACTCCAGTGAAACAAGCCCAGTCTGTCCAATCTTTCCTCATAAGACAACCCACTCATTCCAGGTATCATTCTAGTAAACCTCCTCTGAGCCACTTCCAACGCCTTTACATTCTCCCTTAAATAAGGAAACCAAAACTGCACACAGTATTCGAGACGTGATCTCACCAATTCCCTGTATAACTGAAGCATATTACCCTTACTTTTATGTCCAATTCCTCTTGTAATAAAGGATTGTATTTCATTAGCCTTCTTTATTTTGTGCTGTACCTGCATAATAACTTTTTGTTACTCATGCGCAAGAATGCCTAGACCCCTCTGCGTCTCTGAATTCTGTAGTGTTCTCTTTATAAGTAACACTCTGCTTTTTTATTCTTCCGGCCAAAGTGAACAACTTCACATTTTTCCACATTATACGCCATCTGCCAGATTTTCACCCTCTCACTCAACCTATCTATATCCATCTGCAAACTCCTCATGTTCTCTTTACAATATACTTTCCTACCTATCTTTGTATTGTCTGCAAATTTAGCTGCCGTGCCTCTGCGCCCCTCATCTAGGTCATTGATGTAAATCATTAAAAGTTGAAGCCCCAGCACAGACCCCTGTGGGACCCCACTAGTCACATCCTGCCGATCAGACAAAAACCCATTTTTGCATACTCTCTGTTTTCTGCCATCCAGCCAATTCTCAGCCCAGGCAAATATGTTACCCCCTACACAATGAACTTTTATTTCCCACAATAACCTTTGATGTGGCATCTTCCCAAATGCCTTCTGGAAATCTAAGTACAGAATGTCTACAGGTTCCCCTTTATCCACAGTGCATGTTGCTCCTTCAAAGAACTCTAATAAATTGGTTAAACATGATTCCCCTTTCACAACACTATGCTGATTCTTCCTGATTACCTTGTGTTTTTCTAACTGCCCAGCTATAACCATTTTAATGATCAATTCTAACACCTTCCCCAGGACAGACGTCAAGCTAACTGGCCTATAGTTTCCTATTTGCTGCCTCCCCCACTTCTTGAATAGAGAGGTTATATTTGCTACTTTCCAGCCTGGTGGAAACTTTGCAGAATCTAGGGAATTTTGGAAAATTAGCACTAACACATCAACTACCTCATGAGCCACCTCTTTTAAGACTCTCGGACAAAGTCCATCTGGACCCAAAGACTTGTCAGCCCATAGCTCCATAAATTTACTCAATACTGCTTCCCAAGTGATTCGAATTTCACCAAGTGCCTCTCCTTCCACCTACTGATTTACAGCTATCACTGGAATGTTTTTATATCCTCTATAGTGAAGACAGAAGCAAAATATTTGTTTATTTCATCTACCATACCCTTATTATCTACTATTAACTTCTCATTCTCACTCTCTAGAAGACCAACACTCACTTTATTTACTCTTTTTCTTTTTAAATGCCTGTAGAAACACTCGCTATCCATCCGTTTTTACATTTCTAGCTAGCTTCCTGTCATCTTCTAATTTCTTTCTACTGATTAACCTTTTAGTCATGTTCTGCTGTTCATTATATTCTGATTTCTGCCCCACTTGCATTGTCACTGACGCTGCCTTGTCTTTGAGTCACTACCGCGTGCATTGAGGTGACAAAGATGCCATACCAGAAACATTATATCTGATTCGCTCATCGCTATGAGAAAATTTGAATGACGAGCGCTACCTAACCTGGCTCATGCTCCAATCGCTGATCTGGCATTCTAATTAACAATATGTTGCTGATGCTTAATGAATAGATGACTTTTTCCTGTCGGGAATGCTAATTCCGGAGAGCAATTGCCTGGCCTCTATTACTGCGATGCCATACATGCCGCAGCTGTGCCTTCTTACCGATTGCCTGCATTCCCAAATTTCACATTCCAATGCTCTTATGCTGGGAATGTGATATTAAGCCATTGACTTCTGAGTATCCCTGCTACAGCGTTGAGAAAGGCTTTGGCTCCTAATGGCGTTCTTCACAAGGAGGTCTTGCTCAGTTCTCTCTAATCAGACTCCAGCTCACTCTTGCAACACCAACCAGTTCGAGGGTGTCACCAGAAAAGGCCCATTCATCCAGCAATGCACACCTCCCACACAGCCTCAGACACCTCCCATTCAGGACCGCTTCTATTTTCAATCTTTAACTGCACCATAACTCCAGTAGAGCAAGATGGTGGCTCCACACTAATATTTCAAAACAAGATTCAACACTTCCCCCTCACTGTCCATGTACCAGAAACCTACCTGGAACCTTGCCTCGAGGCTGTGTCCACGGTCACCTACTGAGGTGAATCCCCCCCAAGAGAACTTCACACACTGCCACCCCTGCCACCATCCCCCTCATCCCCCTCATCCCCCCACCACCTTTACTATGTTTTCCCCAAATTCAGGCTGCAGAGGCCTCCCATTGCCAACACCATACCATCTGCAGGCCAGAGCAGAGATAGACAAGCCTATGGACAACAACTGTGAAAACTCCCTGCACACCAAGCTGTGCATTATTCCGATTGAGAACAAAGCTCTTGCCCCTCCTTGGAGTGGTGCTGATACACTGTACTCCCAATGATTACTCCTGCAGTGAGCCCACTGCAGCCCATTGCTGTTTTCACTCTCTGATTGTTGACTGTGAGGTCCACAAAGCCCCAGGACTGTCTCTGCTCTCTGACTCCTGACTGCAAACTCCAAACCAAGACTTTGCCTTTCACTGAGTTCCCCATTGCCCTCAGGACTGAAGATGACACTATTCCCTTTCGAAACCACACCCCGTCCCTCCCGCTCCACTTATGAATCTGCGTGGGACCCATCCCTCTTTTAGCACACTAACGACCTCCCTCTTCTTTTCTATTCGAGAGTGTGTGTGTATCCTTTCCCATTTGTATGTGTAGTATCTCTCTCACCCCCTTGTTTCTCATCATTTTAGTTACCCTTTTTGGGCTCCAGCTTCCTACACTCGGTTTACCCTTTGCCTCGCAGTGTTCCCCCTCCTCCTCCACCTCCTTGCAAAGCCTTCCTGCCCCTCTACATATTGTTGTACCCCCTTCCCCACCCAACCCCTTGCAAAGCCTTCCTTCGCCTTTGCTCCCCATGTTTCCACCCTTCCCCATCCCATGCCCAGCAACCCCCCCCCCCGCTGAGTCTCTTCCCCAATTGAAATACTGGTTTCAGAATACTCAGCCCTATATGTGTACCGGTGCACAATGCTGTCCTTCTGGACAATGGTGGCACTCATCGGGAGAAGGCCACCCCTACAATCCCTCCCCGGTCACATTACTGGTCAGTCTCTGAAAGTTAAACCCTGCCTGAGTATCACTGCACAGAGCAGTCCTTTCGACTATGGTGGCGACCACCGGGAGCCATCAACCCTATGCCCCTGCAGCGCGGTGTTCCACTGGCATCACAACATGACTGGCACAGCGGTATTGAAGGTTGTCTGTTTATGTCACACTGACCTCGAAGTCCCTTGCAAAGTGAGGTCTGACCTGTGCATGCCACCCTTTCCCAAATGAGATTCAGATTGATGTGATTTCCCGCTGGTGTGACGCAGGATTGGGAGGTGGCCCGCAATTCTGGTGAGAAGCTAATTTAATGAGCATTCATGAGATGGTAAATAATGCAAATGACATTCACACCGTTACTCAGCAGGATGCCTGATCTGTCATTAACCTAGCATTGGGGAATTGCAAACTATTTTTAAGCCATTGGGTTTCTGATTTTTTGGCTCCCGCTAGACTTTCTGTTCCCGCCCACCATGAACCCCACCCCCGCCCCACCCCCCACCCCACCACCCCCCCCGTGGACGTGGTAATCTGAGGTGTAATACACCTTTAAGAGACTGATTGACCACGTGACTGTATGACCCAATAGCTGTGTAGTGCGAGCTACAATGTTAATGTTAGTCCACAGTAGGGCCTGGTTGGAGAAACACATATCATGTCAGTATTCTGTTGCCTGTGTCTACAGTGTATTGTTGTTAACTCGCCGACAAATAAGTGTACAGCCAATTTGCAAGCAAGCGATCCCCACTGTAGAATATAACCGTGGGTGGGTTGGGAAATTCTACCCCTTGTCTTTTAGAGAATGTTCTGCTTTTGTACTGTACCTATAACTTCTTTCAAAATGTCCCACTGTTTGGCTGTGAGTTTACTGCTAGCCCAGTTTATTGCTGTCAATTTAGTTTGCTTTTATTCAAAGTTCTTATTTACCTTTAGAACTCTGATTATGATTCTTGGTCCTCCCACTCAATCCTTATATCGAATGTAATTATACCATAAATTTCACCCACTTCCTTATTTGTCAGAGTGTCTCTAACTCACACTCCAGTTCAGCGACTCTGATCCGGAGTGAGTTGAGGCAGTGACATTTCCTACAGGTATGGTCAGTCAGGACAGTCTCACTGGTCTCCATGGTGACCAATTGCAGCAAAACACAATTGGTTTGTCTGACCAGCAGAATCCAGGTCAAAGAATTTATTTCAATCAATAGTTCCCAATCTAATCTCTTGTCCCTTGTTTATTTTCAGGTGTGGGGATTGCTATGGTCCTTGTGATGACATTTGCCAACATTTCCTACAACTGCATCCTCGCCTACAGCCTGTACTATTTCTTCGCCTCCTTCCAATCCCTCCTGCCGTGGGCAGACTGCTTCAGTTGGTGGGGTGCAGATGAAACATGCAGCAGGACTCCCAAAGGTACTGTCTTCACTTCTATTGGGTAAAGTAAAGACACCCACTGTTCATTTTACATTCTGTCAGTTTGAATGAGAGAGAAAAATGGACAATAGTTCTAATGACCATCTTCATTATGATCAGACAGCAGAAGTACTAAAATAGAAATCAGGAACCATGCCATTGGGTCACTGGGACTGCAGGATAATCAGCTTGAACAGTGGACATGTACAAAGAAAATAGTTAATCTTCCAAAATGTTTTTATGAGGAAAATAAAAGAAAATGAGTCTCTTCCTTCGTTGCTGCTCAGCTGTTCACCTATTCTATAATGTTTTCTTGTGCTCTTTTTCTTACAGTCCATTGTTTTTTTTTCTCTCTCTGTATTTGTGTCTCACATTGTTTCTCTTGCCTGTGTATCTCTGTATTTGTGTCCCACATCGATTCTCTTGTCTGTGTATCTCTGTATTTGTGTCTCACATAGATTCTCTTGTCTGTGTTTCTCTGTATTTGTGTGTCACATTGATTCTCTTGTCTGTGTTTCTCTGTATTTGTGTCCCACATTGATTCTCTTGTCTGTGTTTCTCTATTTGTGTCCCACATCGTTTCTCTTGTCTGTGTTTCTCTGTATTTGTGTCTCACATCAATTTTCTTGTCTGTGTTTCTCTGTATTTGTGTGTCACATTGATTCTCTTGTCTGTGTTTCTCTGTATTTGTGTCCCACATCGATTCTCTTGTCTGTGTTTCTCTGTGTTTGTGTGTCATATTGATTCTCTTGTCTGTGTTTCTCTGTGTTTGTATCTCACATTGAATCTCTTGTCTGTGTTTCTCTGTATTTGTGTCCCACATTGATTCTCTTGTCTGTGTTTCTCTGTATTTGTGTGTCACATTGATTCTCTTGTCTGTGTTTCTCTGTATTTGTGTCTCACATCGATTCTCTTGTCTGTGTTTCTCTGTATTTGTGTGTCACATTGATTCTCTTGTCTGTGTTTCTTTGTATTTGTGTGTCACATTGATTCTCCTGTCTGTGTTTCTCTGTATTTGTGTGTCACATCGATTCTCTTGTCTGTGTTTCTCTGTGTTTGTATCTCACATCGATTCTCTTGTTTCTGTTTCTCTGTATATGGGCAGGAATGTTTTTCTCCCTTTTTCTCATCATGTGAGTTTTTCCCAAATACCTCCCATCCTCTGTATATTTCTCACTGTCGACCTCTCACAAACTCTCCCCCTTTGTGTTGAATTTATTACAATCTCGTCTCCTTCCCTCTCTTCTCACCTCCCACTGCGACCCGCTGTTCAACTCAGGATTACAAATATTTATCGCTAAATTATTGAAGTAGAATTCTGTTTGAATTGACAAAACTAAGCTGAAAATCTTCATTGTGATTGGTTATTTTAAAACTCCTGAAAGAGAGAAAACAATGGGTGGAATTGTCCCAGACTTGCACTCAATGTGGTAGTGAGAGGGAAAAGGAACGTTTACCCGCCTGCTATAATGGCGGCTTTTCACACCATATCATCGTAATCCCACCTCATTAATCATGCATTCCCTTGAAATGTGCCGTACCACAGGCAGGCGGCTTCTGATTCACCACCATGGTGCCTCCTCATAGCTTCCTCATGCAGGGCAACATATTTGAAGTGCACCCACATGTACACCTCTCAGTGCTTCCAGCCCAGGGCTGCTGCACAGAAGACATGGCCCCAAAAGATAAGAAGGCTGCAGGCCCCCAGTTCAGCAACGCATCACTGGAATGCCTTTTGGATGCCATGGAGGCCTGCCCAGATGCCCTCTACCCCTGCTCTGGCAGCAGTTTGGGCAGCAACATCACCAATCTGGCTTGGGAGGCAGTGGCAGTGGTGGTTAGCAGCAACGCCCTGCAAAAGAGGACAGCCACCCAGTGCCAAAAGAGGACAAATGACCTCCTTGGCTCCGCCAGGGTAAGTCACTCTTCTCGACACTCTCAATTCGCACACTCACAAACCCATCACACATCCACAGGGATCTCACTCATTGCCAGTTTAAGGGACATCACCATTCACTCTCTCACATATACCTTCATTGTCCTCATCCCATCCATGTCACTACTCACCACCTACACAGGCCAGGCATATTTATTATCTGGCCTGGCAAGTGCCTTGCTTACACTCTCTCCATCGCTATTCATGCAGGACAAGCTGGCACACAACAACAGGGAGAGGTCACAGACTGGTAGAAAAATGCCTGAAATCAAGGTCCTCACGGACTTTGCAAACAGAGCCATCCAGCTGGCCAGCGCTGACCGGGACCAGTTCTGTGCTGACGGTGAGGTCAGCGCTGCTCTACCGAGTGAGGATCCAGCAGTGCAACATCCATCAGACAACCATGCCATGCGTGATGTGTCCTCTTTCATAGGCCACTGCCATGCACTAATCATCTCTCCTTGCTTTCACAGGTGCATATGGGAAATAGCCGATGGAGTCCACAATCCAAGCCCCGAAGACATATCAGAAGTGAGATCTGCTGAAACCCTCTCTGAAGCCCCATCACAGCACTCATCCACACCCTCCACCAGCACAGAGACACACACCTCGGTGGGACCTAGCTTTAAAGTAGCCTCGGGATCACAATCTGGTGAGCACATCACAATTTCTGATCCACGGTAGGGGGAGGCAGGGACTTCCTAGATGTTCGGTACCCAGAGGACTGCTGGAGGCCAGAAAGTTGCTGAGTTCAAGTCCGACAAGGAGCTCCTGGACTTGGTTATATCTCAGTTGCTGGAGCTGCAAAGGCAAGCTCGAGAATATCAGGAAGGGATGTCCACTGCGGTCCCCAGATTGCAAGGCATGATGGAGGAGTCCGTCTGCCTTTAGTCTGAGGTGATAATACCGGCATGCCAATGCATTGAGGTCAACACTGGCAGGATGGCGGCTGCCATTGGGACTTTGGTCCAGGACATTTTTCCTGCACTGCTGCGTGGTCTCAACTCCATTGCTGATGACATAGGTGCCTCCAACAGTGTCAATGCAAGATCTCGCTCCAACTTCCCCTTCTCCCCAAGGAGTCAGCCTGGGCCCCTTGGGCACCCATAGGGAGGAGGATCAGCAGGTGCACACCCGGGGCCATCCACCCAGGTGACTCCGAGAGTGTCCAGCCCACCCAACTCCCCTCTTCTTGTGACCCCAGCAGCTCTAGCTCCACAGGCCGAGGAGGGTGCCTCTGCCACACAGCAGGACCATGAATATAGTCCGGGGCCCTCCAGGCCTCGGCTGTCTAGATCTGTTAAAGTTATCACAGATAGGGCGTAGCAGTCAGAAGGCTGCCTCCACCTCTGCTGTGGATGCCTGGGGAGCACCAAGATGTAGCGGCAGGGTTAAGAAAGTTTAAAAGATGTACTTGCACAGCCTGGGTACAGGTGTTAATTACTCATACATAATGGTCATTATTGTTAATAAAGTCCCAAAAATGGCTCCTTACCTACGGCTCCTTGTTCTGATGAGCAGTGTTTATGTCATTCAGATGTGAAACCTTGGTCCCTGCACAAGATAAAGACAGATGTCTCAGTCCAGGGCCTCTTTCCCCATGCTTTGTATAACCTCTACAGCACACTGATGGTGCACCTTCACAGTGACTGGTCACATCAGTCATGTCTGCACCTCAATAGGGCTTATCATTGCTGCCAGAATGTCCTGGGCTGGTGGCACAGAGTTCTGTCAATCTCTCCATGTGCTCTCAGCACCTTTAAGGTACAGGTGGCCCCCATCTCTTCAGCAGGGTGCAAGCAGGGTGCCATCAGCCAGACAGGAGTCAGACATTCACATAAGCCATGTGAGGATCTATGGAGTGTCCCCGCTGTTCATTGTCATCATCCTTCTGAATATCGGCACTATGTGCATCCGTTGCATCGCCATGACAGGAGCCTTATCACAGAGAGTATATGCACTGCCATCAGTCAGACAGGAGTCAAACATTCACGGATAAAATGTGAGGATCTATGGGGTCACCTCAGTGTTTGTCGTCATCATCCTTCATGAATCTAGCAGCTATGAGGGCCTCCCGGGTGTGCCTGCCTTCTCTGGCCCCCTCGACATCATCCTCGCCTTTGAGGAAATCCTCACCCTCATCCCTGTCGACATCCTCGGAGGAAGAGATGTCCAGCTCCTCCATTCTTTCTCAGCCAGCTCCTCTCCTCATTGCAGTGCCAGAATGTAAAGGGCACAGCAGACGATGATGATGCATGACTGCCTCTGCGGACAGTGTTGCAGGGCCCCACCTAACTAGTCCAGGCACGGGAACCTCATCTTCAGCCTCCTGATGGTTTGCTGCACCAAGTTGCGAGCTGCAGCATGAGCGTTGTTATACCTTCGCTCTGCTGCAGTCTGAGGCTGCTGCATGGGTGTCATCAGCCATGTGCTCTGTGGGTAGCCTTTGTTCCTGAGGAGCCAACCCTGCAGCCTCTGTGGATCCTGGAAGACGTCAGGGATCTGAGACTTACTGAGAATGTAGGAGTCATGGACACTCCCTGTAAACCGTAGCCCTGCAGGATGCATTTGTGGCGTTCACACACCAGTTGAACATTCAGCCAGTGGAATCCCTTGCAGTTGACATGGTTGACCTTGTTGCAATGGAGATCTGAGCGCCATGTGAGTGCAGTCAATGGCACTCTGCACCTGTGGGAAACCTGAGATCTGGGCAAATCCCAGCGCTCTTGCATCCTGTCTTTCCTGATCCCGGCAAAATGCACAAAGTTGTGTGCCCTCGCGAAGATGGCATCTGTGACTTCATGGATGCGTTTGTGCATGGAGGCTTGCAATATCCCACAGAGCGCACCTGTGGAGCCCTGAAAGAAGCCACTGTCATAGAAATTGAGCAAAGTGTTCACTTTCACAGCCACTGGCGGTGGATGCCCTCCATGTCCCCTTGGTGCCAAATCCTACAGCAGGATGTGACTGACCAGTCCCCTGGACATGCGCAGTCTTCGGTGACACTGGTTCTCAGTCATCTGCAGGAATGACAAGCACCGTCTATAGACACTGGGCCTAGCTGGGCGCTGACCAGGAATGGCTTGCTGCGGCTCTTCAATGGTGTGCGTGGAGCCCCAACCACCCCCCTGAGGGTGCTGCTCTTCCCCCTGTGCAGCCAGGTGCCTCTGTCACTCTCTTCTCTTTAATCTCTGTTCTCTGTAAGCATGAGGCATACAGCTAGGTTACCAGGCTCCATGTTCCTGATGTACTCCTCCTGCAGGATGAAAGAGAGAGACGTGTGGGTTAGCATGGGTGACATAAGAATCACTTTTGGTTAATTCTGAAGGCCCCTTCACGCACAACGGAGAGTTCTGGCACCACTTGCATAGCCAGAGCTTAGTGCGCTGCATGGCTGCCTGAAACCCCACCCACCTCCGCTCCACCCTACCTGACCAATTGGCAGTAGCTTTGCCCATTGGACTGCATGCTGTGCTCTCAGCTCAGGCACAGGCATTCTCCTAACCCACGCTTCAAGGCTGTCTTGTTAGCTTAAAACATGGGGAGGCTGGCCCAAACCTCAATGATGACATTGCAAGGGGCTGTGAGTGCCTCCACCAGTGACTGCTCCACGACCAGCTTCAGCAAGGGGATTGTACAACTTGCCCAGTTGTCCAGCTATTCTGCAGTCCACTGAAACGCTCATTGGTTTGCAGTCTGTGCCCGAGGGGTGAAAGCACTTGGTAGCACTTTTGATGCCTCTTCGATGCTTGAGTGGGCAGGTAAGCTAGAGGCCCAACTCCGCGCATGTTAATGCCACTGACTCTGAACTGTTTCAGCTGCGGAGCACTGGTCACTTTATATAAGGTTTCCCTAATGCGTGGCTGCTTCCCTCCCCCCGACCCCCGATGTGCTTGTGCATTACCATCAACTGCATTGCAGCCCTTGGCCTGGCACCACGCTATCAACCAGCCCGAAAATTGCCTGTGCACTCATCCAAATGCGCAGCTCCTCAACCTTGAGGTCCAACAGGCGGCCCTTGTGAGCGCTGCGCAACATTATTGTGCACTCGCCCCCTCAAAGTACAGCTCTCTAGGTGCACGGATGGTCTGGCATGGGGGGAGTGCTTCCGGCAAGCTGGGTTATAATGATATGCAGATGTATTACAACGAAGTTCCCTATGTGCAGCTGCGGCCAACCATTGATGGACAGAGTGGACGATTGCAATTGCTTTTATGATGCCGTGAAACCACTTTTTGGCCTTCCCGCCATATTGTCTGCTCACGCCACCAAGCATGCCCACCGCCAACGAAAGCGGCAATTCTGCCCAATCTCATAATTCAGAATGGGACTGTGGGTGACATCTGTCATTATTATACAGACCGAGGCTACGATCATCAGATCATAAGAAGTAGGAGCAGGAGGAGTCAATATGGCCCACTGAGCCTGACTTGCCATTTAATAAGATCATGGCCAACCTGACTTTGGCCTTAACTCCACTGCCCATAAGCCTTGATATCCTTGTAGATCAAAACTCTGTCCAGCTCAGCCTTGAATATATTCAATGCCCCAGCCTCCACTGATCTCTGTGAATGAGAATTCCAAAGGCCAATGACCCTCTAAGAAAAAATTCCTCCTCATCTCGGTCTTCAATGGGAGTCCCATTGGGCGGAATTTTAGATGTGTTTGACATTGGGATGGTCTCGTGAAATGCAATACATAGCCTGCCAACAATCTACCTGCTCATTCCCAATTGTCTCCCATTTTATGGGTGGGGGATGTTGGTGAAAATGGTGGTTGCCACTTAACTGCCTCTTTCCAACCCCCCGCACCCCCTCCCTGGATGCCCATGTCAAGCAGGTAGCCTAGCGGTTTAGCTGAGTGGACTGGTGTCGGGCAAGGGGCAGGTCGGGTTATATCCTTTTGGAGTCCCTTTTCCCCATCGGAGGCATACCCCTTTAACCCTCCCCTCCAGCCTCTCAAACTGAGTATCCCCAACCCACTCACTCCCTTCGCTGAGGCTTGCCAGCCAGGCCCTGTCGATACCCAGAACTTAGCTCAGTCCGGCCTCCATTAGCTCCTCTTCTTTGAGGACTGCCTGTAGTCTCTTCAGTGGACATTGCTCGAACCTAGTGCTGCTGGAACTGTATCTGATTGGCTGGCAGCTCTCGAAAGTGGGACTTCCTCCACAGGTAAGTCTCTCCTTTGGGCAACTAACAACCTGCTGAACATTAAAAAGCTGCAGAGAAGCCAGGTAGGAATGTGGCTCCTCATGTGGGAAATCGCACCATCCATAAGACCCTCGCCATTGTTTTTAAACTCTTAGTGCCTCCTAGTTCTAGATTCCCCCATATCAGGAAATATTCTCTCAGCATCGACCCTGTCAATTCCCCTCAGGATCTTAATTGTTTCAATAAGATCACCTCTCATTCTTCTAAACTCTAATGGGTATAGGCCCAACTTGCTCAACCTTCCCTCATAAGACAATCTCTTCATTCCAGGAATTAGCCAAGTGAACCTTCTTTGAACTGCCTCCAATACAAGTATATCCCTCCTTAAGTAAGGTGAACAAAACCGTATGCAATACTCTAGATATGGTCTCACCAAAGCCCTGTACAGGTGTAACAAGACGTCCTTATTTTATTTAGTTTAGAAGAGACTAGTGAGTTTCCTAACCACATGTGTCGCTCCATATTTGAATACTTCAAGTGGGATGCCATTAACTCCCAGTAACTTGCCCATACAAACATTGGAATTAGGAGCAGTTGTAGGCCACTCAGCCCCTCGAGCCTGCTGCACCATTCAATAAGATCATGGCTGATCTGATCACAACCTCAACTCTAGACACCGGCCTATCCCTGATAAGGTTTCACCCCCTTGTTAATCAGGAACCTATGTAGCTCTACCTTTAAAATATTCAAAGACTCTGCTTCCACTGCCTTTTGAGAAAGAGGGTTTCAAAGACTCACTATACTCTGAGAGAAAAAGTTTCTCCTCATCTTTGTCTTAAATGGGTGACCCCCTATTTTTAAACAGTGACCTTTAGTTCCAGATTCTCCCAAGAGAGGAAACATCCTCTCCACATCTACTCTGTCAAGACCCCTCAGAATCTTAAAGTTTCAATCAAGTCACCTCTTACCCTTCCAAATTCCTGTGGAAACAAGCCTGTCCAACCTTTCCTCATAAGACAACTCACCTATTCCCGGTATTAGTATGGTAAACCTTCTCTGAACTGCTTCTAACATATTTTCATCTTTCCTTAACTAAGGAAACCAGTACTGTACACAGTACTCCAGATGTGGTCTCACCAGTGCCCTGAACAACTGAAGCATAACCTCTCTATATTTGTATTCAATTTCCCTTACAATAAATGACAACATTCTATCAGCTTCCCTAATTACCTGCTGTACCTGCATACTAGCCTTTTGTGATTCATGCATTAGGACTCCTAGATCCCTCTGAATCTCAGAGCTCTGCAATCTCTTACCATTTAGACAATAAGCTTCATTTTTATTCTTCCTGCCAAAATGGACAATTTCACATTTGCTCGCATAATGCACCATTTGCCAGATCTTTGCTCACTCACTTAACCTATCCATGTCACTTTGTAGCCTCCTTATATCCTCTTCACAATTTACTTTCCCATCTATCTTTGTGTCATCAGCAAATTTAGCCACCATTCCTTTGGTCCCTTCATCCAAGTCATTTACATAAATTGTAAAAAGTTGAGGGCCCAGTACTGATCCCTGTGACACACCACTTGTCACGTCCTGCCAACCAGAAAAAGACACATTTATGCAAACTCTCTGCTTCCTGTTAGCTAGGCAACCTTCTATCCATGCCAATATGTTATCCCCTACACCATGAGCTTTTATTTTCTGCAATAACCTTTGATGTGGCACTTTATCAAATGCCTTCTGGAAATCTAAGTACAGCACATCCACTGGTTCCCCTTTATCCATAGCTCATGTGACTCCTACAAAGAACGCCAATAAATTGGTTGAACATGATTTCCCTTTCACAAAACTATGGCCAGGATTTTTGGGTTGGTGAGCGGGGCGGGCCCACTTGCCGATAGGTAAAATGACATGCGGTGACATCGGGTGGGAACCCCGACGTCACCACGCATCATTTAGATTTTCAATTCCGCGGGCACCCAGCCGAGTCAGTTGCCTGCTCGCCGAACTGTCAAAGGCCTATTAAGGCCTTTTAATTAAACTGATAAACTGAGCTGTCCGTCCAACCTGAAGGTTGGCGGGCAAGCGAAGAGCCCAGGCGACCTTCGCATTTTTCATGGAACCTCATCCACAGGTGGGATGAGGTTTCATGAAGTATTTATAAATTGAATAAAAATTTTTATAAAAATTCATTGACATGTTCCAGTTCATGTGACAATGTCACATGAGGGGACATGTCTTAACATTTTTTCTTTTCTTTATTTAAATTTTTAAAACTTAAACTAATCTCCCTGAGACAACTCTGTGCCTGTGCAAACCCTGCCCACACAGGGCGCGCTCAGCGCTTCTGGGTGTACATCACGCTGGGCGGGCCTTAATTGGCCCACCCACGTAAAATGGTGGTGCAGACACGATTGGGGGCATTGATCGGGTCCACGCTGGCCCCCACACAACCCCCCCGACGGGAGGAATATTCTCCCAAATGTTGACTCAGTGAAGGCAGCAGGGCAGGTTGATAAATAAGTTAAAGAGGCTTATGGGATCCTGGCTTTATAAATAGAGGAATTGAGTAAAAAGACAAAGAAGTCATGGTAAACATTTATTCAACACATTTCGGCCAATCTTGGGCACAACACTTTATGAAGAATGTGAAGGAACTGGAGATGGTGCAGAAAAGAATTATGAGAATAATTCCAGGCATGAGAGGCTTCAGTTACCTAGGGAGACTGGCAAGGTTGTAATTGTTCTCCTTAAGTAGAGAAAGTTTAGAGGAGATTTGATAAAGTTGTTCAAAGTCATGAGGGGTTTGGACAGAGAAGATGGCGGGGGTGGGGGGGGGGGCGCAACAGGTCCCATTGGTGGAAGAGTTGAGAACCAGAGAACACCAATGTAAAGTGATTGGCAAAATAACCAGAGGTGACATGAGGAAAAGCAAGTCGTTATGGTGTGCCTGAGAATGAAGTGGAGGTAGGTTCAATCGAGGCTTTCAAAAGGGAATTGGATAATTACCTGAAGAAAAATAATTTGCAGTACAATGAGGAAAAGACAGGGAAGTTAGGTGAGTTGCTCTTACAGAGAGATGGAATGGGCATGATGGGCTATTCTGTGATATGAATTCTATGAGTTCTATGATTCTAGGTGGTGGTACATTGGTATACAACTGGAATGCAATGGCTCTGGGAGCCCTGAACATTGACTCTGAACCCCAGGAAGTCTATGCAGTTTAACTCCCATGGAACATAAAGGTTGATATGGGGACCAGTTAACACTTTTTCATTGTGATCCACAAGGATATTATAACAGGAAGATCTAGGATTATGTGATATCCATAATTCATGTGCCCCACAAGTTCATCAGCTGAGCATTGGTAAAGGTTTTATTTGGAGTGAATGAATTAAATCTGAGAGACTTCACTAGAAACATATTCTCATCTGTAATGTCTTCTTTAATATCTTGAAAACTTCTGCAATAATTATTATTGAGGGAGCTGTTTATACTTCAATGTCTTAGTTTGTTTTTATGATTACTAGCATTACAGCTGCTATCGAAGAAAATCTCCTAACACACACAGGGTGAGCACCAGAGCTGGACTGTGCTGTGAGTGGAGTGTACAGACTGTACCGCTGTGTTCTGATCCATCTGTAACCTCACCTATGTAATAAAAGGGATTGGACTGATTCAGTCAGAGTGAAACAGTGACCCTGATTATATCACTAGAAATGACAACATCGTTCCCAATGAAATGTAATTCTAAAACACATTCCACATTTTCTAGATCCGCTCTGCAATCTCACTCTGGGTGATGGATATTTTGAAATCGTGAACACAACATGGCTGCATGTAAACAATGGAACTTGTCCAATTGGATCAGAAATCAATGTTCCTCACCAAGGTCCAAGTGAGCAATACTGGGAGTAAGTAAATTACTACAGATAGAGGTATCTATAACCTGCACAGCTGTACCAGTAGCTTCCTCTCGGGAAGGTTAGTTGGGCGAATGTGCTGTTTAATGAGTGAAAAGCTGTTTGATTTAGATAGAGGTACTATTTACATCCCACACTTGTTGCAAAATAACATCACAATAGGGGCCCTTTCATTAGTTAACAGCTCCCTGGTTCCTAACACAGCAGGTTTACTTGAACAATATTGAACTTATTAAACATGTTTCATTGTTCAAGAGATTCACCACTAGAATTCCTAAATGTTAAATGGTTCCAATTATCTGTGACTGATATTCCTTTCTCTGTGTTTTTACTGAATACAGTATTGTGTTTAACCCATCGACCTGGGAGCTGAATTGAGGGAAACTGTCTGGGAGCAGGTACCATGTTTAACAATATGAAGGAGCTGAATTCATTGCGAGACACCTTGACTAACCCAGGGAGTTATAACAGTGCAATGTAAGGCAGTCAATGAAGCACTGTCAGGAACTCCTTCAAATCAAATCAGCTCTCCAGAGAAACCTCATTAGCTCTCACTATTTAAACAAAGCTTTCTATTGGAAAACATCAATACAAATAGAGAGGAATCTTAAGGATATCAAATTTCATCTCAATTCATGGTAACAATTCACTTCTAAAAACCAAAATATGAGTTTGGTCTTGTTCAAATCCCCATACATGTCATAGAATATTTTGATGCTTTGTGTCTAATAGTGTCTATGTGTTCTGTTGTAATTTTATTCAGTAAAGTGGTTTTACGACGTACCAGTTCAATGGATGAGACTGGGGAGATAGTCTGGTATTTAGCTCTCTGTCTGCTTCTGGCACGGCTGATTGTTGGGGCAGCATTATCGAAAGGAATCAAATCTTCAGGAAAGGTAAAATAATTGGCGATGAGTGGAGTTTCAACTGGTGACAAAGTACAGATTTCTGCAACAATGAAACTAGAATTTATAAATCACTTGTGCAGTGGGCTGGTTTATCTCACAGGTGATGTTAACAGTGACTCTTTGGGCAGTGGGAGATCCATAATTCATGACCACTTCAGGCCTGAGTGAGATCTTAAGATCTTTTTCCTGAGTGGAAGAACAGCGGCAATTCCCCCAAACCCCTAAAATGTGTCCATCATTCTAAGGGTTTCAGTCACTGTTACAGGGACTCAGGGTGAATTTCCAATTGCTCTGGAAAGCTAGGCAGGACTGGCTAAGCAATTGAACAGATTAGGCTCATTGTTTTATTTGACTGAACTGAGATTTATCTGGGCAATGGCAATAGCCAAGAAACCTGAGGAGTAAATGTGAGGCAGAAACACACATATAAAAAAAAACTGGAAATACTCAACAAGTTGGCCAGCATCTGTGAAGAGAAACCGAATTAACATTTCAATTGATGATCTTTCTTCAGGACTAAGAGAGATAGAAATGCAAGGATTTGTAAGCCAGTAGAAAGTGTGACAGTGGGGAAAGGGGACAGGAAGAACAAAAGGGAAGGTCTGTGAGGTCTGTGATAGGGTGCAAGTCAAGAGAGATTACCTAACAAAGGCCTCAACTTCACCTGCTTACTTCAATGAATTCTGAGCTTGGCATGACGCCCAGCTCTTCTCCTGTCACCAGCACCTCCATGCCCACTTCTTTGACTAGGAGCCTTCCTCCTGCTTAACTGATCCCTTTGACCATCCCCAACATTCTCTTTCCACATGAGCCCCACTCTCTGGCCTCTTCCCCTCTCTAGAGCTTTTCATTGAAAACTGCCAGCATGATATCGGTCGATTAAATTTCTATGCTCCTCTCACCCACTCTAACCTGTCTCCCTCTGAACTTGCTACACTCGTTCTCTCAGGTCTTACCCTGACATCATAATTAAACCTGCTGTGCTCTTGTTGTCTGGCGTACTGACCTGTAGCTAGAAGAGGCTGAACGCCAACTCAATGACACTTTCTCCTACCTCCCCCTGGACTATGACCTCCACCACTTAACATCAAGCCATTGTGTCCAGGGCCATCACTGGCCTTAACTCCTCTAGAGATCTCCCTTCCACAGCTTCCAACCTCATAACCCCAACCTTGTACAGCCTGCTTCTACCCCCTTCCCAAAAACCATAAACAAGACTACCACGCTTGACTCATTGTTTCAGTCTGTTCTTCCCCAACTGAAATTATTTCTTCCTCTCTTGACTCCATTTTTGCTGCTTTTGCACAGTGTCTTCCTATCTACATCCATGACTCTTCCCATGCCCTACATTACTTCAACATTTCAGTTTCTTGGCCCTATCCATTTCCTCTTCATGAACGTCCAATCCCTCTACACCTCCATCCCCATCAGGATGATCCCAGAGCTCTCTAATTCTTTGTTGAATGGAGTCCCAACCAGTCATGGGTTAGATGGATTTTTGATAGACAAGAGAATTAATGCTAATGGAGGTGAGACAGGAAGGAAGATTTGAGACCACAATCAGATCAGTCATGATCCTGTTGAATGGCGGAGCAGGCTCGAAGGGTCAAACGGCCTTCTTCAGAGCCATTACAGAGATGTGGTTTCAAGGAGATCAAAGCTGGGAACTAAATATTCAAGGACAGGAAGGAAAGAAAGGGTGGTGGGGTAGCTTTGTTAGTATGAGATGGAATAAGTAAGATAGCAAGAAATGATGTTGGATCTGAAGATGTAGAATCCATATGGGTGGAGGTAAGAAATAACAAAGGGAAGAAGACACTGGTGTGAGTAGTCGATAGGCCCCCTGACAGTAGCTATGCTGTAGGACAGAGAATAAATCAGGAGGTAATGATGGCATGTAAAAAAGGCAATACATTAATCATGGGTGACTTTAATCTTCATGCAGATTGGGAAAATCAAATTGGCAGAGGTAGCCGTGAGCAAGAATTCATAGAGAGTGTTCAGGACAGTTTCCTAGAACAATATGTTTTGAATCCAATGAGGTATCAGGCTAATTTGGATCTGGTAATGTGTAATGAGGCAGGTTTAATAAATGATTTCAGAGTAAAACATCCCCTAGGAAACAATGACCATAACATGGTAGAATTTAGCATTCAGTTTGAGAGTGAGAAACTTGGGTTGGAAGCTACTGTACTAAACTTAAATAAGGGTAATCACAAACGTAAGAAGGCAGAGTTGGCTGGAGTGGGCTGGGAAACAAGTTTAGCAGAAACGACGGTTGATGGTCAATGGCAGATGTTTGAGAAAATAGTTCATGACTCACAACAGTGAGGAAGAAGGATTTTAGGAAGGGGATAAAGAAGCCATGGTCAACCAAGGAAGTTAAGCAGTGTCTCAAATTAAAGGAAAAATATTATACAATGTGGCAAAGATTAATGGTAAGCCAGAGGATTGGGAAAGTTTTAAAAACCAACAAAAGATGACCAAAAAAAAAGTGAAAAAATAAACTTTGAGCGTAAAACAGCAAGTAATATAAAAATGGACAGTAAGAGCTTCTTTAAATATATAAGAAGGAAGAAAGAGGCCAAAGTGAACATAGGCTCCTTTGAGAATGAGATTGGGGAAATAATAATTGGGCACCAGGAAATGGCAGAGGTGTTCAATAAATACTTTGCATTAGTCTTCATGCAAGAAGACACTAATAGAATTCCAATAATGCTAAATAATCAAGGTGCAAAAGGGCAGAAGGAAATAAATACAATAACTGTCACTAGAGAAAAAGTACTAGGGAAACTAATGGGGCTAAAGGTTGATATCTCCCCTGGACCTGATGGGTTGCATCCTAGGATATTAAAGAAAGCAGCTACACAAATAGTGGTAGTAATCTTCCAAGAAACCTTAGATTCTGGAAAAGTCCCAGAAGATTTGAAAACTGCCAATGAAACATCCTCATTCCAAAAGGGAGGGAGACAAAAACAGGTCAATTAGCTTAACGTCAGTCATTGGGTAAATGTTAGGTTCTATTATAAAGGATGTAATAGCAGAGCATTTAGAAATGCATAATATAATCAAGCAGAGTCAGCGTGGCTTCATGAAGAAGAAATCATGCCTGACAAATTTATTAGAATTGTTTGAGGAGGTAATAAGCAGGATAGATAAAGGGGAACCAGTAGATATAACATATTTGGATTTCCAAAAGGCTTTCGATAAAGTACCATACATAAGGCTACTTAATGAGATAAGAGCCCATGGTGTTAGGGGTAGTATATTAGCATAGACAGAGGATTGGCTAACCAATAGAAGACAGAGAGTTGGGATACCGGGGGCATTTTTGGGATGGTAACCTGTAAATAGTGAAGTGCCACAGGGATTAATGCTGGGGCCACAATTATTTACAATATATATTAATGAGTTAGATGATGGAAGTGAATGTACTAATGCCAGGTTTGCGGCTGACACAAAAATAGCTGGAAAGGCAAGTGGTGAGGATGACACAAAGAGTCTACAGTGGGATATAGGCAGGTTAAGTGAGTGGGCAAAAACTTGGCAGATGGAATATAATGTGGGAAAATGTAAGGTTATGCATTTTGGCTTGAAAAATAGAGGAGCTGCATATTATTTAAATTGAGAAAGACTGCAGAAAGCTGCAGCACAGAGGGATTTGGGGGTCCTCGTGCATGAATCCCAAAAATTTAGAATACAGGTTCAACAGGTAATAGGGAAGTCAAATGGAATGTTGGTCTTTATTTCAAAGGGAATGGAGTGTAAAATTAGGGAAGTCTTGCTAAAACTATACAAGGCTCTAGTTAGACCACACCTAGGATATTGTGAACAGTTTTGGTCCCCTTATCTCAGGAAATATTTATTGGCATTGGAGGCAGTCCAGAGAAGGTTCACTAGGTTGATTCTGGGTATGGAGGGAATTTTCATATGAGGAGAGGTTGGGTAGGTTGGGCCTGTATCATTAGAGTTTAGAAGAATGAGAGGCAGCCTTATTGAAGCATAAGATTCTTAGGCTGCTTGACAGAGTAGATGCTGAAAGGTTGTTTCTCCTTGTGGGAGAGTCTAGGACCAGAGGGCATAATCTCAGAATAAGGGGTTGCCCATTTAAAACAGAGATGAGGATGAATTTCTTCTCTCAGAGGGTAATGAATCTGTTGAATTCTTTACCACAGAGGGATGTAGAGAAAGGGTTGTTAAGGTTATTCAAGGCTGAGGTAGACAGTTTCTTAATCAGTAAGGGTTATGGGGAAAAGGCAGGAAAGTGGATTTGAGGATTATCAGATCAGCCTTGATCTCATTGAATGACCGAGCAGGGTCTATGAGCCGAATGGCCTACTTCTATTCCTAAGTCCCATGCTCCTATGTTCATATGTTCCTATCTGCCACCACCCTCCTCTGCCAGGTTGAGCTTGTTCTCAATCTGAACAACTTCTCCTTCAACTCCACTCACTTCCTCCAATAGAAGGTCTCATTATGGGGACGTACATGTGACCTAGCTATGCCTACCTTTTTGTTGGGTATGTGGAACATTCATTATTCCAGTTCTACTCTGCTCCCACCCTCTCCGTTATCTCTTTTTCCAGTACATTGATGACTGCATCAGTGCCACCTCCTGCTCGCACCATAAACTGGAAAATTACATTGACTTTGTTTCCAATTTTCACTCTTCTCTCAACTTCACCTGGTCCATCTCTGACCTTTCCCTTCCTCAACCTCTCTCTCTCCATTTATGGGTATAGGCTATTGACTAATGCTCATTACAAATCCATGGACTCCCACAGCTACTTCGACTGCTCTTCCTTACAATCTGCTTCTGTAAGGACTATATTCCATTCTCCTAGTTTCTCCGCCTCTGTTACACCTGTTCTGAGGATACAACCTTCTGCACCAAAGCTTCTGATATGTCTTCCTTTTTCCTCAATCGAAGATTCTCACCGAGCATGGGCAACACGGCCCTTCAGTGTATCCAATCCTCTTCAAGCACTTCTGCTGTCATCTCTTTCCCTCCCTGCTAAAGCCATGATAGGCTTTCCCTCATCTTTACCTTACACCCATCAGCCTCCATTAAATTGATCACCCTTCACCATTATTGCCAGCTCAAGCGTGATGTCACCAACAAACACATCTCCCCCTTAGATAATGAACTCTCTCCTCTGTCTTTGCACTTTTATAAACACTTATTTAAATTTATTTTTTATATTACTTTTTATCTATTTATTTTTATTTTTATTCATTTTTTCATTGTTTTGTCCCCTTTCTGTTTTTAATCACTTTTTCTACCCTTTTCCCCAACTACCGTCCGTCCCCCAAAAGTGTAATCTGTCACTTGTTCCATGTTGTTGTTTCACAGAGTGCTTACCCTTGTTCTGCTATTATCACCTTCTGCTTTCTTCCCTTTATGTCTCAATCAGCACCTTCTTCAGCCCTTACTACTACTATTAACACTTCGTTGTCCATGAAACCTTTGTCAATCTCTCCTCAGCCCTCATCTATTGCTGGCCTTCTATCGAGCTTCACCTGCTCCACCCTCCTTAAATGGTATACATTTCATCACATTTCTACTTCTCTGTGGCTCTGAAGAAGAGTTATAGGAACTCAAAATGTTAACTCCATTTCTCTATCCACAGATGCTGTCAGGCCTGCTGAGTTTTTCCAGCATGTTCAGTTTTAATTTTACATCTTCCCCTCTCCTCCCCTTTCAGCACTCTGAAGGGACCTGGTCTACTCCAGGTCTACTCCTCAGTCACCGTTAATGTTCCGTCCCTTCACCTGCAGTGCCGTTAGGAAGAGAGTTCCAGGATTTAGACCCAGCGACAATGAAAGAATGGTGATAAAGTCTGGATTTTCATCCTCAAGGCAGGTAGCTGGGAATTGGGAAAATTCCTGGCTCAGCCCACCTGCCTCCGGAGATAGTGCCAGGAAAGATGGGATTTTCATTGTGGAGGCAGGTGTAGGCTGCAGTTGGTCCAGCCAACCCAGGAAAGAGTTCGGAGACAACTACAGGGACTGCAGGATGCCAAGGTGGATTGGTTTTAAGGCCTGCCTTGGTGCTGTGGGATTTCTTCCCAGTCATAATGAGAAAGGAAAGGCCCTCTAGCCTCCACCTCAAGAAACCCTTCACCACCACACTTGGCCCTTGCTATATCCATGCCACCTCATGACCTCCCCACACTCCCTCTGTGGCCCCTCATGTAACTGTATGGCATTTCCATGCACATTCACCCACTATACACTGTAAACAAAAAACAATGAATGCTATAGGGACAATAATTTGTGTAAAAAAAATGCTTTATAAGTAATAGTCATTTGTTGATAACTTTGCGCTTAAAAAAAACCTTTTTCCTACAGGCCAATACATGTGTAAATTATCCAAACCCTTTAAAATATCAATAGCTGCAGCAGTTGAAGAAGGCAGCTCAAGCCCACCTTCTCAAGGGCAATTAGGATGGGCAATAAATGCTGGTCTACTTAGCGGCGTACATACCACATGAACAAATTTTTTAAAAAGCTGAAACTGCAAGCACTTGAAACCTCTTTATGTTGTGTTGAACAATTGACAGAAGAGATGAGAGAGCCATAACTATCAATCAATTAAGCAATGTTTTCTCTGGGGCTCAGATGTTTCAACAGTCTAATGGATTTATTGGCACTTAGCCAAGCCTCAGTATGCATTCTGTGTTAATAAATATTTTATTTTTCTGAAATTGAATTATAAATAAGTAAGAATAAATTTGTGTGATTTAAATTTAGTTACAATATGCAGATCAGAGTTAAGTACGACTGCAAATCTTCTGTAAAGTTACCTGGTGTAGCACAGAACTCAGGTCCATCATGGACACCAACATTTTCAAGTGCATATCTCATTTCAGAATGTAGTTCAGTACATTGTTAAAGTAGAAATGGTTCACAAATGATTTAAAACCAGCCAATGAGATGGCAACCACAAGACTAATTAAGGCACCAGTTTCTCTTTATAAGTACCGGTCAAACTCACACTGATACCCCAACAATCATCAATGTAAAATCATATGTACTAAATAAAGAAAGAGAAAACTTTACACTGTTGCCGAGAAGCTGAACATCATTGTTCAGATCAAGGAAGGCGAATACTTAGGTGAACACTTATTTTGTGAAGAATGTCCGTTATCATCTGTTCTGGGTCTTAGATGAAGTTGGGCTTAGCCTGTTTTGGCAAATACTGCTAGAAACCTGGCTATTGTTAAACTTTGCCTTTTATTGAACATTATATTATGTACAGTACAGTTTAGCATGAGGCTCTCCATAGAACTATCTCAGCATATTCTGTTGCCATGGGATTTTACATCAATGATGATGTAAGCTGTCTATTTACATACTTAGCATTAACCCTCTAACTACAGAGTGGGGTTAATTGAGTAAACACTTCAGGGTTGGCTTAAAAATGAAGAGATATTGTGAAGACTGTCCATGAAGATAGATGAAAATGGCTAAGCAAAAAGGAAAGCCTGAAGTGCCGACAACATACTTCTTGACACAGGTGTATTCACAGAGAAAACAAGCTACCAAAGAAGACCATCTTGCTGCTTGGCAATTTTGTTGTACACCCACCTCAGGTAACCTGGTGACACAAGATGGGAATATTAAATGTATCTATCAACAGAAAAACACATCAAAAATTCAACTGCTTAACCAAAGCAACATATCAATCTTCCAGCATAACTACAGAAATGAACTGAACAAGAGAACGGTGACAATCAGGACACTGTGTCAACATGTGAAACTCAACATGAAAGAGTGAAACGACTTGTAAGGGCTTGCCTGGCAAGA